>NC_048449.1:8933403-9283069 GCF_004353265.1 Vitis riparia
TGTGATTCCAGTTCAAAAATGAAATCTCATTTGATAAATATGGTTTCAATTAAAAAAAAAAATTAAATAAGATGGCTTCTACTTGGTAATAAAAAGATTATTTTAAATATAGAAATGAAGTAATTTTTAGGAAGATCCAACCCAACCCCTTTTTTATCATTGAAAAAATTACCTTAAACTTCCAAAATTTTTAAGATTATATGATTGACTCTTATCTTCAAATCGAAGGACACAATGCCCTTTGAATTGTTGAAAAAATGCATTCGTTGAATTTCTCCAATGAATGGAAGATTCAAATTAAATTTTGATGATTCAAGGATAGAAAATAAAAGTGTTTCCAGATGAGTTATTAGAGACTATAATGGAATTATAAAAATGGTTGCAAGTAGGCATATAGGTAATGTTTTCATAATTATTATTACAGAATGTATGACTTTAAAGGATAGTATGTTAGTTGCAAAGAACAATGATTTCTTAAACCTAGAGATTGAAGGTGGCTAGATTGTTATGATAATAATAATAATAATACAAATTAATATTCCTAATTTTATTATATTATTGTAGACCCCTTCAAAAACCAATAGTTGTTTTTCTTTTATTTTGGGACCACCCGGGAGAGTGAGATTTTTTCCATTTTCTTGAAGTGGGGAGGACCTCTTTCTAGAGAAAAACCAGCTGCATGGACGTGTGGCAAAGAGCATAGCCCGCACATGATGGTGATTGAGGATGGAGATTGCTGAGGGGTGCATAGGGAAACAGGTATTAGCTTACGGGAGAAGATAGAAATAGGAAGAGATGGAGGATTTGATCAGCCGATTAGGAGGAAGCTAGGGGGGCAGGGAAGCAAGAGAGAGGAAGAAGAGCTCATGAGTTTTCTCGTTCATTTCCGTTAGAGTGGAGATCTCCTAGGTGTGGGGATTGTTGATTTTTCAGTTCATATGTTCTTATCACATTATTCTTCGTACATTTTTATGATTGTTTTAGCTTCCATGCATGGTTGGGATGTGTTTGCTATGTTATTCTCTTACCTTCTCTGATTTTACTTGAGGTTATTGTGGATATGCGTTTATATGAATCATGTTAATGCACTCCATCACTCCCCTGCCCATGGCCCATGGATTAGTGCTTGAAATGGGGCTCAACATGTTTGTCATCTGGTCTCTCCCATTTGTTTCTTCCTTGAGATTTACCCTGTTTTTAACCTCTGCTTTTTCTTCTTCCATATATGTCATTTTAAACTGGTGAGTTCATTGTTGGTTTGTGGGAGATCAGAGAGGAACAAAAAAAAGAAAAAAAATATTGAGTGGCCTTTACAAAATGAGCTGTGAAATCCTGATGTTAGAGAAGGAATTATGAAATGGGTTCAAAGAAGAGATGACCCAAATGAAAAGTGTGTCCAGGTTCTTTGGATTATGTGAGAAGCATTTCCAGAGCATTTGGGCTGAAGTCTTCCTCCTTCAGAGTATTTACAGTGGCAGCGTACAAAACAAAACCGATTGACCCATGCGGTGGTGTGTTATCCAAAGACGATAGTAGAAAATTCCGGTGTGGGTACGGGTCCCATAATTCTCACTGGTTCGGAATTTCCAGTTAAGTTGGAATTGGAGTTAATAGAGCTCCTAAAATCAAGAAGAATCAATCCTATCTCCATTGCTTCTCTGCCCATGATATATTATGAGAGATATGGTAGAGGTCTTCAATCCGAAATATCCCTCACTGAGAGCCAACAACAAGGGGAAGCTGGTTATGACTCAACAAAGCTTCAAGCTCGGTTGAGAACCATTCGACTAATTAACAGGCCTCATGGGCAGCATCCAATAATCTTGACAGAATACGTGCCAAAATATGTAGAAGTGGAGCGTCTACGCCTGGTCTGGAGGGTGGTTGAATTATTAGTGTTTTGCAGTTTGGGTGGAGTTGATAGGCAATTATTGGAGTTTTTGGTGGAGATTCGAAATTGAATTTCTTTCCGTGGGGCTATTTTGTAATTTGAGAAATCAGAGCTTGTGCTTATTGCTGATGGCAGAGGACGGCCTCCGGACTGGTGGGTTTTCTTTTGGTTTGGCGGTGATATTGAATGGTGGGGCATAGATGTAAATTCATGCATTTGCACATTGCAAGATTTTGTTTTATTTTTCTTTGGGCTGTCAGGATGTTCAAACATCATTTGAAAACCTTTTTCCACCTTGGCCCACCTTCACTTTGGCACATGGCCCAATAAGCTTTTGACTTTTTATTTATTTTCTTATTATTTTAACGATTTTCCTAATTCCAATTTTCCAAAATTCCTTTTATAATTCCACTTCTCAAATAATTTTAAAACTTTCATTTTAGAATAATCTTCCGGAATTCCCATTTCCATATTTATTTATTTAATCATTATTCTTTTTGTTATTATTATTATTTTATTTATTTACTTTTAAAATTCTATTTTTAAGTAATTCTTAAAATTCCGATTCCCGAATTTAATTTTCAATTTCAAAAATTTTAATATTTACGTTCATTTATTTAATTATTATTTTCACTATTATTATTATTCTATTTATTTATTTATTTATTTATTTAAAAAAATTCTCGTCTTCCAAATTAAATTATCAAATCTAAAAAATTTTACTATTCACGTTCATTCGTTTAAGTATTATTTTCATTATTATTATTATTATTCCATTTATTTATTTGTTTTAAAATTCCATCTTCAAACAATTCTTCAAAAATATGACTTTTGAATCTAATTTCTAATCTAAAAAATTCCATTATCCACATTCTTTTATTCAATTATTATTTTCGTTATTATCATCATTATTCCATTTATTTATTTATTTATTTATTTCAAAAGTTCCATCTTTAAACAATTTTTCAAATAAATTCCTAGATTAATTTCCAAAATTTCATTTCTTTCAAATTTAATTTACAAAATTCTGATTTCTTTCAAATTTAATTTACAAAATCCAATTTCTTTTAAATTTAACTTCTAAAATTCCATTTCCTAAATTTAATTTTTAAAACTCCAATTTCTTTCAAATTTAATTTCCAAAATCCAAATTCTTAAATTTAATTTCCAAAATCTCAATTCTAAAATTTAATTTCCAAAATTCCATTTCCTAAATTTAATTTTTAAAACTCCAGTTTCTTTCAAATTTAATTTCCGAAATTCTGATTTCCTTCAAATTTAATTTCCAAAATTCAAATTCTTCAATTTAATTTCCAAAATTCCAATTTCTTTCAAATTTAATTTCCAAAATTCCATTTCCTAAATTTGATTTTTAAAACTCCAATTTCTTTCAAATTTAATTTCTAAAATTTGAATTCTTAAATTTAATTTCCAAAGTTCTATTTTCTAAATTTAACTTTCAAAATTTCAATTTCTTTTAAATTTAATATCCAAAATTCCAATTCTTAAATTTAATTTTCAAAACTCTGGTTTTCCAGTAATCTTGTTAACTCCACTATGGTTTTCAAATATCTTCTATTTCTCTTGATTTTATATAAGCAAGAATGTTTTTTTTCTCATAATTCTAAAACAATAGAATTTGTAAGACCAATTCATGCTAAAATAAATCGGGTTTTGGTGGGGGGCCCAACATATGTGATTTCCTCATTGATTGATTGGTTGATTAATCAATTGCTATACATGATTGATTTACTCCACTCTAATACATGCATGTGATTATTCTGTGCATATTTACTAACTTTTGTTTTCCATAAAGCAAATCAACTCATCGCTTAGGTACACTCTTTGCCCCTCTTATTCTTTCGGTTATTATGTTTTAATTGATATTCATTCGGGTATTCATGTTTGATCAATCAATTGTCATGCTCGCCCCATCTCATTAGTAGAGACCCATTTTTAGGGACTTAGATGAGTGTTCGTTATTATACCTTCCAATAAGTAACATGACTTAATGTTTTATTTCTTATTTTGTTTACCTTTTAAAAATAAAACAAAAATAAGTGACGACTCAAAATTATTTTCTAAACAAATCAATTTTTCATAAATAAATAAAAAAATAAGTTCGCCATTGAGTGAAAGCGCATGAGTCGAAATACGGGATCTACAATTATTATTGGGGATATTTGAAAGTTATTTCATAATCTAAATATTTTTTATTATCATCACATTTAAAGAAAAGTAGATAAAACAACATATTATTTAACTAAAAAATAATTATAATTTATAATTAATCATTTGATAGTCAAATTTTTTTTAAAGATATTACAAATTTTAATTTTGGAGATTAAGTATTTTGATTAGGTATTCTGTTACGTACTCTCTATTCATAAAAATAATAATAATAATAATTATCGGAAGCGGGTACAACATTTTTTATTTATTTTATTTTTATTCAAAGCCTATCTTTTGGATTTTTTGGACCATTAATAATGCTTGTATGGCATTTTTGTCAACACGATCGTAATGGAAAAATTCGGTAAAAGGCAATTCTGTGTTGTCACATCATTGTCCTTCGTTTGTCAACTTTCCCAGTTAATTTTTTTAGAAAAAATATTGAAAAATATGTTTCGCAACAAGAAAATGGGATATTTTCAATAAACATTTTTTTTTTTTTAGTTATTTTCACTCATTTTTATAAATTTGTTTAAAAAGTATTTATACAAATATGTATAATAATAAAAAAAGAAAAAAAAAAGTTATAGACATAAAAATTATTATTAAAATATATTTAAAATATTAAAAATAAGTTAAAAACATTTCAAGTTTTCAAATAAACTTTTATTTTATAAAACATCAAAAAATAGTTTTTAAAAACTATTTTTTAAAATTGTTTTTAAAAACAGTTACTAAACAATGCCTTAAACCTTATTTTTGTTTTATTAATTTAGTAGATTTTAAAAAATAGGGAAAAATTATGAGAATTATTTTTAAAAAAAATCAAAATTTAAATACAACAAAGTAAAGAGAAGTGGAATGGGAAGAGTTGACTTTTAAAAGCAAAAAGATAATAAAACAAGTAAAAAAAAGAAAAAAAGAAAAAAAAAAGAAAAAGAAAAGAATGACGAGACGTATTGGAAGAATGCATAAAATTATTATTCTAATACATGATTTAATGATTATTTTTTCCCGTATCTATGAAACCTATTTTTTTAAGTTTTTAATTCATCCATATTTTTCAAATGGTACACTTTTACGATTTTAAAAACTTTCACTTTATGCCCCACTATCAACATAATAACTCTATAATTTGATATATCATACTCAATTCCAAAATATGAGAACCAAACCTTACCTATATTTATAGACATTACATTATTTTTATACATAAATCTCGAAATGATTTTAATTATATTTGATTTTTTTTCTATTTTCGATAATAAAACCAAAGATAATAAAATCATTTTTTCCAAAAGGAAACACATCCTTCACAATATTTTATAAAATATATTTGTGTGTGTATAATTCAAAGTGTTTTGACCGTTAGCATTGTTGAGTAGATTCCTAGTACAAAGATTCAAGACAACTCTTGCCCTGTTGCAGAATGGTCCTCAAACCTTATCATCCATGCATGGCATTTTGATCACACGATAAAACGTAAAATAAATCTGAACCGTAGAAAATTACGATGAATATAAATAAATGGTGAAATGAGATACAGATGGAAACTCATATGTGAATGTTGATAAACCTAATGAAGAGGCTACTACTTGTCAGTCCGTCTCATTATATTATTCTAAGCTAAAATAATCTCTTAAATTTTATATCAATGCAGTAAAATATTATATAAAATAGTATTTTTAAATATCATTGATTAGACAATATTATTTGTATAAAATTAAAATATCTACATCACATTAAACCAAAATTAATAATTTTTATAAGGATAACAATATTAAATTACTAATATATTATTATTAGAGTCCATGTCTTTGTTGATATTATATACTTCATCGATTAAAAATATGCTACATAGTATTTTCAGTAAAAATATTGTTTATGAAAGTATTTTTAAGAGAATTGCGGATTAAAAATGTATTTTACAACTATTTTTGTTAATAATTTTATGAAATATTTTTAATATTTTTAACACTTAAAATCTTTCAAATTTAAAAAATAAATAAATAAACACTTTCTAAAATTACTATATAGTAATCTAAAAAATATTATTGAAAAAACTAAGAGCATGTTTTACTGAGTTTTTAAAAATCGTTTTTTATTTTTAAAAATAAAAAAATATTTTAAAAAACTTATTATACTGTTTGGTTATTGTTCTTTATTTTTAGTTTTTAAGAACAAATTGAAATTGAAAACAACTTTTAAAAAACAAGTAAAAATTATTTTTACCGGTTTTTAAAAATAATAGAAATACACATATACTTTAAAAAAATATTTATCTTTAAATCACATATAATCATATATTTAATTTTTATTTTCTTAAGAAGATTTAACTTGAATTTTTATATTATTATAAATTAAGTTTATAAAATTTTTATAAAACAAAAGTTAAAGACATTATTTTTAAAAACAATACAAATTGTCCAAACAAGTTTTTTGTTCTTTGTTTTAAAAAATTATTTTTTAAAATACCTTGCCAAACACCCTTGTTTTTAAAAAATTTTAAAAACTGTTTTTTTTTCTCCATTTTGAAAGCAATTTTTAAAAACAAATTTGAAAAAAAAATGGGCCCTAATATTTGATAAAATTTAAACAATATTTTTAAAATTTTGAAAATTTTTTTCTTTCAAACTATACTTTTTACACCATAAGTGTTTCTAACCTCCCAAGGATTTTTCTAGCCTTTAAAGATGAAAATTTTGAAGGGGTTAAAAAAATGGTAGAACCAACACCTAGAATAAGTACCAAACAGACTTTTCCTAACACCAGACAAATGGAGGTATATCATCACATTATACAATAATTTTGGGTGACGTCAACACGATAGATGGGGTTGCATATCCCACCGCCCGAATCATGCAGCCTCGTTTACCGGGGCCCACAAAACCAGTTCTTGCTTAATCACATGACTTTTAACTATACATCCACGATCACCTCTCCTTAGTGCGGTACCATCAAATCATTCCCCCATTAATCATGCATCCAACGGTCCCTCTCAGTCCTATCAAATAAAATGATCTCTATGTCTACTCTATTTTTGACGTCATCACACTATGCAAATTAAAATATTCATACCTTATAATACTCTGAGAAACAAATCTGAGCATTATGTTAATGGGATTTAGCATATTTCTTAAAGCAAAATCAAGAAATAAAAAGAGCAATTAAGACGTGGACTTCTTGCTTAATCAGATACCAAAGATGAAATGGAAAAGAATGTTTGTAAATATTATTTTAGCTTTTAAAGAGGGCTGACGTGGATGAGCATGAAATTAATAATAAAGAAAGAAATGGGCAACTGACAAGTAATCACTGCTAAGGGTGCGCACTCCGCACCAAGCGTACCGTAAGCTTCACCACCAAGGTCTGTATTCTTAAAATTGGTACCAGAGGATGAAAAACGAAAAAGAAAGGTCAATAAGGTCGATAATTTCAAGATTATTCCTCCAGAATTTACATCTCACGTTGAGAGAGAAAGTAAAGAGAGAGAGAGAGAGAGAAAAAAAAAAAAAAAAGGAGTCAAGAGAGAGAAAGTTAGGGTTACATGAGGCGATGTGGTTACTCAGACTTCAAGCTCTCTCCGGCGGGTACCGGTTCCGGTTCCAGTTCCAGTTCCGGTTCCGGATCGGGTTCGGGTTCGGGCTCTGACTCTAGATCTGGTTGGGGCTCCGGCTTGCCAGCAACGAAGTCGAGGAGGCCTTCCCCGGCCTTGTCGACGGATGAGTCAATATCTGGAGGGGAGGTGCGGGCGAATACGAGGACGGCGACGAGAAAGAGGGCAGTGGAGAGAAGGAGGGGCCAAAAATAGGCGATGATGGTGACGAAGCTGGGGGCTAAGATGAAGAGGCAGGAGATGAGGAGGAAGAGAACAAAGGCGAAGAGGATGGGGAATTTGAACTTGAGTAGCTTTTCTGAGATCTCCATGAGTGAGAGAGTCAGAGATGAGTTTATGCTGAGAAACGGTAAAGGAAAGATGAGTTTATGTAGAGAAATCGGTATTAGAGATAGATGAGTTATTTTGGAGAGAGAGAGTGGTGCTGTGTGAGGTTATTGTCTCTCTGCGCAGAGATTCTCTGGAGATGTGTTTTCTCTTTTTTTAGTTTTTTTTTTTTGTTTTGGTTTGCCTTTTTTTTTTTACCCTTCTGCAGTAAAATTTGGGGGGCTTGGGTCATTCTGTGGTGACCAATGGGGTGTTAAGAGCCAGGACCTAAGCATTTCAAAATCTTGATTCTGATGTGAGCATCTGAGCCTCCGTTATTATTATTATTATTATTATTATTATTTTATTAATTTTGTTTGTTAAAAACAATGCAAAACCAGCATATTCTTTTCTTTAAGATATTGAAAATATTGTCTGAAATATATAGTTCTTAAAAAAATAAATAAATAGATTTTATATTCTTTAGATTAAAATATATAAATTTAGGATTAAATATACTTTACTTTCTCAACTTTTGGCATGTTTCACACTTTATTCCTTATATTTAAATACCGACATTTTATCCCATAAACTTATTAAATACTAACATTTTGCTTTCAATTCCAATCCCTTTATCAAATTATAAACTTAGTATAAAATTGGTAAAACTAACTTTTAATCAACAACCTTAAAAAGTGGTATTTCTCAAATGCGTTATTAATATTGATTTTTTATTTTAGAGAAATATTTGTATGACTATTCGTGATTTTCACATGTAGTTGCGAAGTGTGATAATTTCAAACTTAGACAATAGACATTTTTCTTTACATTTCAACCACTCTTTACTTAGCGAATTATTTATTAACTTTTTAATAAGTTAAGGAGACAAATTATTACATTTTAACAAATTTGGAGAGCAAAATGCTAAATTTTGAATGTGAGGGGAAAAGTGTAAAATAAGGTAAAGATTGAGAAGGTAAAATATATTTAATATTGATTAAAAAAATAAATGAATTTTATATCTTTTATCACATAAGGATTAAATTATAAAAAATTATAAAAGTATTGATTAGATTTTACAAAAATAGTGAATAAAAATTTCAATGAAAAATTATTAGTGGAATGAAAAGTATAAGAACTTATAAAATTAAATATAAGGGAAAATTAGAGAAATAATAGTATTCTATTTTCTCATAGCTCTCATTTGATACTAGATAACGCAAACTTTTGGTTTCATTTCCCTTGTGATGGACTTGGATGAAAAAGTACATGTCGAGTATAAGCATGGGATTACATCTTCTTAGGGTTACGTTGGATGTATAATTCAATTTTTGTAATTGTGGGCACTTGCAACCATCCCCTATAGTTGTCTGGATCATGATTTGATGACATAAGGCTAAATGGTTTGTTCGTCTAGCCCAAAGGTAGTAGACAGACATCCAACTAATCGGGTAAGAATGTGATGTCTAACATGTTTGAAAGCATTAACTGTAACAGACATTAGGTGTCTTGATTGACGCAACCATTACGAGGTTAAAATGTCAGTCTTTAAGGCATGACAACCGCTATGCGTTGATAATCATTAACATTAAAGGTAGTAACGCACAATCAAGCACAATGAAAGCACCATTAAAGTGCTTAAGGAGACATTCACTTGAGCAAAGATAAATAGTCGCTCATGACCACAAGAAAGGCATGCTGATTCTTTTCCAAGAATCTTCCCTTCTCAAGTCTTCTCTATCTGACTTAAGCTTTGAAGGGGCATGCCTGAACAACCCGTCCGGACATTCCTTTGTGTAAGTCAATCCTCTGTTTATATCTTAGTAGCTTGACGGGTTACACTCTTGTTGGTCGTGTACCAACAATAATAATATTCCATTTTAATTGGAAAATGCAATAAGATGTTTGGGGTCAATCAAGGAGTGTTAACTTACATCACAAGATGAATAAATGATATGCATGATGAAGTTGTTTTATTGAAGAAACATGTATGTATGTATGATAACATTTATGGAATTCAATAATAATTTGAAGAACTTGAATATTAAAATGATGATATTCAATGATATAAAAAAATAATATACATATACATATATATAATTATTTTTTATTTAAAAATATTTATAATTTTATGTACACTCTTATAATTTCTTTGTATTTAATTACTATACATAAGATATAAAAAGACCTGTAAAAATATTATTATAATGGTTTTATATTTTTAAAAATAAACTAAACCAAATTTTAAAATAAAAAATAATTTAATTTATGTATTGAAATTTTCTTTTAATATTTAAATTTATGCATAAATATATCAAGGTTAAAGTTTTATTTTAATATTTAATTTTATGCATAGATATTATAAGGGTTACTTAAATATAGCATATGTAAATATAAATAATAAGGGGAAGTAGCCCCTTAATCCCCTACTGAATGCACACAATTCGAGGAAATAATGGAGGATGACTAGAAGATCAATATACTAGATTCCAATACATTAGGACTTATGTCTTGGGTTATGAAGCAACCTTAAGACAAGTAGGTTGTGAGTCATAAAAACTTGGTAAAAATTAAATTTTCAATAAATCTAGATTTTTTATTTTTTTATTTTTATGTGAAACACATAAGAAAACCATTCTTCATATTAGTTTCTAACTCAAAGTTGTATATAGCGAGTTTGTATATACTCTCATATAAGTGAATCCATGGTGTATCCTACAGTTATACATATCACTCATAAGGGATGAGTATATACTTAGCCTTAATCATTGTGGAACATGCTCCATCTATACTTTAGGGGTGGACTCTTAGATATAAGTAATTGATATAGCATTTCAAAAGTCCATAAGTAACTTGTTATTTCGTACATGAACTTACTTTTTGAGATCTTCATTCATGTAAGTTGAGTTACCATCACTCCTGACCTTTGTATTAAACATAAGTCTTATCACCATGAATGTTTCTTCCACTAATTTCATACTTAATGATTTGATAAGAGGATTAGTCAAATTTAACTCTAACCTAACAAAGTCTATGGATGTGATCCTTATTTCAAGCAACTTCTACAAAATGTTATGTCTTTGTCAAACATGCCTATTTTTCTATTAAACATCTTATTTTTAATCATGGCTATTGCTACCTAGCTATTACAATGCATAAACACAAATGTTATTGATCTTGCCCATAAAGAGACATCTATTAAGGGATTTTAAAGCCACTCAACCTTAAAACTTGCTTTCTCTAAGGTAATAAATTTGTCTTCCATAGTAGATCAAGTGATGCAAGTTTACTTGAAAGACTTCCAAGAAACTGCTCTTCCATCAAAGATAAAGACATACCTATTAGTGGATTTTATATCATCTTTATAAGAGATTCCATTAACATCATTGCACCCTTTAAGTACATTTGGAAATCCACCATACCACAAAATATGGTCAACAATGCCTCTCAAGTACTTAAGTACACCGTAGATGGTATTCCAATGGTCTTAGTTAGGACTTTGGGTAACAACTCAATCTACCCACTACACAAACAATATCAAGACTATTATAGTTAGTTAAATACATCAAGTTACCAATGATATGAGAACACTTTAATTGGGCAACACTATGTTCACTATCATTCTTCAATTATGACTTAGGATCATAAGGTGTTGAGACATACTTAGAATCAAAGCATTCAAACTTCCATAGTATTTTTTCCATATACCACTCGTAAGAAAGTTTAAGTTCATTAGGTATTCTAGTTATCTTGATTCCTAGAATCACTTTTGCCTCTCCCAAGTCTTTCGTATTAAAGTTAGATGATAGGAATCTCTTGGTCTCATAAACATGATTTATTCTATTCCAATAATTAGCATATCATTTATATACAAGTAGATGATGACATATGTATTATCCCTATAGTGTACAAGATAAATGCATTTTTCTTCTAAAGGTCTTTCATATGACCTTGAGCCACCCATAAATACCTATTCCTCAATTTTTTTTTTCTAATATAGCGTAGAAGATAAATGCACTTTTCTTCCATAGATGTGTTTGGTAGCCCAACATCAACAACCTAGTCCATTTTTTCTTTATTCTAGGGTTTTAGACATTGTTCATTAGGTTGGGCTTGAAGTTTTATTTTTTTGAATTGTACGTTGTTCTTGTTTGATTTAACCCTTTTCTCTACTAGGTTTGCCTTAGAGAATAGCTCATTGGCCTTTTCAGCCTTATCCCTTGTTTTACTCTTTTCCTTAATTCAAATGGACCTATTGATGACATCTTCAAGGGATATTTGATTCCTCTTATGCTTCATATTATTTTTATAAATTTTTCAACAGTCCGATTAGCCACAAAAATTTAGGAAGTTCAATATGTTCATTAGTTATATTATTAATTAATATATGGTAGTCATGGATTTAAGATGATGCATCTCTATCCTCAATTATTAGGAAATTTTTAAATTTTATTATAACATATTTTTAGTCGTAACATCTTCCAAGATGTATTTCTTATTCATCTTGTCCCATATTTTTTTAGCATGCCTAATAGTTTAATACACATCAAATAATTCATTTGACAAAATGCTCAACATCACATGATGAACTTACTTATTTCCATTTTCCCATGCATGCAAAATTTTAAAATTCTTGGTTTTAGGATCCGTCAAAATGTCTTAAGCTCTCAATGGTCGGGAAAATAATTTCTTGTCAACCTTCGAAAAATGTCCCATTGAAAGGATCACTTTTTTAGGTGTTAGATTTGGTATGAAGTACTAGGGATGCTTCCATATCGGAACTACATTAAGATTGTTGGAAATACAAGGGAGGGAGAGAGGGAAAGAGAGAGAGAGAGAGAGAGAGAGAGAGAGGATTACAAGTACAAACCTTAAAGTAGTTTTGATATGGAGGCCTCCCTAGTTGACACCATAGGTGACACCTCAAAGACTGATACCTCGCTATGAAAATAAAACACAGATGATTTATTGGGATTTGGCTTAGGCTTGACATGACAGTATCCTTAAAGCAATTTGATCCTCCAATAAATATGTATGTCAATGTAGCAAGACAAAAGTGGACATTCCACTTCTAAGATTTAATAGTTGGTAGTGCTTACAAAGGTATATATATTTCTCAACAGAGTTGAGATGACTGCCTTAGATGGTTTTATTCCTCAAGGGATTTGAGAAGAACAGTAATGAAGAGTAGAATCAGTAGTCTAAAACCCAAAAGAAAGCTCTCTAGGTTTCACAGTAGGAGAGAAGAAGAGAGAAGCGAAGCTTTGACATGAGATGATAGAAAGGACTAGATTGTAGCTCTAGTTATAGGCTCTGTGAACTGGCTCAAATAGATAGAATGCATAATGGAAAGCGTCATTAATCTAATCAATTAATTATCATGTCATGGTTTAATTCCACGAAGGTATCATGTCAAGTAATCTAAAGCGGATGTATGTCATTAGCTAGAAAAAAGAGGGGAAAAAAAAAAAAAAGACTTCACCACCAATAAAAAGAATGATGCTAGACAACACCAACTCTTCTAAAGAGGATGAGTATATCAATCAAGAAAATGACTAATGTAGAAGCAAAATAAAGAGATAATTATCACTTATTTTCAACCCTATATCGAAATTAATTTTGACCAGAAATATTACTACTGAGTGGCATGCTTTCTACCAGTGGGGTATTCAACAAGGACAAAATGGGGGAATGATGAAGAAGACTGGAGGAGGACAGGCCAGCAGCATGCAGTATAGTAAGGGACCCACATATACAATAGGTATTTCAACCTCGTAAGCCTCAGCTTTTGCTTTATCTTAATATTGTGGGTACATACACTATATTTTTCTCTTTGATTTTTGTTGTGTATTCGGGTTTTGATGGTCAACCTAATTTACCTTCTTAAGTTTCGATATTTAATAAAACTTTTATAATATTAATATTATTTTATAATAATCTTGATTTTGATTTCAACTTTAATTTTTAATTTAATAAAAAATAATAATAAAAATGTCATGAATATTAAATAATAAATTTATTTATCAAACTTGAAATGATTAAAAAAATAGAAGGAAATTAAATTCAAAATCAGCTTAGAAAGTCTTACCAACCCCTGAATTGATCCTCAATTTGAAATATGGGCAAAAGCCAAATTTCCTCCATTTTATGTCTCAAATTTCAAAACCACTTTGAGCTTAGATTTGAAAAAACAATGTCACCACTTTCCAATATAATTATTTTTCATTTTGAAGACAATGGTTGCCAACTTCCTGATCATGTGAACAAGGGAAGTGGGTGATTAGATAAAGACAAAAGGGGTTAGTGGGTACCTGAAAAGCAGAGCCTTTTTACACACAAAACCTCAGTCCTTTCACTGAAAAACTGTCGGCTACTTATTATTTTTCCAAAGTGACTGTCTCTTAGTGGTAGCCAATTTTTTGTTTGGTTATGGGAATAGATAAGATCCAGCTTGCATGCATGTTACATTGATCCAAGGCCCAAAAAAAGTTATTCCCAATGGGAATAATTCCATCCCATTGTAGGTTTAGTAGCTTTTGAGTGTGTCCCATTTGTATTAAGATATGAAAAAAAAACAAAAAAACAAAATTCTCTTTAGGTTTGGTTCTTATTTTTATTACTTTTTGTAATATTTTTTTTTTTAATTTTTTTTAACTTGTTAGGGAAAAAAATAATTTCATCTAATTAAGGTTGAAGGTTACTCATCACCTAATGGGTTGAACTTTTAAGTGGAAAATGAAGCCTTGAATGGGTGGACAAATTGAAAGCTTTTTCTTGGGAAAGTGAGATGTTTAATTGATGGGTAGTAATTTCATTGCTATTATAATTAGTATAGAAACTAAAATGGGTCAATTTTAGCCTTTATAGCAATTGAAAAGAGTGATCTCTTATTCAAATTTTGGGATCTTTTGAAATTGATTTAATTTACCATCCTTTGGTATTTTTATGAATATAGTAAGTTCAAAGAGTACAAGAAAACACTCTGGAATATTCCTTTTTTCATGGCAATAATCACAAAGCTTGTGAATAAATATAAATGCTTGATTTGGTAAATGTGACAAGAAAAAGAAGTGGGGTAAAAGGAAAGAGTGGAATTGAGGGTAATTGATCTAGAGGAGATGTAAACATTTAAGAGAGCTTTGAATTTCACACATGTGGCATATATTTTTTTTTAGAAGGTTAAACAAAAGCAAAAATATATGTTTTTTCAATTGAGAACCCATTGATTTCATATTAAAAGTCATTTGTTAGTGTTTTTAAAGAAACACTTTTATCCTAAAAATTATTTTTTTAAGAATAATAAAGTGTTTAGGAAAATTTAGAAAATATTCTTAAAAATTAGAAAAATCACTTGTAGTATTTTATGGATAAATATTTGATAAGTAATTTTTTTCAAAATACTTTTTTTAAAAAATATTTCTAATAAAAATGTTTTGAGTAAAAAACATTGTCAAACGTACTTTTACATAACTTTGAGTGTTCCTTCACAAATCCGATTTGAGTGTTCCTTCACAAATCCGATTTTAAAATAAAATTCATAGTAGTTTGAATTTGACTTTGTGTTCGTTCCAGGCTTAAAATAGTCAAAGATGAGTATCCATGAAGTGGAACATGGATTAATTTTGTCAATAAACATTCATAATCATGCTTGTATATGAGTTTGGTTGAGTAATGTTCTAGAGTGGTTTTCAAATGTGTTTTAAAGAACTATCTTGTATGCTTCATTGGTGGTACATTTTGAATCATTTTGGTAGCTAAATTATGGTCTAGGTGAATGAGAATGAGTGCTCAAAATATGGTTAAAAAGGATTTGATTTCAATTGAAGATTGTTGTTGGTTGAAATGAACTTGAATAGATCATTTTGATTTTCAAATATGATGTTTTTTTTCATACTTAATTGAATTTTGATTGATGTAATCCTCATGTTTAGAATCTGATTAGATGTGCTTTTGAGGTCGGGAATGTTTTATGAATGCAAATCGAAGGAATTTTATTGAAGAAATTGGTAAAAATTTGAATTTTGTAGCACGATTTGAACTCAAAAGTTGATTTTGCCTCAAATTTGTCCATTTTGATTGTCCTTTCTCCTTGTTCTTTTTGGTGTTGATATGCATTTTGACTCAAGTTTTATGCCTGACTTGATCATTGGAAGATGTGAGAATACATTTGGAATCTTTCACACCTTGCACAAGCTCATGTAATCACTCTATTGGAGCATATTTTATAATGTTATTTTGCCATGCTCATGAGGTGGTTTTGGACGTATTTAAACTTGGTTGTAACCTCATTTTAAATGTTGCCATCATGCTTATAAATTTCAAATTTTGTCGACTTTAAAGATCTTCGATGATGTTCTTTTGTTTGGTGGATTTTTTATAAGAGTACAACAGTTTAAAAAAATAATTCTTAAATTATCGTAGTAGAAAAAATAATTTCATATATACCGTAGTTTTTTTTAAATCGTCTTTTCAAAAGATAGATTTATGACATTTTTAAAAAAATTATAAAAAAAATCGTATTTCCAAGATACGATTTCTAAAATTTCATTTTTTATATGAAAAATCATCTTTTGAAAATACGATTTGGGCAAAAAAAAAAAAAAAAAAAAAAAAAAAAAAAGAGAAATGGTCTCTTAAAGAGACGATTTAAAAAAAAAAAAAAATTAAGAAGTGAGAAATCGTATCTTGAAGAAACAATTTCCACAAAAAAAAATAAAAATAAATAAAGAAGTGAAAATTTTAATACAATTATTTATCTATATATTATAAAAAAAATTCAATTTAATATAAATATATATTATAAATCCAATTTGGAATTAAAAAATTTAATTATACTCATACAATTATTATAAATATATTATAAAATTAATTAATTTTATTTACTAAATTTAATATAAGATAAATGATATTTATCTTTTTTTTTTTTTTTTGACTTTGGAATTTTAAAAGAAAAAAAAAACTATCATCAATTTTATGTGAAAATTGAGTTTAAATTGTTATTAATTTATTTAAAAAATGAAAAAAAAAAAAAAGAAAAAGTAAGAAATTGTCTCTTCAGGAGACGATTTTCACAAAAAAAAAAAAAACTTCAAACATTCATTTTTTTCATTCCCTATTATACTAATACAATAATACAATTATTATAAATATATATTATAAAATTAATTAATTTTATTTACTAAATTTAATATAAAATAAATAATATTTATCTATTATTTTTTTTCCTTCACTTTGAAATTAAAAAAAAACTATTACCAATTTATGTGAAAAAAATGAGTTTAAAAAAATAATTTTGTTATTAATTTTTAAATAATTATTTACAAAATAAAATAATTTTTTTTTGTTTTAATTTTTAAATTAATTTTATTATGTAAATTTTAAGATTAAAAATATTAATCTTTAAGTTAAAATTTCATTGTAAAAGGAATAAAAAAAAATTCAATAAAAATTTCAGCATTAAGAGATATATATTTTTTTAGTATTAATAAATTTAAAAAGAAATAGTAATCATTTGTATATTAAAATATTTTATTTAATAATTATAAATGATAAACAACTAAAGTAATTTGAAAAATAATAAAATATTTCTTTAAAAATAATTTAATACATTTAAAATTAGAAATGATTAACTATTTTTTATTAAGAAAAATTTGAGCAAAATAAAATATTTTTTGGTTACATAAAATTTTTCATCTTTTTTCAATTTTTAATGTCATAGGTTCCAAGAAATCAATTAGATAAAAAAGAATAAAAAAAAAAATGAAGAAATCATTTTTTCAAAAATTATATAACCAAATAAAATCCTTGAAATTCAAATACACTATATCATAAATATAAACACCACTGTCTTCCTTAATTATCAAATGATTTTAATATTAAAGAATTAAAGCCACATACTATCATGATTATAAAAAACCAATAACATTGTTCATGTAAATGCTAAAAAATCAACAAGCAGCCCAACAATTAATAAAATATCAATCATAATAAAAAATCAATTATTATCATGAATGCAAAAAACCAATAACCTTGTATATATATCAACCAATAACTTGTATGAATATTTTAATCCTAAGTAATCGACAACCTGTATTAATATGTTCAATCCCTAAACAATTAAACGTATTCAAATACTAAATGATTAAAGTTCAACTACTATTATGAATAAAAAAAAAACTAATACTTGTCCATATATATATAAACTAATAAACCAACGAACATCCTAACAACTAACAAAATAATAATGATGAATACCAACAAAGCTAAAATATTAAAATTCAGCATTACTAGATGTCAACTTCAATATTAGCAGACAATAAATTAACATACGTCACTAATAAACTAACAACCAATAAAAGTTAGCATGCATCATTAATACCAATAAACCAACAAGCAATAAAAGAGCAACATGTATCATCAATTTATGTTCAATAAAAGATATAAAAGTCATCAATGTGTGCCACATGACGGTGGCTTTTTTCCTCGTTGTGGGCGTTGGTGACATCTTTCCAACTCCGATTGATCTAAGGGACCATCTAATGTTGCTCCATTTCCTCGTCCTTGTCCACATCCTTGATCTTGAACCTGGTCTTGTTCATGTTGTTCAACAAGTGGTGTAGGAAAGTATTGCATTTGCATCACCACATCATCGCTAAATAAATGTCTTAATGATTGTGGTGACAAAGTAATGAGTGGTGCTGTAGGTGGAGCAAATGACACCTCGATACTAGACGACATAGGTATATGAAAATAAGGTCCATCACTATGAGAATGCAATAGCTCCAAGATGAATGATGTCCCAACATCTTCCTGTATCACCTCCTCATTAATGGATTGAACTGATGAAAGAGGTAGTGACTAGTCAAGTGGTGTAGAAAAAGTGAAGGCAGTATGTTGTAGAGGCCATGATGATGGAAAATCTAGCAAAGGATCTTCAACAAGAAAGTGTGGATCATCAAAAATATGTCATTCACGTGTTTGTACACCTCCACCTCTAGTTCGTACACCTCCACTTCTAGTCTATACCCCATCACCTCTGGTTTGTACCCCACTACCTCTAGTCTGTATCCTACCACCTTTAGTCCATACCCCACTATATCTTCATCCAATGATTTTCTCTTTATATCAACGACATTATGGGGGAATAAGCAACCTATCAGCTTCGTGTATCTAAAGTGGTTGCACATAATTGACGAATTTCACCGCGATAACCTATATTTAAAGTATTTGGACCAATTCAAAGATGTATTTGTTGCAAATTGTGATTCTGTAAGAATTAAGAATAAAAGTTACCTGGCCCATGAAGATCCATGTGTAGTAACAAAAAGACAAGTGATAGAACGATACCACACCATATATAGGTGGTTATATGTGAAAGAAGTAGATGTTGCCTTAGTTTTGGCAAGATGATCGTACCTGGCCTCCCATCTTTGAATATAGTGGTGATGAATAGTCATCCAATCCAAATCATGTCGACCCCTCAAATCATATTTATATAATCCCAACTTTGTATTGCACTACTTGGGAATATCTTGTAGTAGCCCAAACTACCTCAAAACACGATCAGGTCTATGCCACTCCATACTACGTGGAAACAGATAAGGGGTGAAATAGTCAACCACAAGTCAGAGACAATAGTACATTTGGGAGTCTAGAGATGACATCATCAGTATGTGACTCACATTATTTAATAATATTTTGATTACAAATTTTTTTAAAAAAAATGATTCAAAATAATGAATTTCTCATCTACTTTGACATAAGTCAATCAAATCGATACCTATATTGGGGTAACACATGCATAGACGTTGAAGTAGTACAAAACTCATATCTCCAATTACAAAAAATATATATTAGAAATTTGTATAATTGTTTATTTATGTATATATGTCTTTACATATGCTATAACTAAGGTTGAAATACATACCACATGCCTAAAGGTGGTTGTGGTAGTACTCTATCATGTAGGATCGAAAGTAAGCGCATAGGTGCTATAAAGGGAAATCTATCCCATATCCATAATTGTAACAAAATGAGAGGACCTAATACATCATGTGCATCAATATGGGATGCTGAAAACATCTCTCGATAGAACTAAGCTAGACAAGAACTACCCCAACTATAAGTACCAATAACTCCAAAATCCTTAAGTAGTGGTAAAAACATTAAATGTACCCTATTGTTTGATTTACCAACAAAAAAAAAAAAAAAAAAACCTCCAATCAACTGTAAGATGAATGCCTTAGCATAGCATCGCACGGACTCCACATCAGCATCAGGTGTCAATGAAGGAAAATGTTCTGTCAACCAAGTCAAACAAAGTCTTTGTCTAGATATATCTCTATCTTCAAGCACCACTCCTAACAATGTAGCACACACCTCTCTACAATCCAAGCATGTGCTACCGCTAACTGCAACACCATCAATCGGTAAGCCTAAAATAAGTTAGCTTCCTGAAGTGTAATGGTACACTCTTCCTAAGGTACATGGAAAGTGTGGGTCTCAAGGCGTCATCTCTCTATAAATGTTGTAATAAGGTGTCAATCCAATGAAATGAAACCTAATGGGGCAACACCGTAGAATCCAAATTGTTGCAGATATGGAATAATGGGTGCATCTAAAACACTATTAGGATAGAAACTGGCTTCACGACGTCGACAATGGGGCTCTCTCGGATCATTTCCTGCCCATATAAGTGAAGATCGGTGTACTTCCTAGTTATATAGAATAGAACGATCTATAAGTTCAGGATCCATGAGAATGTATTTTTTGCATCATTTAAATAATTTCATTAGTTTATTACAAGACATTGCAATGACATTATGTGGAAATAACTCAATGTTCATATTTAATGTTACAAAAAACTTTCATTTAAATAGTAAACTTTTCAACTTGAACTTACAATATCATTGAGTGATTGTGTTAGAAGACTCCCCTATATTACGACATTTTTGACAATTGTGACCCTCCGGTTTACAAAGCCCACATCGAACTTTGACACTTAATTATCTCCAATCCATTTCATCCTAATCCTTGAAGATCTTGGTTTTCCTTTATCACGTACTAGAGTTGGATTAGGATGAACAATTGCAAAATTAGGTTCTAACCAATAGGATTGATGTAGAATTGGATTGAATTGTGGTGTATAACAACAAACATATACATCCATCCTATAATGTTTGTTAACAAATTGCCAACTATCAATCCTTGCACGTGCACATACAGCTAGCACATGTGAACATGGGATACCAAATGATTTCCATTTATGACAAGTACATGTTCCTTATTTCAACTTCACAATTTGTATATTGTTTCCTTTATCCATATGAAACCCATGGAGAACAGTTGTCACTTCAAATATCTTTTTTGAACAATGAAAGATTTTGACAATGTGTCCACTAGCCCTTGACTCATATTTTGTTATTTTGTTAATGGCATAGGAAGTGTACAAATCTCCATTTGCAATTCGAGTTTGTATCTCTGTTCGACGAGTCTCGAAATATGAAACACAACGATAGAAAGTTAATCGAACAAGAGTAGTGATAAGAAACATTCTAGTCCCCTTAAGCACTTCATTTTTGCATTCAACAATATTTGTAGTCATCCACTCATATCGATGTCTTTCATCATGTGCCAAAGTCCATTTCTTTGTGTTCAACCTGTTAAACCATTCTAAGCATTTCTCATCTAATCGTTTTAACTTAGTCATACATGATTCATACTTTCATGGTTGATGTTGAGACCCACTCTATACACTAAGTCTTTTAACATCTTACTTCTATATTTATCATTGAAGTTGTTTGTCACATGCTTAAGACAATATTGATGGTGTGCATAAGGCGAGTTCCATCCAACACTAGGATCCCTAAAGTTGGCTTGTATTCCTGCATGACGATCAGAAATGAGACATATTTCTTCTCTTTACGTGACCTAACTCCTTAATGTATAAAGAAACCAAGACCAACTATCCAATGATTCATCTTCAACTATTGCAAATGCAAGAGGGAAAATATGACCATCAACATCAATTGATGTTGCAATCAGAAGTTTCCCTATGTATTTTTCATATAAAAAAGTACCATCTATTTGTATTACTGGTCTATAATGCTTAAATACTTCAACACATGCCCCAAAAGCCTAAAACACGCGCATAAAATGTACATTCCCATTGTAACTTGCTAGTACTGATGTCTTCCAAACAACCTCAATCCTAGGGTTAGTTAGGTTAACGAAATTCATCCACCTAGGTAAAGCTTGGTAAGATTCATCCTAATCACCAAATATCCTTATGATTGTTTTCCTCTTTGCTTCCCAAATCCTCTTGTAATGAACATTATAACCAAATTTATCTTTCACAATTTGATGTAATGCAACAATTGAAATTGTGTGATCACTTTGGACTACATTTTGAACTTCTCGTGCAATCAATGTAGAGTCTAATTGTAAGTGGTCTTGTGATAGTTTGGGGTAAATGCAAGTATGAGGACTTGTGTACTTTGTTATCTCAAACAGACCATGATATTTACAATGACATGCACAAACCCTCCAATTACAACCCTCATACCACTTTTTACACTTTACAACCCACATATTTGGCTCAGATTCAATACCAATCAAATATTGATTCCTACATATGGAATAACGTTTAACAACACATTGTAAGTCTACCTTACTCTCAAACTGCAAACCCTTAAACAATTCATCTGATTCATTCCATAATCCAGTGCATGCTGTCAAATCCTTGTCAGTCATGGAGTTAATTACATCCCAATTCAATTCTCTAAATATTGGGGAAGGGACATCATGTTCACCATCACCTAGCAATGATGCATCATTTTTTTTTATTTTCATTATCCTCCATGTCTATAATATCCTCATTACCATCATCTTCATTAAAGAACTCCACATTGTCATCATCATTTCCAGGTAAAATATCAACATAATTTTCAACTGTCATTACAATTGAATTAGTGACCCCTGCCAAATCTACCCTAACTATAGGTTGCATGTCATTATCATAACTTTGCATATACATAGGGGAAGAGGTGTTCTCTTCTACCATTTGTTGACTTGGACCTACACCTTCAATATTCATTGGAGTAGTAAAACTACTTGGCATAAAGTGATGATCAATTGAAGAAGTTTGACAATATATTTCATTTGGAGGAGGAGATTGTGCAATAACATTAAACATTATGCTCACATCACCATCATCTTGAATAGGCAAAGTGACATAACTAATAGTACCATTTCCATTTGGAAAGGGAATTGGATATCGAAACACCATATTTAACTTAGTGTAAGTACAATTAATATTCAGAGCATGACATAATTTTGTTTCTAACTCGTCAAATGTTATCATACTATTAATTGAAACACCTTTCTTAGGAGGACGATTATAACATACCCCAAATTCACAATCAATAATTTCACCACTAGTATAACAAAACACTGTGGTGTAGTCATCCATTATCAAACCTATTTAAAATATCAACAAAGAAGTATCATCATCAATAAACTTTATGATAATGATTGATATACAATATGTATTTTGAAAATCTATTTTACTAATATTATGATGCATTGTCTATTACTAAATCTATTTTTTAAAAGTCATATTTTTCAAAAATAAGAATGCACGGCTATTATTTATATTGTTATATTATTTACATTTAAATAAATCAAATAATATTTTAGTTTTATTTTTAGTTTTATTTATATTTTTATTTTGAGCTCTCAATATCTTACAAGAATTTTTTCAACAATTTAAGACTAATATTAAATATATAAGATAAATTCATAATTTCGGATAATATTCTATTTATATTTATTACATTTTAATATTTTTTAAATAATATTATATGAAAAAAATAATAATTTAATACTAACAACTATTACTAAATTTATTTTATTTTATTATATACTCTAACATTTTACAACTATATCTTTCTTTTCTTTTTAAAATCGATATTTGAATGTATATAATATAACATTTTAAATGTAAATTTATATATTATATACATTTAATATTTAAATATGTATTATATACATTTAAATATACCATTATTATTTAACATTTTAAATGTACATTTACAATATATTTAATATTCATGGTTACTATTTTATATTATACACAATTATTTTATATATATATATATATATATATATATATATATATATTATACATTTAAATATTCATTTAAATAAATCAAATAACATTTTAGTTTTATTTCTACTTTTATTTATATTTATATTTTTACAGCTCACTATTTTAAAACAATTTTTTCAATGACTTAAGACTAACATTAATTTAAAAAAAATATATAGGAAAAATTCATAATTTCGGATAATGTTGTATTTCTATTTTTTAGATTTTAATATTTTTTAAATCATATATTATGCAAATATATAGATATATAATTATTCTATTATCATTATTATTTTTCATTCTCATTTTACTAATATTTTATTTTATTTTTAATTTTTAATATTTTATAAAACATATTATTTGATTGATAAACATAAACAATAATCCTATTATTTCATATTAATTAAATAAACTAATATCACTTTTATTTTTTGAATGATTTAATCCATTCATCTCTATATAATGATAATTTACAACAAATAATATTCTAAAAAAATTACCATAAATCCAATAAATTAAAAAATATATATAACAATAAATATCTATCATGCAGTTCAAAATAAATATGAAACAAAGACAAAAATATTACCTAGGAATAAAATAATATAACTTTTATTTTTTTTGAATGATTTAATCTATTAAAAATAATAATTTTCAATAAATATTATTCAAACAAATATTACATAATCCAAATAAATTTAAAAATTTATATAATGATAAAAACTATACATTACAAAATAACTCAAAAAAAATAAAAAATAAAAAATAAAAAACAAAAAACAAAAATATTACCTTATAAGCAATGTGAGTGTTGAAAGAAAAGAGAGAAGATATGCTAAGAAGTTCCTCAGAGAGAAATGAAGGATATAGATAGAAGCGATGAAAAGGGAAAAATTGAGTTTCAAATAGGGAAGAAGGAAAAAATGCGGATGAAGAAGTTTGAAGCCGATTTATTTTGTAAGTAAAGTTGGGAAAATGTAGGATGGGTGTAGTGTGTAGGATAGGGGGTGAACGTTTGAATGTTTTAGAAGAAATGACATAAAACAATCAAATTGGTGGAGTATTTCAACATTTCAGAAGAAATGACAACACCTCAAACGGTCTTCAAATTGGTTGAGTGTTGCAATAGAATTGTAGTGTAATAGTATGTGAAGTGATGGGGTGTGGTAGGTAAGATTCTCCTGTGGGCTATGGGTGTAGTGCGCTATTAGACTTGGGGAAATAAAACGTGTAGTGGAGGCTTTGTGGTAAGTTAAATTCTCCTAAAAAAACTGGTGAAATTATTCCTTTTACAATGAAATTTTAAATTAAAGATTAATATTTTTAATCTTAAAATTTATATAATAAAATTAATTTAAAAATTAAAACAAAAATTTTTTTTTGTAAATAATTATTTAATAAATTAATAATAAATTTGTTTTTTTAAACTCATTTTTTCACATAAATTGATAATAGTTTTTTTAATTGCAAAATGAAAGAAAAAATAATAATAGATAAATATTATTTATCTAATATTAAATTTAGTAAATAAAATTAATTAATTTTATAATATATATTTGTAATAATTGTATTATTGTATACACATAATAGGGAATGGAAAAATGAATTTTTGAAGTTTTTTTTCTTTTTTTGTGAAAATCATATCTTGAAGAGACAATTTCTCACTTTTTTTTTTTTAAATAAATTAATAACTTTTTTTTTTTAAACTCAGTTTTCACATAAAATTGATAATAGTTTTTTTTTTTTGGAATTCCAAAGTCAAAGAAAAAAAAATAGATAAATATTATTTATCTTATATTAAATTTAGTATATTATTTATATATTAAATTTAGTAAATAAAATTAATTAATTTTATGATATATATTTATAACAATTGTATTATTGTAAATAATTGTATGAGTATAATTAATTTTTTAATTCCAAACTGGATTTATAATATATATTTATATTAAATTATATTATTTTTTTATAATATATAGATAAATAATTGTATTAAATTTATCACTTCTTTATTTTATTTTATTTTGTTTTTTTTTGGAAATCGTCTCTTCAAGAAACGATTTCTCAAAATAATAATAATAATAATAATAAAAATTGGCCCAAATCATATCTTTAAAAGACGATTTCTCATATAAAAAATGGAATTTTAGAAATCGTGTCTTGGAAAGATGATTTTTTTTTTATATAATTTTTTTAAAAGGTCATAAATTATCTTTTGAAGAGGCGATTTAAAAAAAAAATGTCTCTCTCCTACCTAGCAAAAACTATGGTAGATTTGGAATTATTTTTCCCACTACAGTAATTTAAGAATTATTTTTTAAAATTGTCGTACTCTTATAAAAAATTTGAAGTTTGGTATCTAATGCTCTTGATTATGTATGCTGACCATACTCTTGATTGTTACCATGAGTTGCTTTTCTTGACCCTTTGATGACCATACTCGACTCTTTGATGGCATGTACATACTTTGTTGGTCAAATTCAAGATGGCCTTGATTGTCACTTCATTCACATGCTATGAAATGATCTCATATGATGATTGTATAGTTGTTCTTCATTGATTATGTCTCTTTTGTGGACTGATTTGAGGTATATATCATTTTGTGACTATTTTGATCTTGATCACTCCTTGATTGCAATGGGGACTTTTATTTATTTATCTTTTTTTTTTTTTTGCTTTTATATTTTATAGCTTTTGTATACTTGTGTATTATGATACGTTTAATAACACGTTTGCTATTTGATTTAGAGGTAGTACATGATTAACTATTGGATTTTAATCAAGCACATTATCTCTTACAAAATAATGATCCACTCAAAATCTTTAGTTCTTAAATGAAAAAATTAGATTAGGAGTCATTGCAATAGTGCGAAGATTCTTAAACAAAATGATAGGTATTCTTGGTTGTTTAATTTTCAACTTATCTAGAAATGAATTGCTACCACAAGATTTCTAAGAATACAATTTCTAAACTTTTGCTTTCAATCTCGATACTAGCCTAAAGACTATGTGTTGCTCATTAGAGCATCAAGACATAATATGTTTTCTTAAGTAGATGCAAAAACTAATGGTTAGCCAATATCATCAAAATCACTACACCAATATGTAATTGTGTGTATAACTCATTAAGCTTAGTTGTGTAGGAAACCTTAAATTACTCCATTCTTTATCCAAAAAATAGTTAGATGTATGGTATTCTTCCTAGGGTTGTAGATTCTAGTAATGAAAGTAATAGATATAAAATAAAAATAAAAATTCTAGAATCTAGTGTTTAGTGGCATACATGAGATTTGCATGTTCATAGATCTAATCTTGTTAATGAAAAGATGTTGAAGAATGCAACAGGTAGTGTAGACCTAACGATATTTCGTTATGATAACTCTTTGCTTGAATCTCAGTACTAAAGGGGTGGAATCCTCTCTTTAATGTTGGTAGCTATAGTTCTTTCTCTCTTTCTAAGTGAACAAGAAGATTGTCAAAAGACTAAAGCCTTAACCTTAAAGAGGGATATATATATATATATATATATATATAGGCTCCAAGTATTCTTAAGTGACTTAAGCTCATCTTGGGCTTAGGTCACTTAAACTAGCCCATTTGGGTCTTAGTTGATTAATTAACCCTATTAGGCTTCAATTAATTAATTACCTTAGTTTAGGTAAACCATTCACTAGCTCCTATGCAACTTTATGTATTAACCAAAATGCCTTTATGCATACAAGTGAACAAAAGAATTCGAACAACCCTCATAAACTATGTCTTCAAGGAGTACAAGCTCAAGTAGGGACCACTAAGACCCATAAGCGAATACTGGCTCTCTCAAAATCCAATTCTAAAGTTGACTCAACATCTCATTATAGAGAGTTAATTGCACTTTATAGGTTATTGTCATCAAATTCCATCAATAGTCTATAAGGAATATGTTGGTCACCTTAGGGTCTTACCTATAGGTTAAAACTACTTCAAACTTAAGCACAAGCTTAACATTCTCTCAAGGTTGAGAGACCCTACAATATAATAGCTTGGTAAGGTCATGACTACTCAATAGTCTCACATCATGACTCACCATAAGTCTTGTTCAATACATAACCATACATACTAGTACATTCACCATAAGAAAACCATCCCAAGGACCAAGACCAATCATCCATCTATCTAAGGAAACTTGGATATCTCCATTCCCAGCCTTGGATCTTTTAAAGTACATGCAATCTATTCCTAGGACTCTTTAGATCTAATACAATGGATAAACATGGCAATAAAAACCATTAAAAACATAGAACTAGAGAGTTTAGATATCATACTTATGACCTGGTTGTTTCTAAATCAAATCCAATAAGATGAAGAGACTCTATAGGTGTTGTAAATATCATAAACTCAATAATCTTTCACCTAATCACTCTTTCATTGATCTTGGTACAAGATAAGGGTTTCCTTCTCTCTAGAGGGGAAAGGTTTTCTCTTTGGAATCTCTAAAAATAGAGTGAAAATTTGAAGCCCTAAACCTTTAAAGAGGGTTATATAGGTTTCCTTATGTGCTTAAGTGACTTAAGTTCAACTTGGGCTTGGGTCATTTAATCTAGTCCATTTGGGTTTTAATTAATTAATTAGTCCAATCCAAAAATACCATTCATATGATCTAATGCAACCTTATATTTTTACCAAAACACCTTTATGCACATATATAAATTAAAAACCCAAAAAATACCCTCAAAACTATGTCACCATGAATTTGAAACTCAAGTGGGGACCATTAGGACTCATAGGAAAATACTGAGTCCTTCACAATCCAATTCTAAAGTTGACTCAACATTCTATTATAAAGAGTCAATTGCACTCTAATATCATATGTATATTACAAAGAGATAGAACTCAAGTTTGTGACCCATTATCCACTGCATATAGACTTCCCTTGAATTAGTGTCTATAATCTAATGAGATATGTGTTATTAAGCTCTCAAGATTACCTCTCAAATTCTTTAGTTACAGATCCTCCTATTATGTGATCAAATGACATACCCTAACTTATGAAGAGTATGTGTCAAATTTCACTAAAAGAATTATTGCAATGCCACAGATTTCATGAACATAAGTCCTTAAGATCACCTAAGTGGATGCACTGTCTCAATCTCATGAGATATCATGGTGTCTCTATTGAGAATACTCATTATCACCAGTTTCTATCAATAATGACCTAATCGATAGAGAATATATGACCACCTTAAAGTCTCACCCATAGGTCAAAGCCTCATGATGACTTCAGTACAGGCTCACCATCCTCTCAAAATTGAGAGTTCATCTAGTGTAATAGTTTGATAAATTATGACTACCCGATAGTCAATGTCATGATTCATCGTAAGTTTTGTCCAATGTGTGATCATATATACCAGTGCACTCACCATGGGAAACTCATCCCAATGACCAAGAGAATTCATTTTTCAAATTAGGAAGTAGTACACCACAACCTCATATAGATTGCCTAAGTCTATAAACCAACTATGAACTTATTAATCTTGCAAGGAACCCATGACTTCAATCTTTCGTGAAACTCCTAATGCACCCAAGTGATGTACAGTGCAAGTGATGCAAGCTTGAATGCTCAAATCAATATCAATGCAAATGATGGATAGATAAGTGGGAACTCGAGTTTAACTTTGTTACATTATGTCTTACTTTTAAGGGTTCTATCTCAACACCCTCCCATTAGAAAGTAGTGCATTACAATCTCAAATGAATACATGTTAAAGTTATTTTGTAGGTATAATTTATACATGTATGGTTAAGGATAAAAATATATGTAAACACAACTATAATATATTTAATAGAGTAATGTTTGTTCATATACAACAAAGAGAAAAGTTGGCTTAGTAGTTGCTAAGGGTTCAATTTGAACCTTTTAACCTGGGTTTGAATCTTTTTTCCTTTGTATAAGTTTTATCATTTGTGTGCTTTGACTGAGTTGACTAGCTGGAGCGTGCTATGCCCAAGTGAAGCTGGAGTGTGGGAATTCCCTAAAAAATTGAAAAATGTTGAAATATTGTCAACATATTAGCAATTTTTTCAATTTTTCGACAATTTTTTACTTGATCGATAATCGATGCCCAATTTTGTATCGACTACTCCCAATATCCTAAATTTCGTCAATATTTCAACAAAATTTCCTGACATTTTCATTCATGAGTTGATGTAATACACTATAATGTGTAGTTAGAGATCTATGTACTGAAGCTTTATATTTAACTCATGTATGTATGTTGTATATTGTTAATAGTAATACAGTGTGAAGGTTTTTAGCCTATTAGATTAAAATTATGATATAAATCTACTAACATTACAATGTAAAAATACTACAAATATGATACATTATGGCATGATCAAAATCTACTCAATCTTTTTTATTTCAAACAGACACTTTCCTTACAAAAAGTTGTTACATGGATGATACAAGGAATAATGTTCATTGAATTGACACAAATGTGGAGCAACCTAAATCATCATAAGTAAGTGAAATTTCCAACAATATCCAAATAATGAGGTATACATAAGTAACCTTGATTCATATTCAACTAGGAAAATATGTATAAAAAATTTGTAACAAGATAGTAAACAAAAACTTCTAGCTTGTATTGAACAATACTCATGAATTTTTTGAATAAAATGTCTAGCATCTATTAAGTATCATATTACATTGAAAAATAAATATATATCATAAATATTAAAATAACTAAATTCTACTTTACCTAAGTATTTGAATTTCTAGTATGATAATCATTTTATACTAACTTCTTTCTTTGAAGATACAATATATTAATGGATTACCCATTGAATGAGAGAGAAAAAAAGAAAAAAAAATTAACGACATATAAATGGAGTACAACGAATTCATTTACATGCAAATTGTTTTAACATTCTTGTGTTTTTTAAGATTCTAGTTAAAACAACCTAAGATAATCACCGTAGAAGGGGAGTAAATAGGGTAATGATCACTTTTTACAAATTTAAACTATATGAATGCAAGTGACAAATATATGCAAATAAATAACAAATAAAATAGAAAAGCAATTGCATCTAAAATAAGCAAAGCAAAGAAGAGAGATTGTAAACTCAAGATTTTATAATTGTTCAACGAAACTCGACCTACGACTACTCTCCTTAAGTTCTTAATTGAGTAAGGATTCCATTAATTTAAGGCTTCCAACACAAGCCTCCAAGCTTTATAATTGATTTATGGTTCCAATCAACCCTCTTAGACTTTTGGCTCCAAACTCTCTCTTGGAGTTATTACTCCAAACATCATTTACAACAAGACATTTCAAGACAAGTCTCCAAACTCTTTCCTCAAGTGATACTTATACTTGAGCTCACCTCACAAAAGTTACAAGAAATGATAAGAAATATTCTCAAAAAATCCTAATATGAAATCTAAGTTCCAATAATACAAGATAAACAAGGACTGAGGTACACCAATTAATATGCAAGTTTGAAAAAACACTCCCCCAAGGCTCAAATAATAGTCATAAAAGATTTAGCACCCTTACAAAAACAAAGAAGTTTAGAGCTTTAAATAGGGTTTGGAAGCCCAAACAAGTCGTTAGACACAGTTTAGGTTTGATTGATCAAGCAATCGGTTCAATCGATTCACTAATTGTTGAACATTTAATGCTTTGGTAAGTGACTGTTGGAGGTCAGAACATTAATTGATCCTTGATCGGTCCATGATTGGTCCTTGATCGTTCAAGGCTTTGCCTCAACCAACTAGACATATGCTACTGAAAAATGAGGGGTACAAAATGCACCTCGATTGGTTGAGCCCAACAAGCTCAACTGATTCCTTGAATCCTTAACTGGTTGCATTGTAAAGTGCTTAAACAACCCGACTTGAAGTCTAAAACCTCCAACAACTTATGTTTAGCTTCTTAAAGCCTTTTAAGACAAGTTTAGAAAGGATTTGGCTTAATTTTTTAATTGACATTGTGAAATTATCTAATGATAAAAAATTTTAAAAACAATTTAGAACTTGGATAATTTTGTTATGCAAAAATAAAATACATAATCTTAGTGCAGTAACGACCTTACAAAGAGATCTTAAACAAATGAGACTTGAAAGCTCTTCTCATTTTTCTTAATTTTCTTTTGGCTTGATTTATGTTTATGATTGTCACTTGAAAATCTTCTTACCTAAACAAACTTAGAGTAAATCATTAGTTTTAAATCTTGTTTTATTATAAACAAAATCAAGATTAACCAAACTTTGGTTTAACACTATGCATTGGTAAATGGTCTCCCAAACTTCATTATCATCTAATATTAGAAGTTGTGTCAAAAGTTTTACCCTTTATTTTGTCATCTTCTCTTAGAACTTATAAGGAAATATTTCAATGTTATTATCAATCAATATTTTTTTTTGATAAAATACACAATGGTTTCTTTAAATAAATAAAAAAACTTATATATCTTGTGAATTTAAAGTGGCATTTTATTTAATTTCTAAGGTTGGCTTATGGTATAAAGCATGGTAGGGAGTATAGTGTGATAACCTATAATTGGCGGTATCGTAAAAACATTCAAAACTTTATAAATTAAGTTGTAATGTATCGTAATGTGAGTGTTTTTATGTTGCAAGTGTAATGAATTTTATCATACTAAGCTTTTATAATAAAAGTAACAATGTTAAAGATGTTTTTGTGTACCTATTGGCATCCAACATAGCACTCTAGTGTATGACCACCATCCACTTAATGCATTAATTTATTACTTAATAATTTTTATTAAAAATATTATAAGTCTTGTGACTTCAAATTGATATTATATTTAACTTCTAAGGTTTGTTTATAACATCAAGCATGTTATGGAGCATAGCACAATAACCCATTATTGTCAATTTTGTAAACACATCAAAAGTTTCGAATCAAGTCTTATTATAGTGTATTGTAATATTAGTATATGTATATTAAAAGTATAGTACATTTATGTCATACCCATATTTTATTAAAAATAAAACAAAAATCAGTATGTAAAGTAACCCAAACATACATTAAATGGACTAATAGTCATTAAATATATAAAGTAACCTCAATCGAATGCAAATACAATAATGAATACAAATGATGTCATATGTCAATATCATTAAGCACTCTCATGCGATCATTTATTATTCTACAATAGTATATTTTGGAAAATACGAGCATTGACTTAGGTTAAAAACTTGATATGTGGTAACATCATTGCAATACTAATTATTGATAATTCATATTATTTATTCACCAAAAATAAGTAGTATAGGATTTTAAGGTCACATTGTAAGCTTGCAACTAATTTGAGTACCAAGCCATGTACCAATGAAATTCTACCAACAAAGCACCAAGTACTTTATGAAGCAACTATTTTATGTTTTTTTTTTCCTTCGATAAATTATCATCATATTAAAAAAAATTACTTTTAAATATACTACAAGACATGTCAAATTTCTTTTCCTTAATTTTTATAAATAGAGCCTTAAATGAAAAAAAAAATCTTAGAAAAATTTCAATTAACTATTTTATGTTAAAACAAAAATATCTTTGAGGACGTTAACAAAAAATAGGGAAAAACCAATATCAATAAATATATAAACAAATTTCAAGCTTAGATGCGTATTTGATTTTGAGAACTACTAAAAAGGAATGAAATATTTTTTTTCCCTAGGTTTTATAAATGAAGTTATAAGTGAAAAAAAAAATCATGGAATTATTTTCTATTAAAAAAAATATATCTTTGACGACCTTAACTAAAAAAAAAACATATGTAAATAAATGTATAAACAAATTTCAAGCTTAAACACATATTTTATTCGTAATGCTTATGAAAAGGCATGATAAATTTCTTTTCCCAAGGTTTGATAGGAAAAAAAATTCTTGAAAGGGAACCATTTCCTATTGAAAAAAATAGAGCTTTGAGGACATCAACAAAAAATCCTAGTTTAGAGAAAAAAAATTATCCAATTGTGAATTCAATAAACTTAATACAGAACTTCAAATTGATGAATGGTAGTTTTTCATTGATTATTTCATTCGTTCATGTACAGAGTATATATAGAGGGTAATCACCATTCTAAGAAAGGGAAAGAATGATACAATGAAGGAATGATATAAGGAAAGAACAACTAATATCCTATTATCTCAACATTCATAATATCTCAATTTTCCTAATATCTAAACATTCTTAATATCTCAACACTCCCCCTCAAGTTGGTGCATAGATGTCACACATGCCCAACTTGTCTAAATTTTTTTAGAACACTCGACTTGAGACTGCAGATTTGGTGAGGATATCAGTCAATTGATCTTATGATTGAATCTTAGGCAATTCCACAATCTTATCATCCAACTTCTCCTTAATGAAGAATCTATCTACCTCGACATGCTTTGTACGATCATATTGTACTGGATTATGAGCAATATCACATGCGACTTTATTGTCACAAAACATTCAGATTGGTTGCCTAGATAGGTAACCTAAATCCTGTAAGAGGAGTCTTAGCCATAATGCCTCACAAAGTCCTAGAGTCATACCCCTAAATTCCGCTTCTGCACTTGAACGAAAGACGACATTCTGCTTCTTACTTTTCCATGTCACAAGATTACCACCTAGAAAGGTAAAGTAACTAGATGTAGATCGCCTATCATCCACTGCACCAGTTTAATCAGCATCAGTATATACTTCTATACTCTGATGATCAACATTTTTAGTGAACAAATTTCCCTTCCCAAGATCATTCTTCAAATACCTCAAAATACGCATGACTGCATTCGTATGTTGTTCTCCAGGATTATGCATGTATTAACTTACTACACTCAATGCATAAGCAAGATCTGGTCTTGTATGAGCTAAGTACATTAATCTCCCCACAAGTCTCTGGTATCTTCCCTTATCGGTTGATACTTGATTAGGCTCAACACACAATTTTAGACCTTCTTCTATTGGTGTATTAACAGGTTGACATCCCAACATTCTAGTCTTCTGTAAAAGATCTAAGACATACTTTCTTTAAGACAGAAAAATTCCTTCACTTGATCAAGAAACTTCAATCCCAAGAAAGTATTTCAGAGAACCTAGATCTTTCATTTCGAATTCTCTAAATAGATAATTTTGTAGAGCTTTTCTTTCTTCAGGATCATTTTCTGTAACTACCATGTCATCCACATATACGATGACTGTTGTAATCTTACCATGTTGCTTTTTCAGGAATAAAGTGTGATCTGAATTACTTTGACGATAACCAAAAGCTCTCATCGACTTTGTGAACCTTCCAAACCATACTCTTGGGGATTGCTTCAACTCATACAATGACTTCTTCAATTTGCACACCTTTTGACATTGCTTTTCTGACACCATGCATCATGGTGGAAGATCCATATATACTTATTTAGATAACTCGCCATGTAGAAAGACATTTTTCACATTGAACTATTGTAATGGTCAATGCAGGTTTGCAGCTAAAGACAATAATACTCGAACTGTGTTGATCTTAGCTACAGGTGCAAATGTCTCTGTGTAGTCAATTCCATAAGTTTGAGTGTACCATTTTGCTACCAGTTTTGCTTTAAATCATTCAATACTACCATCTGCCTTGTACTTCATAGCATAGATCCAACAACACCCAACTGGCTTCTTTCTCGGTGGACATACTACAAGTTCCCATGTTTCATTCTTTTGCAATGATTTCATCTCTTCATTCATGGTTGCTTTCCACCTTGGATCAGCTAAGGCTTCCTGCACACTGTTAGGAATAGGTACATTAGATAATTGATTTACAAATGACTTATTTGATTTAGACAAACGATGGTTAGACACATAATTGCTAATGAGATATTTGACTTTGGTAGACAATTCAGGTTCATATGTGGGTTTAGGAATACCTCTATTATGACGGTGTGGAGTTAAGGATCCTTTCCCAATGACTGGGGTTGTGTTACCATTTGCTATGGAAACAATTTTTTGTGAGGAAGGTCTAAGGGGTGAGACCTGTCTAGAATCAAAAGTCATATGATTTGTAGTACCAGAATCAATTATCCATGCACTATTAATAACAGGTGTAGAAGTATTTAAAAACTTACCACCATAATCTATAGCGGCTACCAATGCAAAGGCTTTTTCATCAACATTAGCCTCTGTTTTTATTTCGGCAACAACTACAATCGAGGTTTCTTGGAATCCTTCTTTTGTTGATCACGATTATGATCCCACCAGTTTGGATATCCCACAATTTCAAAGCAACGACCCTTGGTATGACCAGTCTTATTGCAGTGAGTGCATTTGAAGGTTGACTTATCGATATTAGGGTTTGTCTTAGGATGGTTGGTCTTGGATTTGTCCTACCAATTCTAGGTTGATCCCTGTCGGACTACCATAGCCGAGGTGTCAGGGTTGTCAGATTCTGCTTCATACTAGCATGATGCACTACCTCTCGTCGAATTAGTGCATAGCATTCTTCCAAATCGAGAAGAGGATCTTTGCGTAGAATCTCTCCTCGAACTTGCTCAAAGTCACCATCCAATCTAGCAAGAAAGATGTGCACCCGTTGTCGGTCAATGGATTTCTGGTATACTGCAATGTCCTCAAGGTCTTTCATGACTACCTTATCTCGATGATCCAATTCGCAAAAAAATTCAGTTAATTCTCCATAATATTCAGAAAGAGACTTGCCACTTTGTTTGGCAGTGAAGGATTTTTTATTCAAAGTGAAAACTTGTAATTCATCACTTCCATCATCGAAGGCCTTTGATAATGCACTCCAAATTTCTTGACTCATGGACATTAACAACCATCTCTTCACCTTTTGATTCTCAGCATCCCATTTTTCATATCCATCTTCTGACTCTTTTGGTGGATTTGTCTTACCTCGAATGTAGGAAAGTTTTTCCTGTTTAGCAATATGCATCTCCATGAGTTGTGACCAAACGTCATAGTTTGATTCAGTCAAAATAATTACTGGATAAAAAGTACCTTCAGATTGAAAAACAATAGTATTTTTTTCACATTTTTTTTATTTATTGCAAAGGAGGGGCGATGGCTGGCCTTTTCGACAAAATATCTAGGTTTCAGTTCCATGGCTCTAATAACAACTTCAAATTGATGAATGGTAGTTTTTCATTGATTATTTCATTCGTTCATGTACATAGTATATATAAAAGGTAATCACCATTCTAAAAAAGGGAAAGAATGATACAAGGAATGACTGATATAAGGAAAGAACAACTAATATCCTAATATCTCAACATTCCTAATATCTAAACATTCCTAATATCTCAACAGAAACCACAAATTGAAAAATAAGACAAAGACATTAATTAAACCATAAAAAAATAATTAAAAAAAACTAAAATTTAGATGTGTGTATACCTAAATGAAAAGAACAAAGTTAAAATCCAAAGAGATCTCTAAGGATGCATGAAAAAGAATTAACTACAAAAACAATAAGAAAAAATAAGAATGAAAATGACAATAGCAATAACAATATAATATAGCAAAAATCATGAAATAGAAGACATTATATCTATTCATGTAAAAATTTGAAGTTTGAGTCATAAAACTCTAAGCTTTGAGATTCAAAATTGAAATTTTTTTAGTTAGATTACTTTGGTTTTGTCATGTAACTTTAAGAAAATGAAATTTCTAAGATATTCAAATCGAAACCCTAAAAATTCAATCTCGATTTTGTAATGGATCTTAAGGAAATGAGATTTCTTCGGTACTCAAAATGAAACTCTAGGAATTAAAGTCCCTATAAAGAGAATTCTTGTATATTTAGAATAGAACCCTAGAAATTAAAATCACCGTAAAAGTAAACTCTTAAACAAAAATAAAAATGTCTACCTAAGAAAATATGTTAAGATACCTTTTGAAGAAGAATATTTTAAAACTTCTCTAGATTGTGATTTATGAAAGAGGATAATAACCAAGACAAGAAAAAAAAATAGAAACGATAGAAATTAAAGTTTGATTGTGGTTTCTTCTCTTATTTCCATGGTTTTAAAAACTGGATTGGACCAGTCGGTTCGATTGCCGACCAGATCACAGTTCCTATTCGGTCTGACTAAATGGGTCTGCCAAGGATTGAATTGAATCAAATTGATTGAACCGACTGTCAGATCGATGAACTAGTCGTTTCTCTCCAAATTGGACAATTCAATATTTTTTCTTTTTAAGCTAAAAAAAACATTTTAATGCATTTTGCACCAAAACGACAACATTTCATAAGGGAACCGAATCACTGTATGAGGAGCCCATCCAAGCCATTTGTCATCAAGCCCTATAAGTTTTTAGTCTTACAAGTTAATGATTCTTGCATGTCGTTTATACCCCATAATCCATACATATTTTTTATTTTATTTTTTATCAATTTTTTATATGGAATTAGTTAGTGAGAAGAAAAAAATTTTGAGAGTTGGAGAGCTTGAGTTAGGACCTTCAAGTGTAAAAATTGAAGCCAAAATTTTTATTGTATAAAAGTATAAAACACTTTCACATTTATTTTTATAATAATTATATAATGTAATTAAAAATAATATAAATTAATTAATATAATAATTTCAAAATAATAAAATACAAAAGACATACAAATAAAAATAAATATTACAATTTTTTTATTTTAAATATATTTTTATATTTAAATATAATAAATGTTCTATTTAATATAATTTAAAACATTAATATATTCATATTTCTTTTCATCATTTAATTAGATATGTAAAATATAAAAATGAAATATTATTAAAAAATTTAATTATATATAATTTTAATTTATTATAATTATTTAAAATTTTATATAATATATAAATTATTATTTATAATATCACGACCTGCAGCCCAACTTGTCGGTGAATCGATAACTTTTTTAATTCAAATCATCCATACGATAATGAAAACATTGCTTATTTCTAACAACCGAATCTATGCAGTAATTTTTCTTTTTTCCTTTTTATTATTATTTTTTTATTTTTTAACGGGTGTATATTTACATAATTCTCTTAAGCATGAAGGCGGAAGGTGGAACGCCGCCATTACCTGTAAGGAGACTCGTACCCTGGAAAGGCCATTTGCTGATTGTTCCGAATTCCGAAGGTCTCGAGTTCGAGTCACCACAACAATGGCGCCTGTGAAGGTCACAGGGCCTGTTTTTGCTGCTCTCTCCATCGCTGTACTCTCCTATCTCCTCTGCAATTCTCGATCCAGAAAAACCCACAAACCGATATCGAAAAAGAAGCCAAGAAGAGGACTTATTGACGCCATTGGCAACACCCCTTTGATTCGAATCAATAGCCTCTCTGAAGCCACTGGGTGCGAGGTCATTTTAATCTTTATTGCTTCAAGTTTTCATCCTTTTCTGATTTTGTGATCTGGGTCTTTGTAAATTTATTGGCAATTTCAGTCTTCCTCTTCAATCTTGCATTTCTTTTTTTTTTCTTTTTTCTTTTTTCTTTTTTTTTTATTTAAATTTTTGACTTGGATCCTTTCAAATTTCCAGTTTTGTTATCTGTGTCCTACATTTTATTGTTAATTTATTTATGCTTCTTCTTTTGCCTGTTTGTGCAGATTCTTGGGAAGGCTGAGTTTCTGAATCCAGGAGGGAGTGTGAAAGATAGAGTAGCAGTGAAAATCATTGAAGAGGTGAGTCATTTTTACCGGTAGAAGGAAATTTTAGAGTTTTATGCTCTTTGAAACAGGAATCGAAAAGTGGATTCAACTAAGTAGAGTTGTCTTATAGGAGTCACATTGTGGGGGGGGGGGAGTTTCCTTGTGTTTAAGGCCCTGGTTAGATTTACTCTAGAGAAGGCAAAAGCTCCTTTTTAAGCTGAATTAAGAGCTTTGAGGCTCCAATTTTATTTAAAGAGTTTATAGCTTATTACTTAAAAGAGTTTATAGCTTAATATGGATGTGAGGAAAATATTGCTTCTTAAAAATATTTCTGTTTTCTGCTTTTTAAAAATATAAAAGAGGAAGTATATCCAAACAAAACATAAGTTACCCTGTTTTCATGAATTGATTCTTTGTTTTGTATGTGATTTAAAGTTTTATCCCTATTGGGTGATTAGTTCTTATCGGGCTGCATTGATGAGTAAAAAGAAATGGAAGTCAATATAGTGTTGATGCTAGTAATTACAAGGAGGGATTGATTATGAATCTTAAGCATTGTCACAAGATGCATAACACTTCTTTTTCTCATCTTTCAAATGTTCCTATGCAATATCATTGAAGTGGCCCACTACTTTGTCTTTCCTCCTTTCATTGTTGATCCGATTCCTGTCTTGTATTTTCAATTCTTTATAACAAAATGGAACACATTAGGGTATCAAATGGCTATCAATCATCTTTATTCCCTTGATTTCACTCTTCATATTTGATGTTTGTATGGGAGAGATTGTCTTTATGAAAGTAGATTTCTGGGACCAGTTTTGTGTTTTCTTTCTAGGGCTACTAATAGTTTACAATCATTTCTTACAGAACCCTTTTTTTCTAAGGGATAGGATGAGGCATCTCTACATCTGAAATTCTTAATTCTACAGAACGCTGTGGGCCATTCGGTTTCTTTAAAATTGAATATGCTCTAAATGTTAAGGAATCCGTCCTTATAGGCATACAAATCAACCATCAGATAAATATAGTCCAGTGGGAATCAGTCATCTATGTGTTCAAGCATTGCGAAAAATTGAGTGATCATGATCAGTCACCAACAGGATACAGAATTAGCTAAGGACACAAGTCCTGTGGAAATTAAATTAGTTTATTTGTTTCCATATTCTTTGAAGGCTATAATTCATTTTGTACATCAAAGCAATTACGGCCATACTAAACGATCAGAATGGCATTCTATAATAAATTTTGTAAATTGATAATACTTGTTATTTATATCTAGGAAAATACAAAACATCCCCCTCAAAGTCAAGCAGCACTTGTAGATTGCTTCATTATGTTGTGATGCTTGAGAATCTAATCATACTGCTATATTGGTACTACTATAAACCTAGCAATGGATACAAGTCTCCAAGATCTATCCAAGAAAAGGAAAAAGGAGAGAAAATTTTACCGATTCAAGTTTTCTAGAGTCAAGTTTAGTTGTCGTTGATATTATTTGGAATTTAGAAAGTTTCTAGAATATCTTCTTTATCAGGAACTCTTATTACAAATAAGTTTCCAAAAAGTTCTTTATGTTTCTAATTCCCAAAAAAAAAAAAAAAAAAGTTAACTCCATTATTTGGTAGATTTTGGAGATTTAGTTCTTATTAGTTCTATGTACATTTAGTTTCTTTTTTTCATGGTTTTATTCAGTTAATAAGGTTTTTTTAAAGACTATAAATAAGGTTAATTGCTATAAATGGATGAATGATAATGAATAATATGAAATTTTTTTTCAAGCCTTGCAATTTTCAATGGTAAGAATCTGATGCTTTCCTTCTAGATGAGACTCCTAGAAAATCTTAGTGAATTTTTAAGGTTTTATCCTATCTTTTCTTCTCTATCCTTTTCCTCTTTTCTGTCAATCTTTTATTTTCTTTTTCATGTTGGTATAATTTTATTCTCCATTGCTCTTTTTAAATCTTAAAATATTGAAGGCCAATGCCATCTTATCTGGTTGTAAACAACCATCCAAGGGTTGTCCTACATCACCCAATATGCAAATATTAGATTCTAAAAGAATATTGAAGGATGTGGGTAAGTGTTGGTGGCTCATTTGCCCTTGATATTTCATGTACTTTGTTTTTTGATAATTCCATGCCTAGTCTCTTAGTTGTTTTGTGCTGTCCTTGTTAACTATTCTGTTTTCTTTGTTGCTCATTGTTACCTGTGGCCATATAAAGGCTCTGGAATCTGGCCAGCTAGCTCCAGGTGGAGTAGTGACAGAGGGCAGTGCTGGTAGCACTGCCATTAGCCTTGCTACTGTGGCTCCTGCATATGGATGCAAATGTCATGTTGTTATCCCAGATGATGTTGCCATTGAGAAAGTATGTATGAACTTTATTCTTCTGTAAACCTCATAGCTGTGCTTGTTGAGTTTGGAAACTTTTACTGGACTTGTATAGCCAATTAACCATTATGCACTCTTTTCTCTTCTTCCAAAGAAAAAGGAAATTATCTAGTTTAGGTACTATTAAGGTTTTTTGTTTCCTTTTTAATTCCCCGCTTTTATTTATTTATTTATTTTTATTTCATTTAAAAAAAAAATTACTTGTGCAACTTTTCTCAGTCTCAAATTCTTGAAGCCCTTGGAGCTACAGTTGAAAGAGTAAGACCAGTTTCAATTACACATAAAGACCACTATGTCAATGTTGCAAGGAGGAGAGCTTTGGAGGCAAATGAATTAGCATCAAAGCATGGAAAATATATAGGAATGGATGCTGATGGCCTAGTGCAAGCCAATGGTCATATATCTGAGGAAGAGAAACAAAATTCAGTTTTCTCAAGCAATTGTAAAGGTGGTTTCTTTGCAGATCAGTTTGAAAACCTGGCAAATTTCCGAGCTCACTATGAGGGTACTGGGCCTGAGATATGGGAGCAGACCGGTGGTGATCTGCATGCTTTCGTGGCAGCTGCAGGAACTGGTGGCACTCTGGCTGGTGTTTCCCGGTCTCTCCAGGTCATTTTTCCTCTCCATCTTTTTATCAAACCTTTTTTCTGCACTTCAATTGTGCACGGAAAGTCACTGTAGTCATTACATGTTCAACAGGAAAAAAGTCCAAATATCAAATGCTTTCTGATTGATCCTCCTGGTTCTGGCTTGTTCAATAAGATAACAAGGGGAGTAATGTACACTAGAGAGGAGGCTGAAGGACGGAGACTGAAGAATCCATTTGATACTATTACTGAAGGCATTGGAATCAACCGGTTGACCCAGAATTTTTTGATGGCAGAACTTGATGGGGCTTTCCGCGGCACAGATATGGAAGCTGTTGAAATGTCCAGGTTGGTCCAAACTTTGCCCCCTTTGTGTATTTCTTCATATTGCTGTGCGGTTGTCTAAATCTAGAGAAAAAAGAAAAAGTAAAATCCCATCGGAATGATATGGTGGCACATGCTTCTTTCTCTACCCTTTCTATGAAAGAAAGGGAGCCTCCAAGAAAGGGAAGTGGTAACCAAATGGTGAAAAATGTAAAATTCTAAAATTTCTTGGCCACCCTGAAGAACATCTTTAATAGTTGTATTTTTCTTGAGCATTGTGTCACGGACTTAGTCGTTCACTAAGCTCGTGCGGCACTTAGGCAAGTCAAGATGCTTGATCTTGCTAAGTCAGCCTTGATCCCCAATGCTTAGCTTGCTCGGCTAAGACACTCGCGACTCGGAAGCTTAAGAAGCTTGGTAGGCAACCCTTGAAAGAATGGAAGCTCTTTATTACTCAAAGAAGCTTTTACAAGTGCTTGGATGCTCACTTGCTTGGTTAGGAAGTGATTTGGGTGGTGCCTTGGCCAAATGAGGCCCTCACCTATTTATAGGCACCAAGGGAACTCTCTAGAACCTTGGAGGGTTCCTTACAAATCAAGAATATTCTAGAACTCCCTACACTAATCTATGTACATCCTTATGTACAAGAAATCTCTAGAATTCTCTAAAAAACTCTGGACTTCTCTCATGCCTTCCACCATAGTGTAGAGATGTGTGGACATCTCTAGGCATTTCTAGAACCTTCCACACTCTTCCCACCAATGGCTTAGTGTAGATGGCTCCAGGAGTCTCCAGAAGCTTCCCTCCTCCTATATAAGCCCATGGGGAGGGTCATTTGAAGCATCCTGTGACACTCTCCCCCACCGATGCCGTCGACGTCCTCGTCGTTGTCTCGTTCTGAAACCTCTCGATGTGTTTCCAGAACTTTCTCAAGGCATCCGCATGTTCCCAGCTTACCTACCTCTTGGGTAGTCCTTTCCATCGGACTAGATACTCTATCACAGGAGGGACCCCTTGTCTCCTGGTGACCCATTCAGCCAGGATATTCTTCACCTCCTTCTCCCGTGAGGCTCCAGATGGATGCAGACCCGTGCACTTTCGATGCTTAGAGTGCTGCTTCCTCTTACCCATTGAGTTCACCTTTCCCTTGGTGACCTCTTCCATGTGTGTGCGGGCTACCTCAGCTCGCTCCCCTTTTTCCTCCTTTACTTGCACCCCTGCTAGTAAGGAGGTCTTAGGCGTACTAGGCTTCGGGTTGAATTGGAGGGCACCTAGTAGCTGCATTGAGCCCATATGTGCTTTGTCCTCCTGCTCCCTCTCCTCGATCATGGCACTAAGCGCCTTCCTCTTTGGACAATCCTGTGCCCAATGTGGTCCGTCACATAGGAAGCATTTGATTTTAGGCGTGAACTCCTTCCTTTCCGCCTTACCCCTTCCTTCTTGGACGTTAGGCGCCTTGCCTGATCCCTTTTTAGGAGCATTGTGGTCCCTTGGAACCTCGTCTCCCCCACCCATGGCGTGGCTACCCTCGAAAGGCTCATCCTTGGAGGAGTCTCTCCTTCTATAATCCACCAAGGACTCGGCTACTGCTATGGTCGTGGCTAGGTCTTGGACACCACGCCTCCTCAACTCTTGCTCGGCCCAGCTTTGCAGGTTGTCCATGAAGTTGAATAGCAATTCCTCCCCAGTTATGTTAGGAATCTCAAGCATGAGTGAAGAGAATTCCTTGACATAGTCGCGTATTGAGCCTGTGTGCTTGAGACGCCTCATGTTTTTCCTAGCCAGGTAAGCCACGTCCTCGGGGTAGAACTGCCTCTTGATCTCCCTCTTGAAGTCCTCCCACGTCTCTATGGTGCAAATGCCTTTCTCCATATCGGCAAACCTTCGACGCCACCATAGAGTAGCTGTGTCAGTAAGGTAGAGGGTTGCAGTTCTCACCTTAGTCGCCTCATCCGTCAATGCGATAGCTTCGAAGTATCGCTCCATATGCCATAAGAAGTTATCCAACTCTTTGGCATCCCGTTTGCCACTAAACCCATGTGGCTTCGACACCTCCACCCTAGATGCCTCATGTGTGGCCATGACCCGTGCCGACACAGCGGCCTTGTAGATGGCCAACTCCTGCCTAACTTCCTGGTCTCGGGACTCCATCCGAGTGGCCAAGGCCTCTATCCTTGACTCCATGCTAGCAAGCATGCTCAAGACCTTTCCTTGGAAGGACATGAACTCCTCGTGTGACACTGGCTGAACTTGTGAGACTTGCACCCCCTCACGAAGGTCTTGGATCTGCTCCCTTAGATCCTCTAAGCCCTTCTCCATGCCTTGCTCGATCAAGTCCAACCCCTCTCGAGTGTCCGCCATGGCTAGCTCCACCTTGGCTAGCCTTGCCTCCATGTTGGCAACGGCATCACGAGATTTATCCTTCTTGCCCCTGCCCCGTGCAGTAGGCTCGGTCTCCCTCCCACGGGTTTGCTCGCTACTCTCCTCCACGTTAGAGCCCGACATGCTTCCTTTGATATGCCCACCTCTTAACCGTGCTCTGATACCACTTGTCACGGACTTAGTCGTTCACTAAGCTCGTGCGGCACTTAGGCAAGTCAAGATGCTTGATCTTGCTAAGTCAGCCTTGATCCCCAATGCTTAGCTTGCTCGGCTAAGACACTCGCGACTCGGAAGCTTAAGAAGCTTGGTAGGCAACCCTTGAAAGAATGGAAGCTCTTTATTACTCAAAGAAGCTTTTACAAGTGCTTGGATGCTCACTTGCTTGGTTAGGAAGTGATTTGGGTGGTGCCTTGGCCAAATGAGGCCCTCACCTATTTATAGGCACCAAGGGAACTCTCTAGAACCTTGGAGGGTTCCTTACAAATCAAGAATATTCTAGAACTCCCTACACTAATCTATGTACATCCTTATGTACAAGAAATCTCTAGAATTCTCTAAAAAACTCTGGACTTCTCTCATGCCTTCCACCATAGTGTAGAGATGTGTGGACATCTCTAGGCATTTCTAGAACCTTCCACACTCTTCCCACCAATGGCTTAGTGTAGATGGCTCCAGGAGTCTCCAGAAGCTTCCCTCCTCCTATATAAGCCCATGGGGAGGGTCATTTGAAGCATCCTGTGACAATTGGCTCTTATTCTATGTTCCCATTTAAACTTTCATCAGGTATCTTCTCAAGAATGATGGGCTATTTGTCGGGAGTTCTTCAGCCATGAACTGCGTTGGAGCTGTCAGAGTGGCACAGTCGATCGGCCCTGGTCACACAATTGTAACAATTCTGTGTGACAGTGGGATGAGGCATCTGAGCAAATTTTACGATTCCCAGTATCTGTCTCAGCATGGTTTGACACCCACAGCAACCGGGTTAGAGTTCCTTGGCATCAGCTGAGATTTGTTTCTGGCCAAAAGGTATCAGTCTCATTCAACTCTTTGATGTCTGAACATTATTGACCCAAGTTTGAGCTGCAAGATGTTTTACTAAAGTTGGAGTAGCACGATCTGGCTGCTCACTAGAAAGCATCTCATGTGAGATCGAGTGTGAAACTCTCACCTACCTCTGAAGCCATGGTCTGATTTTTGAACCAAGGCAATGGTGCGGATGCAGAGAGACCCATATTTGTAACTGGTAAGGGCTAGGACATTCATACTTCCACATAGAGAAGTGCATACAAAGTTCATTATCATTTTTCTATGAAAAATCAATAAATCAAGTCGCCTTGTGAGTTGCTCTAGAGATCAATTTTGGGATTATGAGCGTTCTTGTAGTGATTGATTTTGGGATCAGGAGTTCAGCAATGAATTATTGGCCCTACACGGGTTTTCATGCCTACCATTTGCATTTACATATTCATTGTTTGAGTTGTCACCAATGTTTTAAAAATACAGCCGATGATTGCATCAGGATCGAAATGGTTACATTATAAATATATAATTTATTTATTTTTTTTAAATTAACATTAGTTTTAAGAAATTAAAAATTTTAATAAATTTTTTTATATATATTGGATATATAAAATCAAATGATAAAAATAAATATAAATGTAATATTATTAAATTTTATTAAATAGAATATGTGTAATATTTAACTATAAAGATATATTTAAAGTGAAGAAAATTATAATATTTAATTTTATTTTATATGTATTTTATTATTGTAAAAATTATTATATCAATTAATTTATATTATATTATACATAAATGTGTATGCAAATATTTATACCTGCATAAATGTTTTATAATTTTATATGATAACAATTTGAAAATAACATTAATATATAAAAATTTACCATAATATTTACACCCAAGGAGTTGTACAGCTCGGTGGGCCCTTGTTCATTTTGTCAATTGCAGGCCCCTAGCTACAGTGTCTACCGAGTTTCTTTTCCTTTATAGCCGATTACCAATCCCACATATGTTTGGTCCCGGAAAGTACAAAAGAAAGAAAAAAAATGTTAAGGAAAATGATTTTCTCATGTTTGATTATCCTATGAAAAATATAAAAGAAAATCAAATATAATTAAAATTAATTAAAAACTTATGTATTTTTAAATTATTTAATCTTTATATTGATGAGTTAAAATAAATAAAATGAGTTTGAAATAACAAAAAAAATAATTTATCAACTTTTAATCTATTTTTTTATTTTCCTTCACTTTTTCTTTCCTTCTACTTTTCCTTTGTATTTTCTTTCCCTCACATTTTCCCTCAATTTTCCGGGAATCAAACATAGCCTATAGGTTGGTGAGCTTGGTAGTAAGAAACTTTGGGCCAGAAGAGGAAATCCATCAATGTTTTGGACAAACAAAAGTTGACTACTTCATAGGAAACCAGACAGTGTTCAAACGGTTTGACGACGGCCCAACTTATAAATGGTCCATTTCACTCAACCGGGCCGATTGGACCAGACGATCCAATTTTTAAAATATCGGTTATCACGAAATAGACAATAAAAAAGTGCCATAGTGTCCAGTGTCAAAAATGGAGAGCTCGACAAAGGCCTAGTCTTACAGCTCCATAGTCTTGTAGCTGAACTCCAAAGGAAACCAGACACAGTTCAAACAGTTTGACAACGGCCCAACTCATAATCGGTTCATTTCACTCAATCGGATCAGATCGGAGAGGCTACCGATTGATGATCCTTGGTCTGGGTTTTAAAACATTGGTTGTCATATTATCAAATCACAGAATTCACATAGAAAAAGAGCCATAATGTCAACAATTGTAAACGGTTCAACAAGGCCTATTCTCATGCCTAATCTTACAGCTCCAACTACATAGGAAACTGGACGTAGTTACAGAGTTCAAACAGTTGGACGACAGCCCAACCCATAAACAGTCCATTTCACTCAACCGGACTGGAGAGGCTGCTGGTCCACGACCCAACCGGCTCATTCAGTCTTTAAAACATCGGTTGCCATACTACCAAATCACAGAATTGACGTAAAAAAGTATCAATGTCAACAACGGAAGAGAGTTCGGCAAAGGCCTGTTCTCATGCCTAGTCTCACAGCTCCAGAGTATACTTTTTGGCTCAAGCTTTTATAGCAAACATCGCTTTTCAAACTGAAGATGGATGGAACCAACAGGGGAAAAAAAGGCTAAAAATGTAGTTAGGGAGCTGGTGAAAGGAACCTTGTCAACAATCCAGCTGCGCACCAGCCGCACGAAGTAGAGGGCAAATGGGATTCCAGGACCCAAAGCCTACTATAAAGTAAAGATCACTATATATTGTTGGCTGTGAAGCCAATTCTGAGCAAGCAACCAAAACCGTTGTGCCATTGCGGAAAGGAATATAGAAATAGCAAACATGACATAAATTTCATCAACACAGCATCTTCTGCAATAGTAGCAATACCAATAGGTCCAACCAGAGGCTTATTGTCAAGATACATAACCTTAATAAATATATTCCACCTTGAGAGAAATAGAAAAGACTTTATAAAGGTTAAGCTCTAAGATACTCCACCTAATGGTTGTACCACTTCTCAAACTGAGCCTCGTGACAATGTGGGTCTAGCCAATCCTTGGTAGAATCCTTTGACATGTTGACACCTGCTTTTCCACCACCCACAAGTTCTCTCAGATTCTCCAACTTATTCTCTCTTCCCGTCCCACTGATCCTGCTGTCGGCTTCCTTCAGTTTCTGCTTGAACCGCTGCTTACGACTGGAAGAGCTCAGCTCTTGCTGCTTTGATTGTGATGGAGGAGCTCCGTGGGGTCCCAGGTAAATATTCTCCTCTTTTTTAGCCTGTCCAAGTACAACAAGCATGTCAACAAGAAAGGATAAAAGCTTCAAAGTATTAGTAGTCCAGCATCTGCAGATGACTAAAAAATTAAAATTAAAATAAATAAATAAATAAATCCTCTTCATGTCAACAAAATAAAGTTCTGCAGCTAACCTTTGGGGAAGATGGTTTTGAAACTTCTACTTCTGAAACATCAGTTTTACTGTGATCTGGGTCTCCTATTCCCAAGCTTGGAATCACGAAGTCATCATTGTCTAATAAATCATATCAGACCACAACAATGTCAAAATGTTTGAATACTTGAATAACTTCCACATACATGTTATACAATGGAACAACACCAAATCCACTAAAATTTACAGGTTTTGCTACATGAAAACTAAATAATGTATGCTAAAAGAACTATAATTTTCCTTCAATACTAGAAAAAAAAGTAAGTTGTCATAAGGCAAGTATATAGTGCTTTTGGTAGGTAAAAGAGTTTGGTTCCATTAATTCTAAACCCCAAGGGCTGAAAAATCAACTTAATCAGTTACATATCACATAAAAATTGAGATTCTTGGCCCCTGCCACACAATAGGCACATACCACTTTCCTCAAGTGCTCCCCAGCTGGTTCACATGCAAGGAAGAATCTCGATTGACTTTGCAACCTATTGTTCTGTTTGGCCCTTCTCGCCTTTTCCCTATCTGACCCTTTTTCTACACGTCCTTTCTCTGCTACACTTTCCCCCCTCCTCCCACACCCACCCCAGAACAAGAAAAAACTCCATGCCCAATATGCAATGATCCCAAGTACAAAAATAAGGCAACGATATGAAATTTCAAATACATTCAGAAATTTAAAGAGAGAGAGAGAGAGAGAGAGGGGAAAAAGAGAGGAAAAACCCTTCTATTTTTCACTGTTTGGGGGCTAAGTAACTCAAAAATCAGTCTGAGTGCTGCATAATTCATAAATCAGGCAGAAGTATAAACACTTTTTTGGATGTTGGCATTTTTCAACGCGTCACAGGAATAACCATTTTTGCTTTCAAAGGGGTAAAATGGTTTTAAAAAGGGGCAACATTACAGTGTTTTGACACACACACAGGCGCGCGTGCACACAACATATATAAATCTCCCCAAAGGCATCATAGTTGGGGTTGCTACACCTTGGGCCTAGGTGTACCTTTAATCCATTATTCCTGGCCACGATTCATCTAAAGTTTCTTCCCAATCTCTGTATCAAAAGATGAGGTGCCCCTCTTCAACAAGGCATCGTAGCTGGGGGGTTGCCACACCTTGGGCGTAGGTCTACCTTTAACAGCTATGACCCCTTATTACTGGCCATGATCCATCCTGAGTCTCTTCCCAATCTCTGTCTCAAAAGATGAGGCCCTCCTGTCCAATTAGGCATCATAGCTGGGGGTCACTACATCTTGGGCCTAGGTGTACCTTTAATAACTATGATCCATTATTACTGCCCACGATCCATCTCAAGTTTCTTCTCAATTTCTGACTCAAAACTTGCGTTTCTAAATTCAATTCTTTCCTCTAAAAAGTTGTCCCCACTACTTCAAGGTCAAGCCTAACCCTCTCTAAATGATATAGAATGTCAGCATGGGAAAGCATTGAATTTTCTCCGTTGGTGTCAACGAAAACCGTTGGCTTAATTTACACGAGTTCTCTATTTTTCTAGAAGTCCAACCAATGATGTGTTGGAAGACAGTGACCCAAGTCAAAAAGCAAAAATGAAACCATTTAACAAAAGATTTCCTAATCAGGATCTCCACACATTTATAATCATCACAACAGATTTATTGGAATTAAAAAAAAAAACCTCTATTAATAATGAAAACATAAAAGCAAATCACAATTAATATACCAAAAATACCCATAAAAATTATTGTCCAGTAAAGTGGCATTCATGTGATTTACAGATTTTATTTTTTCTCTTTTTTTGATAAAGTGTCATGCATAGTTTGTTGATGCTTTGATTGAATGAATCTGCAGATTCATTCAATCAAAGCATCAACAACCCATATCCTAGTAGAACAACTTCACACTTCTTATGGCTGCTCAGTAAAATGATGAAAAGAAAAGAAATTTCAGTTATCCAGGATCGGAGAAAATAAATCCCCATCTTTCTCTCTGTTTTCCCAGAAACCAAACAGACGGTTAGTGCAATATAAGAGAGATGCTATAATCCTCTTTATATAGAAATTAAACCTTAGCTTGGCTGCTCAGAAAAGCTTCAAAAGAACAAAAAGAGAATAAATTTAAACAACACGGACCTAGATTAACAGAAATTGTTTATTTCCTCGGTTTTCTCAGGAACCAAACAGAAGGTAATGCCACACCCCATGTCTCCTTAGTTTTCCCGGGAACCAAACAGGATTGATGGGGAAAATGAGAGAAACGCCACATAATACATGACTAAATAGGTCAAATTTACCTAGTGTCGCTGTAAAAGAATTAACTACTTGGACCCCCTCAGAGAATCAAAGTTGTCTCTTTTTCTCGATTTTCTCAGGAATAAACAGACATGTGTTGGAAAAAATGAGAAAAATATCATACCCCACTCGTCTTCTTCAATCGGAGGAGTGGTTTGGCCAGGAGACTGATCCATGGGATGCAGATGATCATGGATTTGAACGACCACGGGCGCAAAAGCCCAGAACTTGACGAATAACCACCGCTCAAAACCAAAACTTTTGTGATTCAAGTTATCAAAAAGACTGAAACGTAGCGTTTTATGTCTAAAAACTTTGTAGGAGAGAGTGCAGGGAAAAACCCTAACCCTAGGGCGGTCAGAGGGAGATTTCAAAGGGCATGTGATTTTTAGATGACGAAAATACCCTTTCTGGTCTCCGAGAGTTTGAGGGTAGTTTTGTCATTTTAGAAGAGCGAATTTGAGGATTTTGATATGGTAGGTGTGTAGGTGAGATCTATAATGTGTAGAGGAAATCGTGGCCGTAGATTTTGCTTCATTATGGATGCTGGGGTCTGATCAAGTGGGTCCAGTCATGATATTGTCCCTTTTTTTAAGATCTATGGTGGGGGAATATGATTGTGACTCTTTGAGTGTCTGACAGGCTATTATACTCATAGCTAGGGGCTCACTTTTAGTATTTAAACAAAATAAAATATTTTAATTTTTTCTATTCAATTAAAAAAAATTTAAAAATAAATAATAAATTAAAAAAAAATTAAAAATAACTTACGTAAAATATAAAAATAAATTATTTTCAATAAAAAATTAAAAAAAAAAAACAAATACCATTTTCTATTTAGAATTAGGTAAGAAAAAAAACAAAACTAAATATCTAAATTGATTTCATGTAACTATATGTTCTATGTTATATATATTAATGTTTTTATTAAATATGAAAAAATTTAAAGGTACAATAAATTATACACAGTTTTTATATTTTTACTAATGCTTTGTTTGCATTACCCTTCCTTTATAACATTCATGTCACATAATATATGAACCATATAATGAAAAACCCTTCAGAATAATAAAGTTATTAATGTTTGAAAGGGTCCACAATATGTGGGCCCACATATTCTTTACCAGCCCCTTCAACCAAGTTTATGACTTTTTGAATATTACAATTCAAATATTACATAGGTTGTCCTAGGCCTTCCATAGTAGTAAAGGCTTGCACAAGACCAAACACCACTATTCAGACATGCATGGATTCTCCATCATGTACCCACTAGCAGGGTATGATGTTTTGGAAAATATTTTTCATTGAAATGATACGTGTGTGTGTGTGTGTATAAAATTGTTGAGAAGATAACCAACAGAACTAAACTAAGTGTCATAAATAAGGAATAATTGGAAGACTCCTACAAGAAGTAGCTAGAAGATAAAGTCAAAGAAATTTAAAATATAAAAGAAACAAATCTTATTAGAACTAGAATTTGAAAAAGAAATCCCGAAATAGTAATCCTAAAATAGTTGAAAGAGAAGTCCTTCATTATGCCCCCTCAAGATGATATTCTACAAGAGAGTCCAATCTTGTTCAAAAGAAATAGAAAACGAGATCAAGGAAGTGGCTTTTTTAGGATATCAGTGAGTTGATCAATAGAGGATAAATGAGCAGTCCAGAGAGTCTCATTTTATACCTAGTTAGTAATGAAATAGAAGTTGATAGCAACGTGCTTCATCCTTAAGTGAAAAATAGGATTAAAGCACAACTGATTTGCTCTAATATCACCACAATAAATCACTGGCCATGCAAAAATTTGAAGTATAAGATCAATTAATATGAAGCACACCTAATTTATTTTGGTAGTAATATTAGTGATGGAATGGTATTTTGTCTTGATAAAGGAACAAGTTACTATTTGTTGTTTCTTGGAACTTCAAGAGATAGGGGTACAACCAAGATAGAGGATAATAGCACCAATAGAGGATAAACCATCAATGGTTCTTACCTAATTTGTATCGGAGAATGCATGCAAAGATATGGGAGACTCACGGAAGCGTTGGAGACCATGACTAAGAGTGCCACAAAGATATCTTAGTAGACGTTTGACAAAAGCCTAGTGGTCAGTGGTTGGCTTATGCATATACTGAGACAACTTATTAATGCCAAAGGTTATGTCAAGGTGGTTAAGTAGGAGATATTTGTAGACTACCCACAACTATGCGAAATTTTGTAGGATCAAATAAAGGAGCCCCATAATGTAGTGAAAGGAAGTAACTGATCAATAAAGGTGTTTGCACTGGTTTAGCATCGGACATGTGAGTGCGAGCAAGAAGGTCTAACATATAGCAACGTTGAGAAAGCAAAAAACCATGCTCATTAGGAATAATCTCTACACCAAGAAAATAAAAGAGCAAGCCAAGGTCCTTAAGAGAAAATCAGTTGACTAATAAATGAACAAACTGATTCACAATTGTTGCATTATTCCTAGTAATGATTAGATCATCAACATAGACAAGCAAATACAAGATATGTCCACCAAAGTTAAAGACAAAGAAAGATCTATCGGCATGTGAATTTTTGAAATTGGAGTGAAGTAAGAATGTATGTAGTTCTTGATAGCAGGCTCAAGGGGCTTACTTTAGCCCATAAATAGCTTTTTATAGCTTACATACATATGAAGGAAAATGTCAATTAATGAATCTCAGTAGTTGACTCATATACACATGCTCATTGAGAAGGACTTACACAACTTATTGCAAAACTAAGAACAAGTTAAACGATGTTAGGTTTAACTACAAGACTAAAAATGTCATGATAATCAACTCCTTCTTGTTGGTAAAAACCCTTCACAACCAATTAGGTCTTAAACCTGTCAATGGAACCATCAAAATTACGCTTAATACAAAAAATCCATTTACAACCAACAACATTGTGACAAAAATTAGATGATACTAGGTCCTAAGTCTCATTCCAAATAAAGGCATCATATTCTTGAGATATGACCCGATGTCATTTTAGATCTTTGAGAGCTTGGGTCAATGTTGTGGGCTCAAGGTCAAAGGATTGGGATAGTTAGGTGTGAAGGTTTAGCTTTTATATAGGTTTATGAATGTTGGATTTAGTCGTAGTTCGCATTGGATGGGTTGGTTTGGGCGTGTCTCGATTGGTTGAGTGATGATTTGTGAGGGATTTGTAGTGGAGGTCATTGAGAATAGTTGGGTTTGGGAATCATTGTGGGTTGGTTGGGGTTGTCTACTTGGTTGGTTGAGGTAGGTGATTGTGTTGGAGTTGCACATTGAAGTTCCTATGGAGGACCAACTTCAGATGGTGTCACGAGAGATGTTGGAGAGTTATTGAGTTTTATTAGTGGAACCAAGTAGAAATAGTTGTAGACTTTGAACGTGGAGCTTGAGTAAATAAGGTTGCAAAAGGACAAATTGACTCAATGAACTTCACATGTCTAGAAACAAAGATTTTTGTTGACAATGGAACATAACAAAAATAAGCACTTTGAGTTAAAGAGTAAAAATGCATGATTTGGAGTGTTAGTCAAATTTGTGTGAAGTATATGAGCGAAACCAAGAATAGCACGTGCAATCAAATATTTTGAATTTTGAATTTTGAATAATTAGGAGGAACACCAAAAACCTTTTCATAAAGAGAAATGAGTTGTACTATTAGAGTTAGCATACTATTAATCAAATACACTACAGTAACAAAATCATTAAATTAATAAGTTAATGGAATAGAGGCATAAGAGAGTAAAATGAGACATGTTTCGACAATGTGAAGATGACATAGCTTGAAGAAACCATTATGCTCAAGTGTGTGGGGTGTAGTAAGATGAAATATACCATTAAAAGCAAGAAAATTAACAAGTGCAACATATTCACCACCATTATCGGAATATAAGGTGTTGATGTTTTGATTGAAATATTTTTTCATTATTACTTTGAATCTAATAAAGATTTCTTTAGTGTCTGATTTTTGTTTGAGGGGATAAAACCAAACATACCTGGTAAAATGATCAACAAAAATAACATAATATGTAAAGTCATCATGAGAAATAACCAGAGAAGTCTATACATCAAAGAAAATTATTTGAAGGGGTTAAGTAGAAACAAGAGTAGAAGTGGAAAAGAGAGTTTGTGACTCTTGTTGCAATGACTTGCATTACATGAAAAATATGAGGTCATGGAAGTTGATAAATTTAAATTGTAACTAGAAACAATATACTTTAAAATAGGAAAGGTCGGATGTCCTAATTTGTGATGCCACCCAGATAAAGTGGTTTTGACACTTGAGAAAGCAAATAGTGGTGAGAGTGGTGTGGATATTAGTCACTCATATTCACCATCCTTAATTTGGCCCTTCAAAAGCGTTGCCCCCCATATGAAGTTCCTTTACAAGAAAAGAATACAATAAAAATTCAATGAAAGCATTGTTGGAAATGCAACAATTGGAAATTGAAATCAAGTTTTTTTTTCCTGTTAGGTACATGAAGAGCATTATTTAGTGTAAATTAAGCATTAAGAGTTTTGAGAGATATGAAACCAATGTAAGTTGTTGGAATACTCATGTGCCATCTCCAATTATAATGTCATTAGAGTCTCTCTATGGTACATGAAGTGGTAGATTGCTCAAGTCGAAGGTGACGTGATGAGAAACACCATTGTCTAAAAGTCATTTTGGCATTTTGGATTGTTAGTAGCGAAATAAGCTCATGGTTGCCTTGGAGAGGGTGGTGAAAAGGTGAATCTCAATAATGGACTACACCTAGAGGGGGGAGGGGGGCAACAAAAATTACCTAACCTTAGACTTTCTCAATGTCAAGAAACTTCTCTTCCAACAACTATTCAACAAAGCATAACATCCACAAGTAAGAATGTATGCACCAACACTCTCCCAACAATTTATAAATGCAATACACATGCAAATGCTTCAACAATCCTCAAAAATAAATCAAAAAAACGAATATCTCCTCAACGCATATCAATTTACTTCATGATATCATTAACCAAAATGAGCAGAAAAATTATTAAAGATATTCCATGGATCATCACACTTATATCACCTCATATTTCTTCCATTCAACATGTTTGCCCAAGTAATCAATGATATCAAAAACATAAATTAAATCAAAGTGTAGAGTGAAAGAAATAGACAATTAACACTGGATTTTAATGTGGAAAACCTCAGAAGATATCAAAAACCACGGGCCTGCCACCAATTGAAAAACTCCACTATGAAGAATAAAAACTGAGTACAAAGTTTCACCTAGCTTAAGCCAACCAATCCAGAAATAAGGGAATAAAAGTCTTGCATCAAAAACCATTTTTCTCAGCTTTCTAACACATTTAAAGATTAAAAATAGGGTTGATTCACATTCAATCACCACACACTCAGCTACATACATCGGCCTCTTAGCAAAGTCTTAGTCTTCAAAGTCAAGTAGTCCGAAAAGGAATTGGAAAGCCGAGTTAAGGGACACTTAGGAATTTTGTTTAGAATTGCTAACTTAGCTAAACACTCACAATCTCCCCCTTTGGCAAATCTGGGGCAAAACCCTTTACAACACGAATGAGTGCAAGTAAACCCCACCCAACTCTCATACAAGGCCACTCACTCACTTAAAACCACAACATAGGTACTACAAAACCTACAATTGAAGCAACTATTAGTAGCACCTGTGTAAAACAACTTAATATACATAATATATCAAGTATATAGAAAAAGTCTCATGTATATTTAAATCCAAATAAGACAAGATCACATATCAACATGTATCTCAAAACATCCAATATCCAAAATAATCATCAACATGTGGATATCCAATCACCAAAATAATAATTGCAATGTCTTTTCCCCTTTTTGTCCCAGAAATAGACAAAAGGTCATAATCTCTCCCTTTATATCCAAGAAAAAAAAAAACAAATGGATGACAATTCAATAGCAGAATATCTCACATCCAAATCAACTAACATCCACATTTCAACAAAAAACAAATACCCAAAAATCAAGTATTCATATCAACATCCAAAAAAATATATAAGATACAAGAATCTCCCCCTAACTACCATCAAATTCAGTGAATGAAGTGAACAAAGATTTATTTCTAATCATATGATGTGAACATTCACTATCAAGATACCATGAGTGTGACTCACTAGCTCTAAGTGATGTATGGACAACAAAACACTTCAACTCATTCTTTTTCACCCAAATTTGTTTAACATTTGAAACTTTTGTCTTTTCATTCAAAGTGCTTCCTTTCAACTCACCATTATGAGAGATCTTTGAGCTCTTCTTGGACACTCTCTTATTGTCATTCAACAACCTATTCTTCAAAGCATGACCTTCATTCATTAGGTTGGTCAACTTCCTTTGAAAATTATCAAACAATCTTGCATAACATCTATCAAAAGTGTGTCCCATTTTTCCATAATGATTGCAATGAAACTTGATTTGAGACTGAGTTTTCTTAGGAAATTTTTTTTCATAAGGCTTAACAAAATTTTTTTACTACTACTTCGAGTAGCATTTCCTCCAAGAAATCCTAAGCCTCTTTTTTCAAAAGATTTACACCCTAAATTAATCAACTCATTAAGTCTTTAAGAGTTAGGATGTAACTCTTCCTTCCTAAGACTTAACTCATCCTTGAACATTTGATTTTCACTTTTCAACACATCACATTTTTCCTTCACTTCCAAATGTTCATTTTCAAGAAATGCAATTTTATCAAGTAAGGCTTTCTTTTTTCCCTTTAAAACATCATCCTCATTGGTTAAAATTTTCTTAGAAGTCTTCCACTTGACTTGTTCTTGTTTAAGGCTCAAACACTCCTTATACAAAGTCTCATATGTTGTGTCAAAACTCATGTCATCATCATTGGAGTCACTTGACTCACTTAACTCACTTGAAGCTTCTTTTAAAAGATGTTCCTCATTGACACTTGCAACAAAGGCTATGAAGTTAGTGCATTCCTCACTTCCATTGGATTCTTTTTCACTTGATTGATTAGACTCAGAGTCACTCTAAGAAACTTGTATCTTCTTATCTTTTTTCTTTGAGTGACATTCAAATGCATAGTGACCATTTCCCCCACATTTAAAGCACTCAATTTTCAACTCATTTTTCACACATTTCTCCATTTTTTTCTCTTTTCCAATTGAGTTCCTCCATTTTTTTTTACCATTATTTGATTATTTCTTGGCTTTTCTGAATCTCATGTACTTCTTGAATTTTTTTAGCAAACTTAGTAAGCTCACCCTTCGACATTTTCTCATCATCCTCACTTTCGGAACTTAGGGACTCTTCTTTAATAGCTTTTAAAGCAATTCCCTTATCTTTTCTAGGTGATACAAGAATCATCTCAAAGGTTTGGAGGGAACCTACAAGTTCATCTATCTTCAAGGAATCCACATCCTTAGACTCTTCAATGACGGTGACCTTAGCTCTAAATCTCTTCGGAAGAGATCTTAAAATTTTTCTAACCACCTTAGAGTTAGAGATGGGCTCACTTAGATTGAAGCTAGAATTCACAATGTCCATCAGTTTTGCATGAAATTCTCCAAAAGTTTCATGATCATCCATCCTAATGGTCTCAAACTTAAATGTCAACATTTGAAACTTGGACACTTTCATGGCATTTGTTCCTTCATGAGTCACTTGGAGGATATCCCAAGCCTTCTTAGCCGAAGTACATGTAGCAATCCTACTGAATTCATCTGTACTAATGTCATTGAAGATGGAGTACATGACTCTAACATTATTCTTACTTGCTTCATTTTCACTTCTATCTCATTCCAATTTAGGCTTGATAACATTAGTTGGTCTACTTTCTCTATCCAACACCTTAGGTGGAGACCAACCAAATTCAACAACATTCCAAACTTTTTCACTTTGCATTTTGAGAAAATATTGCATTTTCATTTTCCAATGAGAATAATTTTCGCCAGTTAAAAATGGTGGTCTCCAAATGGAAGCTCTCTCTTGATGAGGTTCCATGATTGAGATTCAAGGACCAAAAATGATTTTTTTTTCTTTAAAAACCTACTCTGATACCAATTGAAAAGGTGAATCTCAATAATGGACTACACCTAGAAGGAGGTGAATAGGTGTTGTAGAACAATTTAAAAATTCTCCCAACAAAGATTACCTAACCTTAGACTTTTTTAATGTCAAGAAACTTCTCTTCCAACAATTATTCAACAAAGCATAATATCCATTAGCAATAATGTATGCACCAACACTCTCCCAACAATTTATAAATGCAGTACACATGCAAAGGCTTCAACAATCCTCAAAAATAAATATAAAAAAACAAATATCTCTTCAACTCATATCAATTTACTTCATGATATCATTAACCAAAATGAGCAGAAAAATTATTAAGGATATTCCATGGATCATCACACTTATATCACCTCATATTTCTTCCATTCAACATGTTTGCCCAAGTAATCAATGAGACCAAAAACATAAATTAAATCAAAGTGTAGAGTGAGAGAAATAGACAATTAACATCGGATTTTAACGTGGAAAACTTCCAAAGAGATCAAAAACCACGTGCCTACCACCGATTGAAAAACTCCACTATGGAGAATAAAAACTGAGTACAAGGTTTCACCTAGCTTAAGCCAACCAATCCTTCCCGGACCACTTGACTAGTACCTTCACTTTCAGTCTCTCACCTTTATCTTCCGAAGCACACTTGGAGTCCTCACCAAGCTCAATCTCGACCTCTTCTTGAATCCACACAAGAAGAAAATGGGTTTTTGCACAAACCCAAATAGAATGAGAGATTGAGATATGAATGAAGGAATGAATCAACCTATTTATTGCTCAAGAAAATCCATTAAAAACTAGTTTGGAAAGCATTAAGAGAAGTGAATTTTCTTTACAATCAAAAACCTCAAAATTAGGAAAATATATCAGAAAATGAAGAACACATGGAGTGGCTGCAACTTTCTCCACATTTTCTATAGTCTCTACTTAGAAAATGAGAGAATATTGTTTTTTAAAGTGTGAAAAGAAGCCCTTAATCTAATGGTTGAGATTTGATCTTAAAAACAAATTAGTTTAATCAATCTGCCCTTGCACCTGGATCAATCCAAAAACAGGGGAATAAAAGGCATTGCACCAAAAACCATTTCTCCCAGCTTTCTAACACATTTAAAGATTAAAAACAGGGTTGATTCACATTCAATCACCACACCCTCGGCTACATAAATCAGCCTCTTAGCAAAGTCTTAGTCTTCAAAGTTAAGTAGTCCGAAGAGGAATTGGAAAGCCGAGTTAGGGGACACTTAGGAATTTTTTCCAAAATTGCCAACCTAGCTAAACACTCACAAGTGGCCTTTGTGCATTAGAGGTGTTAGACAAAATGAGGGGTAGCGCTTGGCAGTATGTTATTCAATTCAACATATTTGACAGTAGCCAAGATAAGGTTATGGAGAATTACGGGTTGTGTGAGATGTGTTAGGCTTGACATTTGTTGATGTGGGAAAACAAATACCAAAGGTAGGTGATGGGAGACAACCCGTATTATTACTACCAATGGTTGAAAATGAATGTTAGCTATTGTTGGTGTGTCTTGAGGTATGACTAGAGTTGAACAAGTTATGCCATTCTTATTGGTGAGACTTGATGGATTAGAAATAATAAGGAAATATGAATAATCGGGTTTAGTACCATGGAGAGATGCTTCAAAGTTGAAAAACTTTTCATGCAATTCCTCACAGGAAATGAGATTATCTCTAGCTTGAACTACACGAACTAGCTTTTTGTAGTCTTTTCCAAGACCATTTATAATTTTTTTTTCTATGAAATCCTCATTGTCAACTAATGCACCAAGAATTACAAGTTCATCAACTATAGCTTTGATGGTATAAAGGAATTTGGTGACTTTCATAGGTCCCTTAGTAAGACTCTTGAGTTAGGTTTTAACTTGTTTGATTTGTCCTCAAGATGACTGGTATATGTGGTGGCTAAAATTATCCATGCTTCTTATGTAGTTTTTTCTTATGAAATAAATGAATTTTCACTTGAGACAATGAATGAATTATCATAAGAGACAATGAACTAGTAATCGCATTCAAAAGCAATTGATCCTAACAAGGTGTTGTGAGAGTCATTCGTATTGTGGGTGGTAATGTTTGGTAGGATTCAGATACAGAGTTGTTTGGTGGTAATGTTGGTACTCTTTACAATGGAATGTCAAGTCAACTTCAAAAGTAGATTCTAAGAGAGCCAATATTTCCCTGTGTCCCAACAATCCCTACTCGAGCTCACATTCCTTGGTGGTACACCATTTGAGGGATAAGTGAGTTTCTTATTCATGAGTGTGCATAAAGGCCTTTTGGTAAAAACACAAGGTTGCATAAAAGCTTAGAAATAGTCTTTTTGGATTTGGTTGATTAATTCATTAGAACCCAATAGAGATAATTAATTAATTATGACTCAATGAGTTAAATTAAGTAACTCAAACCCAAGACAAACTCAAGTCACTTAATCCTACAAGCAAGCCTATATAAATCCCTTAGCCTACATTTGGTTAGCAAAATAAGATAAGATAGGGTAGGATAAGATATGTATATCCTACAATATCATATTCCATTTGATTCCAATGGAATATAATATCCTTGAATATTATATCCAGTGGACATGATATTTTAAGATAGCATATCCAATAAGATATATTATATTATGTTTATATTTAGTTTATAAAACGAATAAAAAAATAAAATGGAATATATATTATTTTTCAATAATTAAAATAAAAATTATATTGTATAGGCTTAATTCTAACTCAAATAATGTTTCATTTTCCAAACTCCTTACTTAAATAATCTGATTATGGGCTTAATCCTAGATCACCCAATTAAGATATTATCTCTTAATAGTTTTGGTGAATTTAAATACAAAATGTTTATGGACTATTGTATGTCAATTGTAATTGATGTTGAGCATCTTATTTCTCACCTTATACCCATAATGGCTAAGCAAAATCTCTCATGAAATGCCTCCACCCTTACGCAAACCAATTCCATTTGGGATCGAGTCCTAGAAATTTTAACATGATGTAACAGTTTGAGATTTATTTATAAATTTGTTTATTTATTTATGTTTATTGGTTTCTCTTTATTATCCCATTTGCATTAATTTGTTATTTAAGCATACATATCAATATCTCTTATATTGTACATGACTTAAGTACATTAAGAGTTGCATAGAGGATAAAAGTCATGGATTCCTTGTAAATAGATAAGTTGCTTATAGTTAGTTCATAGACTTGGACAATCCAATAGAGAATGTAGTATATTACATCCTAATTGAAGGGATGAGTTGTCTTAGTCATCGAGATAGGTTCCCTATTAGAATAAGAGCCCTTAAAAGTATAACATGATGCAATAGTTTGGAATTTATTATTCATTTAATGATATTCCAGGTTCACTTTTATTTATTCTTATTTCATGCATTATATTTTATGAGTATTTTGACCTAACATCTCTTACATTGTATATGACTTGAGTGCATTAAGGGTTTATTAAAACTAGATGATATATGGTTTGTTTATAATCAATTTATGAACTTAGGCAATTCATTTAAGGTTATAGTGCACCACCTCCTAATTAGAGAAATGGTTGATCTTGACCATCAGGATGAGGTTCCCATGGTGAGTACAATAGTATGTATGTTTACACATTGGATAGGACTTATAGTGAGTCATAACATAAAATTATCAAGCAGTCATGATTTCACCAAGTTTCTATATTGCATCATCTCTCAACCTTGAGAGAATATTAAGCTTGTGCAAAAGTTAGCAATGGCTTTGACCTACAAGTGAGATCGTAAGTTGATTATATATTTCCTATAAATTGGGTCATTGTTGATGGAAATCGGTAGTAACAAGTATTCTCAATAGAGGCACCATGATATCTCATAGACTTTGAGATGGTATGTCCCTTTGGGTAGTCCTAAAGATGGGTGATCATGAAATTCGTGGGCCCATAATAATTTCTTTAGTGGAATTTGACATATACTCTCAATGAGCTAGAGTATGTCATTAGATCATATAATAAGAAGATCTATAACTTAAGGATTGTAGAGATCGTCTTGAAAAGCTAATAGTTTTCACTTTGTTAGATTATGATCGACCAATTCATAAGGAAACTATATATAGTAGATAGTAGGTTACGAACCTAAGCATTTGGTGTATCGTTGTAAGATATATATATATGTATATATATATTGGCTTTCTGTAATGGGATTTTGAGTCAACTTCAGAATTGAATTATAAGAGAGCTAGTACTATCCTATGTACATAAAGGCATTTTGATGATTACGCAAGATTGCATAGAAATAAGTTAGCGGTATCTCTAAACTAAGCTAATAGATTAATTGGACCCTATTGAGTTAATTAACTAATTAGCAACCTTTTTGGGCTAGATTAAGTGACTCAAACCCATAATAGGTTTAAGTCACTTAAGCTCAATAGGAAGCCTATAAACACCCCTCTTAAGGGTTAGGGTTTCAAGTTAAGGTTTTGTCATTCTCTCTCTAAAGTCCAAAGAGAGAACTCTAGCCTCCAATCTTAAGATTTCCATCCTCTTAGTGCCTAGGCTTAAGCAAAAGTCATTGTGTAGAAAATTAATGTGTTTATGAGATCTGTTACAGCTTTAAAGTATTCTACACCAACAGGATTCGATCCAGGAACATCTGGGTCGCAAGTATGGCACTAATCTCTAGATGTATGATTTTTTTTTAAGTTGTATTTTTCCACTGCAATAGTTTTAGAGAAGACTAGAATAGGATTTCATGTACCTTAACAATCCAAGGCTTAAGAACGAAGTAATCCAAGGTTTCCAACATTTCCTATGATGGTTACACATTAGACTAAACATGATATGGTGCATCCTGTCATAAGGCTAGCGATTATCATGATTCATCAAACTACTATATTGCATTGACTCTCAACCTTGAGAGGATAGTGAGCATGTGTCGAAATCAACATGAGACTTTAACCTATGGGTGAGACCCTAATATCATCATATATCCCATAGATTGAATCATCATTGATGGAGTTTGGTGGTAACATGTATTTTCAATAGAGACACCATGTATCTCATGAGAATGAGACAGTCTATCTTTTTAGGTGATCTAAAGGACATGTGATCTAGAAGACCATGGTTGATTACTACCCAAAAAGTGTTATTTTACACCTTTAAGTCATTATATTTTAAGCACTTTTGTGTAGTAATTCTCCATCTTTATTCCAATTGGCATGTTAAGGACCTAGCAATGACTTCTAATCATATTTGTGGCTAGTTTTAGTGTTTTGACAGCTTTTTGGATCATTAAGACAAGCCAACCAAAGGAGAAAAGCAAAGAGAAGCAAAGAGGAAAATAGAAGACAACAACTCCAGTCTTCTTTAGCACTTTTTGAGCACTTTCCGAAGTCCATTTTCTACATGCTATATACCATTTCAAAGCTCAGGAAGTCAAGAATCTAACGCTTCAAATCGTGTATGATTTGGAGCTGAAATGAGGAAGATATGGCCTTCGGAAGATAACTGCTCCAGGCTTGTGTGAAATTCGCACAACACCTTCAGCTTGTGTGAACGGTGCGCGAAATTCGCACACCCCCTTCCAAATTCGCACAGCCCATGCATGGTGCGAATTTTCCTCTGTTTTTTCTGACTCCACTTTAGATCTTTTCTTATGTATTTTTTGATGTAATTTCCTTTCTTATCCTTGTAACAAGCCAATCACAAGCTTTGCTTTTGTAAAGACTATATAAGGGGTGGAAATCACCTCTCGAAGACATCTATCATATGTGTTATGTTTTACACTTAGTGAAATACAGAGCTCTCTCGTTTTCCCTTTTCTCTCTACTATTTTTTTTTCTTGGAAGCCAAACAACCTCTGAGGATGTTTTCTCAGAGGATGAGAGGCTAAACTTTTGGTTTCTTGGAGTGAAGGAAGCTAGGTGAAAAGTCCAAATGCAAAGGTGGAAAACTCTCGTGCATTAAATTCAGGTAGTTGGAGTTCATAAATGGCTTTTAAATCCAAAGTTTTGCTTTAAATCCCTTAGAATCACTTTGAATGGCCAATACATGGTAAGCTTCAGGTCTCTGTCATGGTCATAGCATTTCTTTTTGTGAAAATTTGACATATGCTCATTAAAGTTAGAGTATGTCAATTGATCACATAATAAGTGAAATCTATGACTCAAGGCTTAGAGAAGTAATCTTGATAGGTGATAGCACTACCTTATTATATTATGAATATCAATTCATAGGGAGTCTACATGCAGTAAATAGTAAGTCAATAACCCGAGCATTCACTTTATTGTAATTACATAAGATACTGGAATACGGTTGATTCTTTTTAATAGAGTGTTGAGTCAACTTCAAAATTAGATTCTAAGGGAGCTATTATTTTCCTATGGGTTCTAATGGTCCTTGCTCAAACTCTTAAATCAAAGAAGCACTTTTTTTTTTTTTTTTTTTTTTTTTTTTTTTTTTTTTTTTTTAAGATTTTGGGTTTCAAGTTCATAAGTGTACATAACGGCATTTTCGTAAAAATGCAAGGTTTCACTAGATCTAATTGACGGATAGGATTTGGTGACTCAAGCCTAATTTGGGCTTAAGTCACTTACGCCCACAAAGAGCTCTATATATACCCATTTAAGGGTTAAGGCTCCAACTTTTTTCGATCATATTTCAAACAGCCTCCAAGAGAGAAACCCTAGTCTTCCTCTAAAAAGAAAAGTCCACCATTTTCTCTTGTCCAGACCCTTGTGAGTATCGATCGAGTAGAAGAGCACCGGGTAAATGATTTTTTTAAAAGTTTTCTATGGTTATGGAATCTTTTACGACATCTCCATTGACTTGGAATTGGTCTAGGATCATCCAATTCAAAGGTATGGTTTTTACTTCTCTAAATCTATGTTTTATGGTTTTGAAGCCATTGTTTCCACTACAATAGTTTCTAAAGAAGCCTAGGATAGAGAAAGCATGTACCTATATGATCCAAGGTTAAGGAATGGAATAATTTGGAATTCTCAACAACTTCTATCTATGTACATGTTATCATGCCTATTGTGACTATAATCTGCATTCAACCTACAACATTCCATGAATACTACCTTCCATAACTCGTAAATGAAAAACAACCAAATACTTTGCATTTACAAACCTTTGATTAATTGCACCTACACAATGCACTTAAATGAGTCCTCAATAAAGACTTGAAATTTTTGTAGGTTATAATTCCATCTAAAATAAGGTATCTTAAACCTCCTATAGGTAATGTTTTTACAACATTCTTTACAAATTGTCATTTTAATAAGACTAATTTCTTACCATTAAGCAAAGAAAAACTAGTTATACAAGAATTTTCTTGAAATGCACCAACATTGTTTCATTTTTATCATCATAATAATCAATGTGAATTAAAAGTTTAGCATATGAAATCAAGTTAATCCAAATAGAAGTAATCACCTAAGAAAATGAGTGAATTAGATGATGGTCAATTTTGTTAGGATAAAGTCCTTAAAGTCATGAAATAATGTAACAAACTTGAAGTATATTATTTATTAATAAATTTCCAATTTAATCTATCATTATTCCATGTATTACACCTTTTGAGCACTCTTACCTACATCTCTTACATTGTACATGACTTGGGTGCATTAAGAATTGCACGAAAGATCTAAGTCATGGGTTCCTTGCAAGTAGAAGATGATTTGATCGTACCGAGTTCATAAACTTAAGTAATTCACTAGAGATTATAGTGCACTACCTCTTAATTGGAAGGATGGTTGGGTTTGGCCATCAGGAAGAGTTTACCATGGTGAGTGTACTAGCTTGTGTAGTTACAAATTAGATAAGACCTATGGTGAGTCATGACATAAGGCTACCAAGTAGTCATGACTTTACCAAGTTGCTGCATGGTATTATCTCTCAACCTTGAGAGAATATTGAGTTTGTACGAAAATTAGCAGTGACTTTAACCTATGAGTAAGATCTTAAAGTGATCATATATTCCCTATGGATTAGGCTTAAAATACCCGATATGCACAATTTAAGTTCGATTGATTGGTGAACTAATTCACTAGTTGAGCTTTGATAGGTGACCATTAGGGTCCAAGGGCTCGACCAGTCAAGGAACTGGTTCAACTAGTCCTCAATTGGTTAAGGCTTCTACCTCAACCAATTAGAAAAACATTTTGTCAACCAAGGAGCATTTAACCCTCTCAATCAATTGAGCCTAATTAGATCAACCAGCTTTCTTACAACTTAACTAGTTGAAGCAATTTGTAAGATTTGAGACTAAATCAAAGTTGGGGAATAACAAGAAAGCTTCCAAAACCTTTTATAAACCCTTTAAACATGTTTTTGAGAATATTTAAGCCTAGGTTTTGAGAAAAATATGAATTTCTCCATTTTTGAGAAATTAAAATCAAATTAAGGCATGATATGAATGACTTTAAAAATGTTAAGTGCATATAACCCTAGTATACTATATACTAATCTTACACAAGGTTCCTAGGGTCTTTAAAATGTCCAAGTCTTCATTAATATGGTTTATCCTATCTTGGTACTTAATTGGGCTTAATTTCTTAGAATCTGAAATGATAAGCTTGATAAAATCATTAGTGTCATTAATTTCATGTTGTTATCATAAAAAATTGATTAGAAAATTCTTGGGCTAACAATCTTCTATTCCTTTTTTTTTTTCTTTTGGTAGTTTATGATGACAAAACTAGGACATGTAGGAAGAACCCTTCATTTACCTTAAACTTTCAACTCAAAGTTGATTTTGGTCGTACTTCGAATAATTTTTTCTGAATTACATGCATATAAAACGATTACATTATCAATAAATTTATAAAATGATAAAAAAATTTACATAATAATGCATGTTTGGATGTAAGTTGAAATATAACAATGAAGCTTATAACATCCACATTAACATAATCCTAATTTTATAAATAAAAAAAATGATGTGAATATGAAATAAAATTTGCTATCAAGTTGATAATTACTTCCAAGGTTGATTAATTTTTCCACTTCATATTTTACTTCATTTATTATTATTTTTTATTAATTCATATATTTTATGCAATAAAAGTAATAAAATATAGATCTACCACTAGTATAAAAAATAAAAAATCATAAGTACTTTATAATAACTTCAAATTTGCTTCATGTGTAACAAACTATTATGGTTAGATGAACAAAAAATGTGTGAAATGGTAACATATTTATAGTCCTAACCTTAGTTCAAATTAAGTTTGTTTAACCTAAAATTTATGATTTTGGGGGGTTGGATTTGCATTTTCTTAGACTCTACTCTAGACTATACTCTATCCATCCATGATGCAACCAAGCAACCAACTTTGATGTGAAATATGCCTAGGACTTACCAGCAAAATTTTGGATCTAATTGACAAGTGAAGCTCATTTGAAGATGTGCATATATACATTGATTGGAGTTCCAAATTGTCATCCAAACTTGGAATGCACAGGAGGTTATTTCACATTTAATGGAGTTTCATTTTATCATTTACACATTGAATGCATATAACATTTTACTTATTAACCAAACAGTATTATGAATTTTTAAAAATAAGTTTTGTGGGGAACTCAAATATAAAATTATTTGACTTATCTTCCGTAAAGGATTGTATATGTACTTACAATGGAAATGTTTTTAAAATATTCTTATATTTGTAATTGTTGCTCGATATTCTAAAAAAACAATTGAACTATTCACATTGATTCTAAAATATAATCCATTTTCAGAACAAATTCTTATATATATAAAATCTACTAAATATATTTTCTAAGTTAACAAAAATAGAACACATTCTTTAAAAAATTATTTTTTAAAATGTATCAAATATATTTTATAGGTTAAAAAGCCTTTTTTTTTTTTTTTTTTTAATCTTATAACATAAAACTATTTTCAAACTAGCGATATTTGCTCAGGTTCTACTTTACAAGTTCACTGGCTTGGTCTTGTCCCGTTTGAAAGTTATGTTTGCTTTTGAAAATAGACAAGGAGTGGGGTATCAACATTACTACCAAAAATACCTTCTTGAAGGTAAGTAGAATTCATTAAAACCCAAAATATCATGTCTTAGTACAATTTTGTTCACTTATGTATCTTGAAAATTGTATACAAACCAAATATTGCATTTTATATCCATTTACTAGTACAATTTCACTCAAACAAGAAGACATTGAAATTATGTTAAGAATTTATTGTGATATCTTTGCAGAACAATTCATGTGAGTTTATTTTATTCAAAAAATTCAAAATCACAATTACTTGGATATGAAAAAGCGGTTTATCTTTTGAAACTTTATAAAGCTCGATCTTAGACAAGATATATATTTACTTATAAAACAACATTATTATATCATGGAGATATGTAAAACAAATAATTATTGTTATTTCTTCCGATCATTCAATGATACTTACAATCCATAAAACAAGTCATGAATGAAAATAGTTATGATCCAATATATTTGAGAATAATGTGGATTTCCTCAATTTGACAATGCAACACTATTATATGAAGAAAATATTGCATGATTTGTACAAATTAAAGAAGGTTATATTAAAGATGGTTAAATCAATTACAACATTTATGTTGATGTTCAAGACAATACATTTAAAGGATAATTCAAAATGTTTATTCATAAATGTGTCAGTTGAAAGATCTTTCATGATGATTTAATAGAATAATCATATTTATATCAACATGAGAGGGAGTATATTAATAATAAAATATTAGTGTATTATGTTTTTTTTTTCCCTTTTACCCAGATTTTGTCTTATTGAGTTTTACTAACAAGACTTTTAACGAGACACCCTTAACAAACCAAGACCAAGATAAAAAAAAAAAAGTTACAAGAATATTTTACTTTTTTTCTTCTTTGCTAAATTTTTTCAAATAGGATTTTGGTGAGACATTTTTTTCAATGTAATGGACATCTAAGAGAGAGTGTCACACAATTAAATTTCTTTTTTCCCCCTCCATTTACACATCTTAATGGTGATTATTACATAAAAAAATTTCTAAGTTTTATTTGAAGGCACCCATGGTGCATTGAACAATATCCACAATAATGAATTTTCTTTGCCTTTTTTTTTTCTTTTTTCCCTCCATATTTTCCTACATTATTCCTTGTTTACTCTTCATTTTTGTGTCGCAAAACCTGAGCCCATTGATTGGGTTGGGAACTAATTTAAGAGGGTGTTTGTTATTTTAGCTTTTTGTCAAAAGCAATTTATTTTCAAACTTTAAGGGCATGTTTGGTTCCTGTTTTCAAAAACTGTTTTTTGTTCTTGAAAACAAAAAACACAAAAAACTTGTTTGGGAAAGGAGTTGTGTTTTTGTTTTTTGTGTTTTTTATGTTCTCAAAAACCATTTTTTTTAGAACAATAAAAATATATTATCATTGTTTTTCACTGTTCAAAGAATAGATTGTTTTTCGTGTTTTCTCTTCCTTCTTTTTGTGTTTTCTTAGCTATTTTTTGTATTTCCACAAAAGTGAGCTCCACCCAACCACTATACCCTCACCCACAAACCCTTTTATTTTTCCTTAAATTATTGAAATTAATATACCTACACATGGTGACAAAGTCATCATTTGTTTAAGAAAATTATAACTGGTGTAAAAATATCAAAATTGAATATTTTTTTTTTAATTTAAATGAATTGTACATATGAAAATTATTTATATATTTATAATATCAAGTTAATGGAAGAAAACACTTTATTAATTAAAAAAATAACTTTCAAACATGTTTTTCGTTTTACTTATTCTAAAAATTTTTTTTATTAACTCAACCAAACATGTTTTTTTTTAGAACAAAAACTGTTTTCCAGAATTCAGTTCCCAAACACAATTTTTTTTTCTGACAACAAAAAAAATTGTTCTTAGAAACTATTTTCCATAACATTTTTTCAAAAATAGCAACCAAACAGACCTTAAGTTGTTTTTTTTTTACTTTTTTTTATGACTTATTATAAATTTTTTGTTGAATAGAAAAAAACCAAAATATTTAGCTTTTCTAAATAGAAAAAAATAGCATTTTGATTTTTCTTTATTTTTTAATATATATATATATATATATAATATTACAAAAACAAACAACTCAATATTTAACACTATTTAGTTTTAAGTTATATTTAGAATTAAATAAATAAATAAAAACCAAATACCCCCTAAACCTAACTTCAGCTTATCTTAGAAATTTCAGCTCAAAACTTATTTTGTCGTACTTCAAACAAAATTTTCAAGTTAGACAAGTTTAATAAATAATTAATGCTCTATATTTATTGTAACATAACATGAATTACATAATCAATAAATTTCTACATAAAAATGATAAATTTTACAAAATAATGCAAGTTTAAATGTAAGTTAAAATACATTATAATATGGCACTAAAATTTGTAACATTTGCATTAACATAATCCTAATTTTATAAAATAGAAAAAAAAAATTGATGTCAATATGAAATAAAATTTGCTTTCAAGTTTATAATTATTTCCAAGGTTGATTAATTTTTTCCACTCCATATTTCAATTCATCTATTTTTTTATTATTCATATATTATATGCAATAAAAATATCTACCATTAGTAAAAATATCAAAATCATAAATAATTTATGATAAATTCAAATTTGTTGCATGGATATGACAAACTATTATGATTGGATTAGTAGAAAATATGTGTAAACGGTTACATTAGGCCAACTATTTAAGGGGGTAAAATCAACTAGTGGGTGTTTCGTAAGTCAATTTAATGACTTAATATGATTTAATAATTAATTTAAGTCATTAAGTAGATTAAGCGTGTTTGATAAAATAACTTAATATCATAACTTAAAGTAAAAAATAATTTTAAGTATTAAATCAAAATAATTAACTTATTATTAATTTCAAAACTCTTTTACTTTATTTACTCATATTAAATAAAAATATATTTTATAACTATAATTTTACTGTCATAATTCACTTTTGTAGTAAATATTTTTATAGTTATCTTCTATTTTTACAATACTTTAAATATGAATGTTTAACAAATTAGTTCATTACTTAAAATTAGTAAAAATATAAATATTAGTTAAAATTAATGAGGATAAATACATCCATTTGATGATTTAGAATAAAATTTAAATTAATTTTACCAAATAATTTTAATACTTATCGTAAATAAATAAATAATAAATTTTAAACTAACAACTTATGAATAATTAAACTTAAAGTCAACATAAATCGTTAAATAATGAATATTAAGTTTTGTGAAAGATATTCGTTTGTACCTAATATTAGTTTAAATTAAGTTTTTTTAACCTAAATTTAAGAATTTTTTTTTTTAATTGGATTTCTTGTTGCAAACCCTACTATGAATTTTGAGGTGAAATATGCCACTTATCATCAAAATTTTAAATCTAAGGGACAAGTGAAGCTCATTCGAAGACTAGACATTGATTGAACTTCCAAATTATCATCCATTCTTGGAATGCACACTGAATGGAGTTCCACATTATCATCCAAACATATAAAATCTTAATTGCCAATAAACTCTACTATCTCTTAGATAATCCTTTAAAATAATTTTTAAGAGTATAGAGTTGAATTATTTTTAAAAATAAAATTTTGTTTGAAAATTTAAATATGAAATTAGTTTTCTTAATTTATTCTTTATAAAAATTATAGAGTCGATGCATCCCAATCGAATTGAATGGAATGACAGTTTCTCATTTTGAATCTATAAAATCAAACCATACATCACAATATAATATGTCTTATAATTCTTTAAAAGATTTATCTAAAAGATTTGCAATATAAATAGGAAGACGTTTCGAATACCACCCATGTCTTATCGGGCATGCCAATTTGATGTAGTCCATTTGATATCTTCTATCGGAATAAATTCGACACAAATTTTTGGATCATCTTTTTCATCTTCAATTACTTAATAATTTCTACAAGCATAAATTCCACTTTTTATAGGGCCAAAAATTCTTTCACAAAATAATCCATGGTTTACTAGTTTTGTAATGAAAAAGTTTAAATTTTTTTATATTTTTAATTATTATTCAAAACACTTAAAAATGCTCGATTTGTACTTTAAAAAAAAGTCTATTTTAAAACAAATTTCTAAAAAAAAAATGTTTTTCGTTTTTAATCTGTAGCATATATTTTCTGAGTTAAGAAACTGTTCTTTTTTTCAAATAACATTTTTCAAACGGGTGCTGGTTGCTCATGGCTTCTGCTTTGCAAGTCCATTACTCTGTTCTTGCCCCTTTTTAGCGGTTATGTTTGCTTCTGAGAACAGAAAAGGAATGGGGTACCTGACATTACTGCCCAAAAGATCTTGTTGAAGGTAATGGGCTTCCATGAAAACATGGAGGAATTGAAAATGGACTGATATCATCACAGTTTTATTGCTTTTATTGCAGACAACAGAAAATGGGTCATGATGACTCAAGACCTTCTTTTTTGAGTGTTGGGTCTCCGACAAATTGCATCAATTTTTTTTTTTTTTTTTTTTATCAGATGCATTGGATCTAATTCACCTTTCCTCAAACTTGGCCGCAAAGTCATTTGGTTTTTTGGTCAGAGACTATGCTTGTTTGATGGGATAGAAAAAAACAAGAAAAGGTGAACTTGGGAGAAATTTGTAGTATTGGCCATTGGGTTTTGGTGTTTGGGGGGAAAAGCAGATGAAATTTCAAGGAAAAAAAAAGAAAAAAAAGAAAAGAAAAAGGCCCTTTTTGAGTATAATTGGTAATAGTTTGATGGGTTCTGCGTGAAAGTTGGGTTGCAATTGGGAAAGTGCCATGTGGTGAGCTCAGATGTTTGCACATGGATTTTGCCATTTTATAGCTTTGAGACTGTGGAAAAAAAAAACTCTTAGGAAAATCAAATTTTGCTTTTGTCAAGAGAATCGGTTGCAGATAGAAATTCAACTGTTTGTTCTTGGAGAAAACAGGAGACACAGTTCTTTTAGTAAAGCTGAGTTAGAGAGAAAGAGGCAAGTGAATTTCTTGACATTTGTTTGGTTTCTGTTCTTGTCCTTCTTCAAATTTAATATACACCCAACTTTCTTCCTCTTTTCTAGAGTTCTTGCTTGCACTTAACCATGAGAATATGCAGAAACTTTCTGGGAATTTTTTTTGCTCTATAAATCTCTTCTGCAACCACTGAATCCTTCTTGTTACTTTCTAGATCCACTATAGTCTTTTTGGCAGATCCCCTTCTTGTAGTCCAACCCATTTCTCATGTGTCTTTGGTTATCTTTCTGATCTCTGAACATGGAAAGCTCAGCTGAAAATCAAATCTGCTACGCTTTATATTTCTCTAGAACCTCTCTTCTTTGGGCTGCTGTAATAATTCCTTCTCTAGCTCTTACTTGTTTCTTGAGCCCAGGGCTCTCTCCTTTGCTTCTTACATTTTCAGTTTTGGTTCTATCAACTGTTTCCATAGTCACATTTACAAAGAGAAGAGTGATTCCAAATGAAAGATCAATACAAGGTGAGAATGCAAAACAGAAGATCAATGCTGCCCAGCCCATTGAAGTTGGAGGTGTGCTTCAAGAGAATGCAGTTGAAACCCTGGATTCTGGGTCTGAAAGCACTGAACCAGAATCGATCACAAGTGAAGAGTTTGAGGGTCAGAGCCCAGCCACCTCTGATTGTTCAATCTCGGATGATGAAGATAGCCTCATTGAAATTGCCCTCCCAGGCCAGCAGTCTGCTTACTCCAAAGAAGAGCCAAAGCAAAAGCCTCAGTCAAATCTGCCGGATTACTTGCCGGAGTCCATTCTGCAGCAACAAGGCCTGGAGGAACTCTTAGCGGAGATTCATGAAGTGAATGAGGAAGAGAACTTGATTGAGATTGACATTTCCATTGGCTCCATCAAGTGTTCAAGGTTTGAGATAGAAGCATGATCAAGTAGAAATTAATGAGACTTCTAAATTTTGATCCTCGTGTTTTAGGTTCTTGGTTTGAGACCCTTCTTCAAAAGCTTGATACTGATTAAAGCATTGAGCCCAGTGCCATTGTTTAACTTCTTCATTTCATCTTAATCCCACTTGCCTTTGTTTATGGATGGGATTGTCGATATTTTTTGTTTTTTTCTTTTTTGGTTGCTTTTTAGGTGAAGAGGTGAAGAAATTCTCCTCTTGTTTGTTTGAATGGAAAAAAGGGGTTTGGGAAATGATGGTCATAGATTTTAGGCCTTTGATAGTCTCATTTGAAATTTTATGGATGGCGGGGAGTAAACTCAAGTAACATTTTCATGGATTTTGTCGCATGGATGTCCTCGTTAATTCAAGAACATACCATTGGGTTAAAATATATATATTAAGAAGGTAGATAAGAATATCTATATTTGGAAAAATTATCTTAATGTTATTAAGAATTTTCCGTCTAAGTAATCAATAATGAGAGATCGGCTTAAAAAAGATGACATTTTTGCTCTGCGTTTCACTTTTATTGAAGTTTTCCCAATTGACGTTTCTATTTACATTCACTCCTTTAGGGTACTAGACTTTTATACTTCTTAAAGAAAAATGAAACTTCATCGAGGTTTCCTTTTCATTAAATCTTTTATAACAACGGAATCGTGTCCATATGATTTGATGAAGAATGAGCCAATCCAATAATGAGATTTTTTCATTACCGACAACTTGGGTTGTGCTCGAAATTATTGAGGAGCTTTTCTTTCCTTGAACCTTCGGGTTGGAAGAGGAAAGAGTAAGAATAGTTTTTTGTTTTATTATTAAAAAAAAAGGCTTAATTTGAGACAGGGATTAAAAAATTGTTAAATGATGAATTTTTCCAAATTACATTATATTTTATATTTTCAAAAGATGAAGGTATTTCTTTTGTCAATTTTTTATATCCTTTTATCCCATATGGAAAAGCTTAGTTGCTTAGTTGATTTCATTTCTTGATATTATGAATAAATAAAAAATTAGGAGACAATAACAAAAAGCCAAATTAAACAAAAATGAAAATAAAATAATTTCAAGAATATATTGATTAAACACAAAAAAAAAAATTAAAAATTAAAAATTAAACAAACATATAAATATATATATAAACAAAAGTGATTTTGACATAATGAAGTTCATAAAATGTTGTATAAAGAGAAAGGTTTTGATATCAAGTTTATAGTTTATAAATAAATATCTATATATATATATATATATATATATATATATATATATATATATATATATATAATATAGGTATTTTAATTAATGGTTGATAATTTATTTTTATGTGACATTTTGATTTTATATAAGAGACAATTATGCTTTAGAAATAGATAATGTTGATAATGGGCCTAAGGTCCATCAAAGATGTAGAATTCAACTCAAAGGTTAACAAATATGTTGTGGAACCTCCATTTTCTACATGCATCCCTACTCGATAATGAGACTCATTTTTTATTATGAAAAATTGATTTTTGAAAAAATAAGTTATCACTTATTTTTGTTTATTTTTTAAAGGAAAAACAAAATAAGTATAAAATCTGAAGAGTGACTTCTTAAAAGAGAAAGCATGTTTGTGAAAAATTGACTTTAAATCTGGGGTCAAATTACTTATTAGGACCATAAGGTACCTCTAAGCCCTAAAAAAATGGTTTCAACCAAGCAAGTGAAGGGAATTATAACAAAATAAAAAATAAAAAAATCATATAAATAGATATATACAAGTAATTGTAAAAATCATATTAAAAGAATATACGAAATAAATAAAAACAGAAAAACACAAATTGATTTATTAGATTAATTAGAAAAAAAATTATTATTTCAAATTTCACAACATAATTTTAAGAAATTTCCAAAGAATTTATTTGTATTAGAAATAATTTTGAATTAATGATTTCAATTTACAAAAAAAATGTTTTAACTTATGTATAACAAATAATTTGATTTAATTTAATTTGTATTCTACTTATATTCTCAAGAAAGTTAGTTTTACTCATTATTATTGAAAGAATTTATTGAATGCAACTTTAAAAAAAATCAAAATTTTACTTCAAGAAAAATGATTTTTATTTACTTTTACTTGAAAAAATGATGAATTTTTACAATTGTATTTACAAAAATATTTTGATTTATTTTTGTTGAAGAGAAGTGATTTATATAAATTATTTAGAATAAAGATTTTTTATAAATTTATCTGCAAAAGATATTTCAATATAATTTTGTTTGCAAGCAAATTGTTTTTTATTATTTTTACGGAAACAAGACTCTTACAATTATTTACAAAATATTAAAATTCAATTCAATTGTTTTTTTTAGTAAAAATGATTTTTAATAAATAAAAAATCCTATAAAAATAATTTAATCCCTAATTTATTTAACAAAAATTATTCATTATATGATTTTATAAAAAAATATTTCTTAAATAAAAATTTATCTTTATTTGGTTTAAAGAAAGATTTTTTTTTCTATTCCATTCAAGGTTTTTTTTTATTGACCATGCAAATTATTTTAGTTCTATAGAAAGAAATTTTAAAAAGATTTTATTATAACTTTCATTTCCAAAAGATACTTGAATCCAATTTTTATTCTTAAAAGAAGATTTTATAATCTTTATTATTAAATTTAAACTTGTTGGAAAAAGTTTAAATTTTATTAATATTAAAAAGGATTATCCTAATTTATATATATACTTGCATTAAATATAAAAAAATTCAATCATTTCTTCTTCTTTTTTAAAGGGTGATTTTCCATTGGTTCAAAAAAAAAAAGTGGTCATTATTACTTATCCATCAACAAGCCCAAAATATGCATCAATAATGGATAGCCAACCCAAAGCCCGCAAATAGGCCCAATCTTACAAACAATTACTATTGAAATCAAAAAAAGAAAAAATAAATAAACTTACTATGAACCCGCATTTTTCATATGTATTACCATTCAACAGTGAGATTCATTTTTTATCATAAAAAGCTAATTTTTGAAAATTTAGAGTCACAATTTATTTTAGTTTATTTCAAAAATGAAATAAAAATAAAAAAGAAAACATTTTATAACTCCTTATTTGGAAAATTGACAAGTTTGTAAATTAAAAATGGATTGGGAGGTCAAGTTACCTATTGATAATGTATCGTCATAAGTCGCAACACCCTTTTAAATTCATATAACTACTACGATCTCTACTAAACGAATGGAATGGATTATGATAATTAATTAATCAATTATGAATACTAAGAAAGTACGATACAAGTAAACATACAACATAACATGAGGTAAAAAAAAAAGGATAAATTACAAAAATATAAAGAAATGATAGAGCGCACAAACTAATTTATTAGTAAAGATGTTTATTATTTCAAATATCACTATATAATTTTGAAAAATCTTTAAAGAGTTTATTTACATTGAAGAATCCCCATTTATGACCTCAATTTGATTACTCACAAAGTTTTCATTTATTCATCAAAAGATTTAATTTTATTAAAATTTATTTTCAAAGACTTTTTCAAAAGAATTTATTAAGCATAATTCTATTAAAAGACAAATATTTGAATTTTATTTTATTTTTAAGAAAAAATATATATTTATTTTTGCTAGAAAAAAAAATGATTTTTCAAAAGTTGTTTTCAAAAAAGTATTCCAATTCAATTTTTGCTTGAATGAGAATGAGAAAAGGATGGGAGAGTAAGAAAGAAGAAAAGAAAAAAGAAAATAATAAAAAAGTAAAATAAAAATAAAGTGGGCTTGAAATATTAGGTTAAAACAAAATTAAATGAAATGGGCTTAGGACTATTTTGGGATTATAATTAAGTCGAAGCATATGTGTGGACCCCGCATTTTGACTTATGCGCTTCCACTCAATAGCAAGCTCGATTTTTATTTTAAAGTAATTTTATTTATTAGAAAATGACTTGGAGTCGCCACTTATTTTTGTTCTATTTTTAAAAAGGTAAACAAAATAAGAAAAAAAAACCCCAAGTGTGACTCCTTATTTTGGAAAAGGTAGTCTATAAAAAACTGGATCGGGTTCGAGGGTCAGGTTACTTATCAGGAAGGTACGGTAAAAACCGTAGCACCCCTTTAAGTCCCTAAAGTCGGGTCTCCACTAATAAAATGAAACTGACGTGGCAATCAATAAGAAAATCAATGGATACTCAAATCGATCATGCACATATACGAATCAGAACATGCATAGAGAATGACCTAAATAGGAGTGGAGGCGTACCTGGACAATGAGCCACAATGCACTATCATGAAATGGGGTTAGTGCATAGTAATGAACATAAAATATGTTATTCATGTCACCAAACAAGATAAGGAACCACCAAAAGCACATATGGCACTTCATTCAAATTCATTTTTATTTTAAAGAAAATTTATTTGATGTTGGGCCCCCACCAAAGCCCAATTTTTTTATATGAATCAATTCCAATAACTCCATTATTTGGAATTACGGGATTTGATTTCTTGCTTATTTTAAAACATTTTAAAAATAGAAGAGGTGTGAAAATTGCTTGTCAGAAAGGAAGATGGCAGCAAGATTTTATTAAAAATGGGAGGATTTTTGGAACCTAAACATTCTAAGGATGAAGGAGGGGAAAGTTGGGATTATTTGAAAACTGGAATTTAAAAACATTGACAAAATGGGATATGAGGCAATTATTTTCCAAAGTAAAAATGGAGCAATGGAAGAAAGACATGTGGCCTTAAAGTGGCTATATAGTCCATGCATAAGTGGAAGAGATGGAGAATGATGACCACTTAGGTGTGAATCTCAGATTGTTGCTTTGTTTGCTGTACCAATAGCCTATCTTCAACTGAATCATGTGAGCTTTCTGTATGGACCGGTCATTTAAGGGCATTACCAACATAGTCAGTGTGTCTATCATGGGAACCATCTACTGTGAAATATAGGGTTTCATCTCTTGCCCAAGGGTATTGACAATTTCACCAAACCCATTAAGCATCACATTGGCATCAGCGTTGGTCTACTCTTGGAAGACATACAAGATTCCATCAATCAGAAGTTGTTCTGAGTGAGCATTAATGTCAGATGCACCCAAATTAGCAACCACCTTCTCGATGGTATCCACAACTATTCTCCTAAATGGTTTACTCCCATCTTTAAGATCCTTAACTATTCTTCCTATTATACCATGAACACCAACCTTGTTTGCAATCTCTACAATTGTGTTCACAAGCTGCCTGTAATCTCTCCTATCCAGTGCCATCCTTCTCACCCAAATTTTTTTGAAAAACTCAAAGAAAATGTCATTTCGGTTACAGTCAATCTTTGCCCATTCTATACTCACACACTACTTCATCACTTTCAACACCATTTTCTTCATTTCTTCATCAAGTGACTGGAATTCATGAATCAAAATAAACGCCTCTTCCTTGGTATAGTAACTCAGAGTGAACTATGAATTGTATCTGGTGGTTGAGACAATATAGCAAGATGGGTTAGACCACCTCCTCTTCCAATTGTGCAGCCTCGACCATGGAACATGGTTAGCTTTATACCATATTGCTTAGCAACTTTAATAAGCTCCTCTTGATCCTTATATAATGCCTATGCCGCTGAGAGCTTTCCAACGTCTTTCCTAGAATCTAAGTACCCAATCATGACTTTTTGTTTCCCATTAAACCGATTTTTGTACCAGCCTATTGAGAACAGACGGGCAACAACAACTAAAGCAGCCTCTAGATCAACAAGTTTCTCAAATAGTATAACAACTCTCAATGGTTGCTTCACATGGCATTCACGTTGAAGGAGCTCAACTGCAAGCACATCAGATGGGGCAGTGGCCATAGAGATGATGTATGCTCCAAAGTTGTCTATTGGGAGTTCAGCTATGACGTGAAACGTGTCCAAAACGTCAGCAATTCGTTAGCAATATTGAATCACCCATCGGAAAAACCTTCATGAACAGGTACCTCGATAAAATCCCCAGTGTTAGATTTTATAGGACGAGTAATGAGCATAGTTTTTGCATGAAGCCCAGGATTTTTACCATCCTTGTCATCTACTGCCACTTGGAACTTTGGCCTCTAATTTTGAGCCTTGTTTCAATAGTGGTTATCTTCACTGATGCCGCCTCGGGCACTAGTCTAAATGGAGTAGGCATCCGAGGTCCTAAAGTCACCTCATTCATCTCATAAATCCCATCTGACACTATGGGCTTTGGCTTTGGCTCTGTGTCGTCCCAACTAAGCATATGGATATGGTTGTCAAGATCAGAGAACTCCACGAAATGTATGCCATCGGCTAGTGGAGGGACCGCATGTGTAGTGTGGGCAGGTAATGGGTTTGTGGTTACACTTGGTTGACCCAAGTGTACCAAACCCTGGTCGATCAAATCCTAGATGGCATGTCTGAGAGGGGTACAACGATCGGTCTCCTGTCCAAGCCCCTAATGAAAAGCACAATGCAAATCCATCCTGGACTAGGGCGGGATATGCTACGATGGTGGCTTAGGAGTGAGTGCAGTCAACAATCTGGCCTCGGTAAGCTTCCGAAGAGCCTGGCTCAACGGCATGCCTAACTGTGAGAACTGTCTCTGTGTCCTCAAAGCAAAGGAAGCAGAGGTCTACTGTGCTCTAGGCCTGGGATAGGAAGATGTAGGTCTCGCAGTGAATAGTGCCACATAACATGGTTGTCCTGTGGCCATATATGAAACAAGTGGTCTCTCGATGCCCTGGGTGGCATAGTAATGCAAAACTAGTGTCTAAGGCATGTAAGTCTGATCATAAGTCAGACGAGGTGCCCGTGGTCTGTACTACTGAGGTGGATATGAAGAATGAGCCTCGGGAAGATGTGGGATCAGCTGATGACGCCTGGGAGGTCTCTGATTGGAAGAACTAATGGCACTCACATGCACTGACCTCTGTCATCCGGAGGGTTTCTTCCCCATAACATCACTAGGAGAAGAATTTGTCCACAATCCTCTCGAGATGCCATTGTCGACATCATATAAAGCCAAAACCAGAGAACCGAAATCTGTGAATGGTACTCCGACCACGTGCCTGACAATCCTGGGTTGTAAACTCCTCAAAACCATCTGTATCTGATCCCTCTTTGAAGGTCTGTCAATGATCTTGGCAATCTTCCCGCGCTAGCAGGAGATGAATGATGAAACGGACTCATCTGTCCTCTATCTCAGAGCCTCGAGTTCTTTCCTCGATACATCTACGACAGTGTTAAATGAAAACTATCATAAAAACTCCTAGGCAAAGTCGTCCCATGTCAGGCGTCACGAGGACTCCAAGAATGCAAACCAGCGTTGGGCCGCCCCACTCAAAGATAGTGGGAATAGAGTGATCATCTGAGACTCATCCAAACCATGAGCTCTCATCACTGTGCTATAGAGCCAAAGGTGGATACGAGGGCAACCAATGCCTGTGTATCTCTCGATGTCAGGCATCCTAAACTTAACAAACGAACTGGCCACCGACATACCCTCAAGATCATCTCAACCAGCTAATCCATCTGACACTCTCAATTGCCTCATGCGCTGCTCAAGACGATCCATATGCGCATGGGCGTCATCAACAACTGTGGTTTGAACTACAACGGGGGGAACAATCTCAAAATGTCCGTGTAACAAATAGGGCGAAGCCTAAAGCACTGTCGGAATAGGTGGAAGTGGCGGAGGTGGCAATGAGTCGTAAGGAGTCTCATCCTAAACTGCTGGTGGTCTACTTTGCCGACCACCGATCTCCTGTCTGAGGCTATCCAAAGTCTCCTAGATAGAAGCTATGACGGTCGTAAACTGATCCACTGTAATAACCTACTGATCCATACTCGATCTCTCTGAATACCAAACCAATCTCCCCTCTACTCTAACCCAAGAAGACGAATCCAGACTATGAACGAAGATCAGATCCTATAAAGCATGAAGAGCGGAATAAGGATGTGGCACAAGAAAAACATAGAAGCAATGATAATCTGAACTGAAGCGAGCAAGGCATCGAAACGAAAACGGACTGTCCGACCGTACTCAAACTCGCATTGATCTCTATGTACTCTCAACTGGAGACTAAAAAGAGGGAGTGTCGAATCCAAAATGTGACCACAGAGGCTCCGAAGGCCCTCAAATACACCCACGTGTAGGGAGGGAGTCTTAATCAAATGATCTACGGCTCAACTACGAGGTCAAGGTGGCTCTAAATGGATATGAGTGGACTTTAAAAGATCCCTAGCAGAAGCGATCATACCCTCTGACGGTATGCAACCCTCTACACACCTCCGAAGAGACGGGGTGCTTCCATGTAAGGTGGTCATCACCTCCACACATGCGCTACCTCGACATCTTAGGGGGTTTCCTATGGTGAAACCTCTCAAAACTCTCAGCGCTTGATGGTCAACTAGAGTGCGCAGTGATGGTGTGCGAAAACCCTAGGAAACTAAAACAGAAAGATAAAACACACTGGCAGCACAAATATCCATGAAACCTAGCTCCGGGCTATACAGGTCTTCAATGATCAGACTCCAATCGACATCAATGTGTCGGGCACCTCTAGAATGCTCCTAAACATCAGTATAGCCTATCGCTAGACCCTACTCCTAATCTCTGGTTCGATTAGAGAACAAGCACACAGAAGGCCTCACACTTGTAATAATGAGAACCGAAATAAAGGGAATGACCGAGACCAAGAGAGTTAGAGGTAAGAGGATAGATGTGCAGCCCACACGGACAAGTGACATGTAATCACATAGAAAGAGGGCAGTCATGCAACATGCAGTCAAGCAGAGTATAGGATATATCACTCACGTCCACATACAAACTATGACAATCAGATGAAAAGTGATACGGACATCATGCTCGAAGACGATCAAGAAAATATACAATACAGAGAATCAATATGACAAGTCAAACGATAAATAATGGTGAGTCTATACATGCGAAGGGATCAAAATAAACATGTCAAAATCAGAATCGCTATGCCAAACAAAACAAGATGACCAATTGATACAATCAGCATGTTATAATCTCAAACGAATATGGCAATGAAGCACAGAGAAAATAGCTATCTCGGAATCCTCAATCAAGACAAATCAATCATCATAATCAACATATCAAATGTCTCAAACAAATATATTAATGAAGCGCAAAAAGAATCGTCATATCAGAATCCTCAATCAAGATGATCAACCAACACGATCAACATGTCAATGTCCCAAGTGAAAACTCGGGAACTCTCAATGTGCAATCAAGAGATGAGTACCCACTGATCGACTCATCATATGCCACATTTGCTTCATCTTAAATTCAAGTGTGACCCTCTAAACGATCCCCAGTGGAGTCGCCATTTTGTGGACCCCATATTTCGGCTTATGTGCTTCCACTCGATGGCGAACTCAATTTTTATTTGAAAGTGATTTCATTTATTAGAAAATGACTTGGAGTCGCCACTTATTTTTGTTCTATTTTTAAAAGGGTAAACAAAATAAGAAAGAAAACCCCAAGTGTGACTCCTTATTTTGGAAAAGGTGGTATGTGAAAAACTAGATCGAGTTCAAGGGTTAGGTTACTTATCAGGAAGGTACAATAAAGACCGTAGCACCTCTCTAAGTCCTAAAGTCATTGATTACTACTCAAAAAATGCTATTTGATAGCTTGTAATTAATCATTTTAAACACTTTTGAGTAGTAGTTATTGTCTTTTAACCCAATTAACATGTTAAGGCCTCTTGCAATCAATTCTAATCAAATTGCCTTAAGTTTTGGTGTTTTGATAGCTTTTTGATCACCAAAGCAATATGAGATTGAGGAGAGTTATTAGGAATCCTTGGAAAAGCAATGGGAAGCTTAGAGGCATGAAGAACCAAAGCTTTGAAGCCCTTTTCCATAAGCAAAGTTGAAATGCAAGGAGGGGAAGCAAAGAGAATCCAGTCATGAAGCATTCTTGATGATAGTCATTTCAGCCACTTTTGGAGCACTTCCTGAAGTCCAAATTATGCATGCTATATGTCATTTGAAAGCTTAGGAAGTCAACAATCCAATGCTTCAAACCGTGTATGATTTAGAGCTGAAATGAGGAAGTTACAGCCTTTGGAAGACAACTGCTCCAAGCTAAAGGAAGGATTCAGAAAAATGCTACGAAATCACCCTTTTGTTGCGGAATGATTTCGCAGCCTTTTTGCACAGTGCTATGGATTTCCCCTGAAGTTTCATGACGCGATGGAAGCCAAATACCATAAGATGAAAGCCAACTTCGCAGCGCTGCGGAACCAACCTTTTGTTGCGAAGTGATTTCGCAGCCCTTCTTGTTTGTCTGCGACATTTCGCAGACCTCTTTTTCTCCTGCGAAACGGTCCTTAGTGCTTCCCGATATTTGTAACCGACACTTGGAGATATTTTTCATTAGATTTTTGTTGTCTAAATCCCCAAATTCTCCTTGTAAGCCACCAATTATAGGATTCCTTAGCTTTTAAGTTAGGAAATTAGCTAAATATCCATGTAATAGTTATTAATGTAATTTTTGGTATAAATATAGCCCGAGGAGCCTGTTCTAAGGGTGTTGAACCTTTTGTAAGTTTCAAAGAAAGTAATATATAGAGCTTGAGCTTTACCTTACCTTCTCACATTGATTGTATTTTTTATTTAATAAGTTATGCACTCTCTGAGGAGCTTTCCCCAGAGAATGAGTAACTAAACCTTTTAGTTCCTTGGAGTTAAGGTTGCCGGGAAAGGTTCCAAGTACAAGAATCAGAAGCTTTGTAGTTTCAGCTATGAATGAAGAGAAAGTGTGTCCCATGAATGGTTTCTACGTTTTTAGTTAACTTAAAACACCTTGGAGTCACCTGGGCCAACACTTGGTAAGGCAAGTGATCTCTAACCATGGAGATGCACTAGTTTACCCCTTGCGAGCCTCTGGGAGGTGACTTGAAGGTAGGATTTTCTAGAATTGCCAACACTTGGTAAGCTTTTGGACTCTAAGGAGACATCCATTAGTTATCTCTTGTGAGCTTGTGAAAGGAAGTCCAAGGTTAAAGATCACCTTGAATGGTAAAGGCTAAGTGAGAGGCTCGAACCATTGCAAGTTGCATCAGTGAGAGAATTAAAGCTGAAATCCAATTGAGGGATGCATTTGTGCAGCACCTGTTAGAGAATTGACTTTATGTTAATTCTCTAATGCGAGGAAGTGAACCAACTGACCGAAGCTATGCTATTGCATGAGGAACCTCCCTTGGAGATTCAGGTTTACAGGGTTATTGTAATTTCCAAGGAATCTCCCCTGTAAACCTGAATCTCCAAGGAATGCTTTTCTTCTTAAGTAATTTCCATCACTTGTTGTGTCATTAGTCTAAGTCTAAACCTTTTTCAACCAAAGTTATTGTTTTATTTCTTAAACTAACCTTGAAAAGGAACAGCACCAATTCACTTTGAATTGGTATCATTTTCAGCTTGGAAACCCTTCCCAGTGAACGATCCTAAAGCCACTATGCTATAGTAGCTTTTTCTTTGCTACCTTAGTTCATGGTGTTATAGGTTATAAATTTTGTTGATTACTCCTACCATCAAGGAGCACCAGCTGGACACAAATCAGCTGAGACACCAATTAGGCATGAATCAGTCATGAATCAGTCATGTCTCTACCAATAAAATGAAACTGACGTGGCAATCAATAAGAAAATCAATGGATACTCAAATCAATCATGCACATATAGGAATCAGAACATGCATAGAGAATGACCAGAATGGGAGTGGAGGCGTACCTGGACAACGAGCCACAATGTGCTATCATGAAATGGGGTTAGTGCATAGTAATGAACATAAAATATGTTATTCATGTCACCAAACAAGATAAGGAACCACCAAAAGCACATATGGCACTTCATTCAAATTCATTTTTATTTTAAAGAAAATTTATTTGATGTTGGGCCCCACCAAAACCCAATTTATTTTGCATGAATCAATTCCAATAGCTCCAGTATTTGGAATTATGAGATTTGATTTCTTGCTTATTTTAAAATATTTTAAAAATAAAGGAGGTGTGAAAATTGCTTGTCAGAAAGGAAGATGGTAGCAAGATTTTATTAAAAATGGAAGGATTTTTTAAGCCTAAACATTATAAGGATGAAGGAGGGGAAAGTTGGGATTATTTGAAAACTGGAATTTAAAAACATTCACAAAATGGGATATGAGGCAATTATTTTCCAAAGTCAAAAAGGGAGCAATGGCAGAAAGACATGTGGCCTAAAAGTGGCTATACAGTCCATGCATAAGTGGAAGAGATGGGAAATGATGACCACTTAGGTGTGAATCTCAGATTGTTGTTGTGTTTGTTGTACCAATAGCCCATCTTCAATTGAATCTTGTGAGCTTTCTGTATGGACTGGTCATTTAAGGGCATTACCAACATAGTCAGCTTGTCTATCATGGGGACCATCTACCTGTGAAATATAGGGTTTCATCTCTTGCCCAAGGGTATTGACAATTTCACCAAACCTATTAAGCATCACATTGTCATCAGCGTTGGTCTGCTCTTGGAAGACATACAGGATTCTATCAATCAGAAGTTGTTCTGAGTGAGCATTAATGTCAGATGCACCCAAATTAGCAACCACCTTCTCGATAGTCTCCACAACCATTCTCCTAGATGGTTTACTCCCATCTTTAAGATGTTATCAAATCACCCACGTTCCGCTGCCCTGAAGTGGTCCAACACTTGGCCACGTCCTTCATCATGTAGCTGCTGTTAAGGAGCACGTTTCTCTCAACTGCTCATCGTGTGGCAAATCAGAGAAACGTGGCTTTGATGGGAAGCCACGTTTTCTTTGTATTTTAAATATCCGTCTTGGTCCCGAGCTCCTCTCTCATGCTGCTGAAAATCTTCAGAAACTACACCATCCATAAGGAGAGATAGAGCTTTGGAAACCAAAGACTTGCAACCCAACAATGGCTGGAGGTAAGTATGGCATAAGTTACATTCTATATGCATTATGAATTGCTTACATTTGGTATCAGAGCCATAAATCTTGCCTCTGCCTTGGTATCTCTTTTGCACCAGATTTGCTTAGTTAATGGTTTCTTTTCTGGATGTAAGATATAGTTATACAGTATGTTTAGGAAAGAACATCCATAAGTTGATCTCTTAAAAACACTCCATAAATTGAAATACCTTGCTTGCTAACCGGAAAAATAATAGATAACAGAACAAATGTTTAGAACCCATTTGGTGGAGTTGGGGTTGCACTCCGACGGAACCACCCCTTTCCATTTGTTCTAGCCATTGACACTGCCGCGGTCGGCCATGTGGATCTGCCCAGAAAGTATAAGGTTGGTTGTTAATGTTGTAGGCTGCCTGAAAATGCTGCATTAAAATTGAAGCTTTCCACGCTGGCTGCGATGTCAACAAACACCATTTCCGGTGCTGTTTAAGGCTGCAATTTCAGCAGCTGTAGGAGCCATATTCAGGGGCTGTTCATAGCCGCTGCTGGTGCTGGTTTCAAGCACTACAAGTGCCCATTCCAAGCACCATTCAGCCCCGTTTCGAGCGCCATTTAGGCGCTGTTCAAGCACCGATGCAGGTGCCTGTTCCGAGTGCTATTCAGGCACCACTGCAAGCGTCATTCAGGATTTAATTAAACGCCGCTACTGGTGCTGGTTTCAGCCGCTGCAGGCGCGACTTGAGGAGTTCCAAAAGCGCCATTTCTGGTGCTTTTTGAGGCTGCAGTTTCAGCAGCTAAAGGCGCCATTTTCTGGTATTCAAGAAGGGCCATTTCCGGTGTTGTATTGGGGTTGCAGTGGTGAGCCGCTGCAGGCATGATGCCGGCGTCGCTTAAAGATCGGTTCAATGTTGTTTTGGTGCCGCGGATGATGCGGCTGTAGGCAATTAAGGGTGGTTATGATGCCAACGTGCTGAATGTTGGAACCCATAAATTAATAAATAAATAAATAAATAAAACTAGAGAGAGATTAGGCTTTTTCCTTTTGGGCCTTGGCATAAGGAAGCTATTGGGCCCATTAGACTTGTTACATGTGCAGTGATCCAATAAAATTATTAAAGTCTTTAAGTGTTGGGCCATGGGTTAATTATGATATTTGAGCTGATTTAGGTTCTAATGGCCCGGTTTGAATTATTTTATTGATTATTTTTATATATGTGATCCTTTATACATGCATATTAAATCATTAATTTTATTGTTTGTATGTATAAAATGTAGCTTAATCTTGTGTTAGATAAATTAAATGTTGTAGCTATTGATGCATGCAAATTTTTATCTAAATTGTATAAGATATATTAAAATATATATATCATATAATCTTAATGTCTAGTGAACCATATAATTTTTTTTTAATAATTAAGGAATAGCCACAGCGACCTTAATTATATAAAAATTATATATTAAGTAAATCTAGATCACATTATGGACATTAATTGTAATTAACTATATAAATATGATGATTTTACCCCACAGGGTTTTCATTATGTTTATATAATTAATTAGGATAAAATATTAAAATTAATTTTTCCTAATTTACCCACAGGAGTTAGGAATAATTAATTTAATAGGTTTATCATAAAGATTATAGACAGAAAATATCAAACTATATTTATAATAAATTTCATAATTCAATAAAATAGTTTGATAAAGTCTATCATAAAGATAATTAATCTGATTGAATTAAAGATTTAGCCCACAGGCAATTTTTAATAAAATTAGATTTAATTTTAAGCATGTTCTACATTGGTAAAGCATGAATTTATATTAAAGCCTCAAATTTTTAATAAGCTTGTAATCCTTTGTGCAATTTTACCTAGCATATCTGATATTCGTTGTGAAGTTCCCGAACTTAGAGGAGATAACTTTAAGATATGGAAGGAGAGAATTCTTCTTCAATTAGGGTGCATGGACATAGACTATGCCATAAGGAAAGATGAACCACATAAGATCACTGATACCAGCACACCTGAACAAATTTTGTTGTACGAACGCTGGGAGAAATCTAATCGCCTTAGCGTGATGTACATTAAGACAAAAATCAGTGCTGGTATACGTGGTTCAATCGAGCAACATGAAAATGTTCGTGAATTGCTAAAGGCTATTGACGAGCAATTCGTCACTTCAGATAAAGCCTTGGCAAGCACCTTAATTATGAAGTTCACATCCTTGAAGCTCACCGCTGTAAGAGGTGTGCGTGAACATATCATGGAGATGAGGGACATTGTGGCTCAATTGAAGAAACTCGAGGTAGAAATGTCTGAATCTTTCTTGGTGCACTTTATCCTTAACACTCTTCCACCTCAGTATGGACCTTTCAAAATCTCTTACAACACACATAAGGATAAGTGGTCTATCAATGAATTGATGACCATGTGTGTTCAAGAGGAAGGAAGGTTAATGATGGAACAGGGAGAAAGTGCCATGTTGGTGACGCAAAGGAAAGGAAAGAAAGGAAAATCTCAAGCTAGTCAAAAAGGGAAGCAACAAATTCCTCCTAAATTTGACATTAAGAAAGACGAAAAGTGTTTTTTCTGTAAAGAGAAAGGACACGTGAAGAAGAAATGTCTGAAATTTCAGAATTGGCTTGAGAAGAAAGGTAACCCTACCTCATTTGTTTGTTATGAATCTAATATGGTTAATGTAAACACTAACACATGGTGGATTGATTCTGGATCTACAATCCACATTTCAAATTCCTTGCAGGGTATGCAAAACCTAAGGAAGCCAGTGACAAGTGAGCAATTCATCTTATCCGAAAACAAGATGGGCTCGCATGTGGAAGCAATAGGGACATGTTATTTAACTTTATATGGTGGTTTTATTTTGGAATTGCAAAGGACCTTTTATGTACCAAGTTTCTCACGAAACTTGATTTCAGTTTCTAGACTTGTACCGTTTGGATATTCCTTTTATTTTTCAGAAACATCTTTCAGTTTGATTTATAAATCTGAATGTGTTGGGAATGGTATCTTGTCTGATGGTCTTTATTGTATATTCTTACAAAATGATACCGCTCATAATTCATTACATGTCCAAACTGGCATTAAGAGATGTGTTGTAAAAGAGGATTCCTCTACATTGTGGCACCGGAGATTAGGTCATATCTCCATAGATAGAATCAAAAGATTGGTGAATGATGGGGTACTTAGTACTCTAGATTTTACTGACTTTGAGACTTGTGTGGACTGCATTAAGGGTAAGCAGACCAATAAGTCAAAGAGAGGTGCTACTAGGAGTTCCACCATACTAGAGATCATACATACTGATATATGTAGTCTTGACATGGACTCTCATGGTCAGAAATACTTCATCTCTTTCATAGATGATTTCTCACGATACATGTATCTCTACATACTTCATAATAAAAATGAAGCTTTAGATGCCTTTAAAGTTTTCAAGGCAGAAGTAGAGAAACAATATGGTAAACAAATTAAGATCGTGAGATCAGATAGAGGTGGAGAATATTATGGTAGATACTTGGAAGATGGACAATCACCTGGGCCATTTGCGAAGTTTCTTCAAGAGCATGGGATTGTTGCCCAATACACCATGCCTGGTTCTCTAGACCAAAATGGTGTAGCAGAAAGAAGAAACCGAACTTTATTGGACATGGTGAGGAGTATGCTTAGCAGCTCAAAACTTCCTAAATTCTTATGGACTGAAGCACTTAAGACAGCTGTGTATATATTAAACCGAGTTCCAACCAAGGCTGTCCCAAAGACGCCATTTGAGTTATTGAAAGGTTGGAAACCGAGTTTGCGACATATGCGCGTTTGGGGATGCTCATCTGAAGTGAGAATTTATAATCCACAGGAGAAGAAACTGGACCCAAGGACTATTAGTGGGTATTTCATTGGATATGCTGAAAAGTCTAAGGGGTACAGATTTTACTGTCCATCTCACAGCACTAGGATTGTGGAATCAAGAAATGCTAAATTTCTTGAATATGACTTGGTCAGTGGGAGCGATCAATTTAGAAACATAGTTTCTGATATTGATCATACAGAGTCTCAACCTTCCACTTCAAGCGATAGATTGTTTATTGTTCATAACACCCCTCAAGTACAAACGGGTGTTGAACGAACAATCAATGAAGTTCAACCAGTCATTGAAGTTCCACAAGTTGTTGACAATATTCCAGTAGACTAAGTTGATCAGAGTTGCCTAACACTTCTGAACAGCAAGTTGAACCTCATACTTCCTCGGAAGATATTGGTGCAACCTTAAGAAGGTCTGCTCGAACTAAGAGGTCAGCAATTCCTAGTGATTATGTAGTGTATCTACAAGAATCTGACTATAATATAGGAGCCGAAAATGATCCCGAATCATTTTTACAAGCCATGAGTTGCAAAGAATCAGAATTGTGGTATAATGCCATGAAGGATGAGATGAGTTCCATGAGGTGCAACGATGTTTGGGACCTTGTTGAGTTGCCTAATGGTGTAAAAACCATTGGTTGTAAATGGGTTTTTAAGACAAAGAAAGACTCATCAGGCAACATTGAGAGATACAAGGCTAGACTTGTTGCAAAGGGGTTCACTCAGAAAGAAGGAATCGATTACACGGAAACCTTTTCTCCTGTATCTAAGAAAGATTCCTTACGCATTATATTGGCATTAGTAGCCCACTTTGATTTGGAATTGCAACAAATGGATGTGAAAACAGCATTTCTTAATGGAGAGCTAGAGGAGGAGGTTTACATGAAACAACCTGAAGGATTCCCCTCTAGTGATGGTGAGCAATTGGTTTGTAAGCTTAAGAAATCCATATACGGTTTGAAACAAGCATCCCGCCAATGGTATTTAAAATTCCATAACATAATTTCTTCATTTGGTTTTGTTGAAAATGTTATGGATCAATGCATATACCTTAAGGTCAGTAGGAGTAAAGTTTGTTTTCTTGTTTTATACGTGGATGACATCTTACTTGCAACCAATGATAAGGGTTTACTTCATGAGGTGAAACAATTCCTCTCTAAAAATTTCGACATGAAGGATATGGGTGAGGCATCTTATGTCATTGGCATTAAGATCCATAGAGACAGATTTAAAGGTATCTTAGGTTTGTCTCAAGAAACCTATATCAATAAAGTTTTAGAGAGATTTCGGATGAAGAATTGTTCACCTAGTGTTTCTCCTATAGTGAAGGGTGATAGGTTCAATCTGGACCAATGCCCGAAAAATGATCTTGAAAGGGAACAAATGAAGAACATTCCATACGCTTCTGCAGTTGGAAGTCTGATGTATGCTCAGGTCTGCACAAGGCCTGACATTGCATTTGCTGTTGGAATGTTAGGACGATATCAGAGTAACCCAGGTATAGACCACTGGAAAGCTGCAAAGAAAGTGATGAGATATCTTCAAGGAACCAAAGATTACAAGCTTATGTACAGACGAACAAGCAATTTAGAGATAGTTGGCTACTCAGATTCAGACTTCGCTGGTTGTGTTGATTCACGTAAATCAACATCTGGATACATTTTTATATTGGCCGGTGGAGCTATATCTTGGAGGAGCGTTAAGCAGACCATGACTGCTACTTCTACTATGGAAGTTGAGTTCATATCTTGTTTTGAGGCTACTTCACATGGTGTATGGCTTAAGAGTTTCATTTCCGGGCTTAGAGTTATGGATTCAATATCTAGGCCATTGAGTATATATTGCAACAATTCAGCTGCAGTCTTTATGGAAAAGAATAATAAAAGTGGAAGTCGAAGCAAGCACATCGACATTAAGTATCTAGCCATAAAAGAACGTGTTAAAGAAAAGAAAGTGGTTATTGAGCACATTAGCACTGAATTGATGATCGCTGATCCTTTGACTAAGGGCATGCCACCGTTGAAATTCAAGGATCATGTAATGAACATGGGACTTAGTTCCCTTATGTAGTTTTTATTATACAAACTCTTATTATGATGTTTTCTCATATTGATGTGCACCTTTATTTAATTTTGAGAAAATTCAACTTCATTGGACCAAGAATGAACATAGGGTTTATTCATTAAGTAATATTGCCACATAAAGTAAAATGTTAAGAAATGAATACATTGTAATACATGGAAGATAACACTCGTTATATAGAGGACTTATCGTCATGATTCATATATTTGTTACTTAATGCGGAAAAAATGATGATCTAAGATAGGACATGAGGTTAAAAGTGTGGACCAAGTGGGAGAATGTTATCAAATCACCCACGTTCCGCTGCCCTGAAGTGGTCCAACACTTGGCCACGTCCTTCATCATGTAGCTGCTGTTAAGGAGCACGTTTCTCTCAACTGCTCATCGTGTGGCAAATCAGAGAAACGTGGCTTTGATGGGAAGCCACGTTTTCTTTGTATTTTAAATATCCGTCTTGGTCCCGAGCTCCTCTCTCATGCTGCTGAAAATCTTCAGAAACTACACCATCCATAAGGAGAGATAGAGCTTTGGAAACCAAAGACTTGCAACCCAACAATGGCTGGAGGTAAGTATGGCATAAGTTACATTCTATATGCATTATGAATTGCTTACATAAGATCCTCAACTATTCTTCCTATTATACCATCAACACCAACCTTGTTTGCAATCTCTACAGTTGTGTTCACAAGCTGCCTGTAATCTCTCCTATCCAATGTCATCCTTCTCACCCAGAAATTTTTGAAAAACTCAAAGAAAATGTCATTTTGGTTATAGTCAATCTTTGCCCCTTCTATACTCACACACTGCTTCATCACTTTCAACACAATTTTCTTCATTTCTTCATCAGGTGACTGGAATTCATGAATCAAAATAAACGTCTCTTCCTTGGTATAGTAACTCAGAGTGAACTATGAATTGTATCTGGTGGTTAAGACAATATAGCAAGATGGGTTGGACCACCTCCTCTTCCAATTGTGCCGCCTCGACCATGGAACATGGTTAGCTTGATACCATATTGCTTAGCAACTTTAATAAGCTCCTCTTAATCCTTGTATAATGCCCATGCCGCTGAGAGCTTTCCAGCGTCTTTCCCAGAATCTGAGCACCCAATCATGACTTCTTGTTTCCCATTAAACTGATTTTTGTACCAGCCTATTGAGAACAGACGGGCAACAACAACTGAAGCAGCCTCTAGATCAACAAGTTTCTCAAACAATAGAACAACTCTCAATGGTTGCTTCACATGGCATTCACGTTGAAGGAGCTCGACTACAAGCACATCAGATGAGGTAGTGGCCATGGAGATGATGTATGCTCCAAAGTTGTCTGTTGGGAGTTCAGTTATGACGTGAAACGTGTCCAGAACATCAGCAATTCATTAGCAATATTAAATCACCCACCGGAAAAACCTTCATGAATAGGTACCTCGATAAAATCCCTAGTTTTAGATTTTATAGGACGAGTAATGAGCATAGCTCTTGCATGAAGCCCAGGATTTTTACCATCCTTGTCATCTACTGCCACTTGGAACTTTGGCCTCTGATTTTGAGCCTTAGTTACTAGTTCTGTTTCTTTATCAACTACAATTTCAGAATCAGGTCCGGAGATTTCACAACTCTCCGCAAAATTGTCACCGACTTCAAAAGAATTGTCCTAGATTATTTTATCTTCCCAATCTTGCTGATCAAGTGGAGATAATAGGAATAACCAGAATTCTGACAGATCAACAGACATATTCTCTTTCATTGGTTCTGCATGCAATATTACACACAATACGAAGGAGGAGCTTTCGGTATTGCTTTTTGGTCTTTCATGTCAGTATTTCTTTCTGATGATGTTCCAGAATCCATAATCTGATCATTGGATGTCATGCTGATGTGAGGGTATGAAGGCAAGTCTTTCTCTTGCATAGGGATTGTATTTTCTTCAGGCGTCAAATCTACAATACACTCTTGAGCATAGGGTAAGACTTACATCCCAACATGAACGACATCATGAATGGTACTCTTGCCCGTTCTGGTATCCTTAATGATGAGAGTATCATCATTATGCTATGTTTGTTTCTGTGGCCGATATGGAACCTTGGCCACCACATATTCAACTTCTCTTACATCTTCTTCGGTGCCAAAATGATATTGATGTATCACCCAATCGGACTCACTTGACTCGGGACCCTTCTTTGGACTATGGTTTTTCACAGTCCTTTGGAACTTTACTTTCAATCATAAGCCCAATCTCGCATGTCTTTGTGCCCGGGAATATACTCTTCAGTAAGCGCACATGTGGGTTGGATGGATGGGAGTTTAAGAAGAGAAAGCGGTGAAGAAAAATGGTGTGGTGATGGATAGAGGAACGAGTCTGGGAATGGTGGACATGATGGGTATTGAAAGAGTTGATAGAATGTATAGGCATGGAAATGGGTGTGAAGAAGTGGGCAGTGAAGAATGGGTATGAGATTGGTGGAATAAATGATGGATGAAATGATGGGTTTAATGGATATCGAGAGGTGGAGTTGTGAGTATGAAGGATAGAAGAGGATGCAGGCATAGGGTTAGTGATATGAGTGGTACAGATTAGTGGGAGGAACGGGTACGAACAATGGCCATGTATGTAGGAAGACCGGTGAATGGGTATCAAAAAAATGTTATAAGCGAATGGGTTTAGTGGGCGTTGATATGGGTATGCACGTAATGAGTCGCGTGTATCATGGTTGGATAAAAAAAATGAATGGGTGGTGAACAGAAAAGAATGGGGAAAAATGTGGAATAAGTGGTGGTGAAACTGCATAAGACAAATTGTGGACGAAAAGCATGGAGAATGAGGTGATGATTGGTGAGGTGTTTACATGGGAATGGAGATAAGGGTTATGAATGGTGGGATGAAAAGTGAAAACATGAGCATAAAGATGGATGTAATGGATAATCAGTGGATATTAAAGGCATTAGTCTTATTCCTGGGTATGGAGGAGTGATATAATAAAAGGACAGGCTCAGATGGTGCTTCCACTTGTCCATCTCATGCAGCCACTTCCAATAGCATCATTTGGTGCAACATTATAGTTATTGTATTTCAGGTCCACATCGACAGTAACAACTTTGTTGTCTTTTGTTGGGTCCAGGTACAGGTTTGCAGAAATGCCCACTAAAGGAGGAAGATACCACATCACTTATAAAAATACCATTTATTTCGAAATAACTTTTGGGTCTCATTCGTCACCTGGGTGATCACTGGAGCCCTTAGTGAACCTTATAGGTACCTTAACCCTCCCCATATTTATGATAATACTCACCACATATCCTTCTTTTCTCTTATCAGTCTTTATTTGTACCCCAGCTGCAGAATCCCAAATATATAAATCTCCTATAGTGATATTTGAATTTCCACCTGACATCTCACTACTTATTCTAACCCCAGAACACGTTAGAGTAATCCATGAAAGTTTCCTCACTACAAGGTTTGAGCTTGGATGAGCCATGGCAATGCCTTACTGATCCCCATACATTTTTCACTGCTACAAGTTCATCTCCCACTCTCAAAACAAAAGTCTCCAATGCAGACATTGGTACTTGAATCCCACGGAATGGTGAGTGTATCAACAACAGAAAGCATGCGAACTAAAAAATCGAGCCACCATGCATCCTCTGTTTATTTGCAATCAAATCTCAAAGGACATTTCTAATTTTGTTCCTCCTCTGTTAGCTTATTTCTCTTCATCTCTCTGCAAAACTCATAGCCCACAATCTCATTCTACACAGCTAGCTTTAATCCTTAAGAAATGAATACCCATCTTCCATTGCAAGTCAAAACAGGTGAAATATATAAGGGAAGAGAAATCAAAACAGAGCTAGAACATACATGACCAAGAAAAGATAAAATCCATGAGTCACAGATTCATCTCACGGGTAGTTAATGAGCTTGAAGAAGTAAGTGGGATGAACAAAAAGGGTTGCAAATGCAAACAAGAAACACAATTGCAAATATCAAAAGAACATAGCTAGACCAACCCTAAGAAAACCAAAAAAAAAAATGAACACGTTAGAACCCCATCAAGGCAACTCAGAAATCATTCAGAATAAGCATATGACCCTCTATGTCCATTCCCAATCAACATAATGCTGGAAAAAAAAAAATCAATAGCAAATTGAGGAAAAAAGTGAATAATGAGAAACAAGAGGATTATAGTGTCCATACCTGGATTCCTCAAGTGAAAATGGTTAAGTTTCAAATCTCGTCTCTAGCAAAACTTACCTCCCCCGCTAACCTCTCCTCCCAAAATATCTCTGAAAACCCCCTTAACCTCCTCTAGCTTGTTGCCCAAGCTCAATAAAAACCTCTCTCAAATATCTCTCCAAAACTAGCAACGAAAAGCCCTCCTCGACCGAGCTTGCTTTCCAAGTTAACTTCCTATCAAATATCTCTCCCCAAAACCAACCTCTAACTTCCTCTACCTTGCTTCCCAAGCAAAAGAAAAACCCCTCCAAAATAATATTTTTTATGATATTTTTAAATAAATAGGTAATATCAATGAAAGAAGTTTCATTTCAAAATTTAACAAAAAAATGTTACTTTAATAGTTTCTAAATACCATTTTTTGTCTTGTAACTTTTATTTTATTTTTGTCATTTTTTCTTTTCAATATAATCTAGAAAAATGTTAAAAATATCTCTCCAAAACCAGCAATGAAAAACCCCCCTCCCTGCAGCTGGCTACGCTCTTCTCTAACAGAAGAACGCTCCTCTGATTTCTCATTTACAAGTGTCTCACTCTCATTGGAGCCTTGGAACCACTAATGTGATTCCCTGATAGCCCATTAGGATGCAACACATGGCTCTCAGAGAGCCCTCCATCTGGCAAGAAATAACCTGCAGAAATAAAAAATAAAATTAAAAATAAAAAAACGAGCCCCGGGTCTACAATATGATTTTCTCAAAATGTCAAAAATATCTTTAAAGAGTTGAATTACAAAATGATATTCAAATTATATAAAAGAAATTTATTGTGTGTAATTATGTTGTATCATCTACAGTTTACCCTATTTGTTATTTTTTTCTTTAAATTTAATTTCTTAATGATTCATTTTTAAAAAAAGATTAAAAAAATGATACATTAAACTTGCGTGCAAAATAAAATCTTAATTTGAAAAGTTTATTTCAATATATAACTTTAAATTATCTTTTAAACCACAATTTAAAATGAAAATATCAAAAATATTTTTAAAATGATTTCAACCTAATTTTTTACTTCATATATTAACAATACATATAATATGAAAATTCTAAAATGTATACAAAAATTTTATAAAAAAAAACGTTTAATTCCAATTACATTTTAAAAATGTTGTTATTAATCTTATTTTAACGAAAGATTTTTTAATTACTTCAAAAATGGTACTAAAATGTTATATTATAAACTATAAAATAAAATAGTAAAATAGATAATAAAATTTAAAATAAATTTAAATTACAGAAAATATTGATTTTTACTTAAAATTTAACTTATTCAATTATAAAATATAAATATAGAAATAAATTAGAAAAATTAAAAAGATATAACTAAAAGTCTATTAATATGTTTATTGTGCTTTCCTTTTTCATTTTTTTTTATATTATTTATATAAGATTTTTTATGATATTTTTAAATAAATAGGTAATATCAACTAAAGAAGTTTCATTTCAAAATTTAACAAAAAAAAAATGTTACTTTAATAGTTTCTAAATACCATTTTTTGTCTTATAATTTTTTAATAATTTTTTTTTGTCATTTTTTCTTTTCAATACAATCTAGAAAAATGTTAAAATATCCCTCTAAAACCAGCAATGAAAAACCCCCCTTCCCTATAGCTGGCTACGCTCCCCTCTCACTTTCAAAAGTGTTATTGGTATCATATATCAAAGTAAGAATATGATCATTATTTCAGCACTTATAAATTATTTTGATTTATGCATCCAAAATTGTTTTTTTTAAATAATTATTTTCGCATAAAGTTTATAAAAGTTTGGTTAACAAAAAAAATGTTAAAATATCTCTCCAAAACAAGCAATGAAAACCCCCCTCCCTACAGCTGGCTACGCTCCCCTCTAACAGAAGAACGCTCCTCTGATTTCCCCTTTATAGGTGTCTCACTCTCATTGCAGCCTTAGAACCACTAACATGATTCCCTAATAGCCCATAGGATCTGATTTCCCCTTTACAGGTGTCTCATTCTCATTGCAGCCTTGGAACCACCAATGTGATTGCCTAATAGCCCATTAGGATGCTGCACATGGCTCTCAGAGAGCCCCCATCTGGCAAGAAATAACCTGCAGAGATAAAAAAAAAAAAAAAAAAACAAACAAAAAAAAAAACGAGCCTCCTAAATGGGGATCTACAATATGATTTTTTGAAAATGTCAAAAATACCTTTAAAGAGTTGAATTACAAAATGATATTCAAATTGTATAAAAGAAATTTATGGTGTGTAATTATGTTGTATCATTTACAGTGCACCCTATTTGCTTTTTTTCTTTAAATTTAATTTCTTAATGATTAATTTTGAAAAAAAATTAAAAATTGATAATATAAACTGGCGTGGAAAATAAAATCATTTTTTCTTTTCAATACAATCTAGAAAAATATTAAAATATCTTTCCAAAACCAACAATGAAAAACCCCCCTCCCTGCAGCTAGTTACACTCCCCTCTGACAGAAGAACGCTCCTACAATTTCTCCTTTACAGGTGTCTCACTCTCATTGCAGCCTTGAAACCACTAACTTGATTCCCTAATAATCCATTAGGATGTAGCACATAGCTTTGAGATAGCCCTCCATTCGGCAAAAAATAACCTGCAGAGATAAAAATTAAAAAAAAAAAAAAAAAAAACTCCCCAAATGGGGGTTTATAATATGATTTTTTGAAAATGTCAAAAATACCTTTAAAGAGTTGAATTAGAAATGATATTCAAATTGTATAAAAGAAATTATGGTGTGTAATTATGTTGTATCATCTACCGTGCACTCTATTTGTTTTTTTTTCTTTAAATTTAATTTCTTAATGATTAATTTTTAAAAAAAATTAAAAAAATGATAAATTAAACTGGCGTGCAAAATAAAATCTTATTTTTTGTCATTGTTTCTTTTCAATACAACTTAGAAAAATGTTAAAATATCTCTCCAAAACTAGCAATGAAAAACCCCTCCTCCATGCGGCTGGCTAGGCTCCCCTCTAATAGAAGAACGCTCTGATTTCACCTTTATAGGCCTTGGAACCATTAACATGATTACCTGATAGCCCATTAGGATGCAGCACATGGCTCTGAGAGAGCCCTCCATTCGGCAAGAAATAACCTGCAGAGATAAAAAAAAAAAAAAAAAAGGAGCTCCCTGAATGGGGGTCTACAATATGATTTTCTCAAAATGTCAAATAATTATGTTGCATCATCTATAGTGCACCCTATTTGTTTTTTTTTCTTTAAATTTAAATTCTTAATGATTAATTTTGAAAAAAAGATTAAAAAATGATAATATAAACTGGCGTGCAAAATAAAATCATTTTTTCTTTTCAATACAATTTAGAAAAATGTTAAAATATCTCTCCAAAACCAGCAATGAAAAACTCCCCCTCCCTACAGCTAGCAACACTCCCCTCTGACTGAAGAAGGCTCCTCTGATTTCTCCTTTACAGGTATCTCACTCTCATTACAACCTTGGAACCACTAACGTGATTCCCTAATAGCCCATTAGGATGTAGCACATGGCTCTAAGAGAGCCCTCCATTCGGTAAGAAATAACTTGCAGAGATAAATAATAAAATAAAAATAAAAAACGAGCCTCCTAAATGGGGTTCTACAATATGATTTTATGAAAATGTCAAAAATACCTTTAAAGAAATGAATTCCAAAATGATATTCAAATTGTACTAAAGAAATTTATGGTGTGTAATTAGTTGCATCATCTACAGTGCACCCTATTTTTTTTTTTTTCTTTAAATTTAATTTCTTAATGATTAATTTTGAAAAAAAGATTAAAAAAAATGATAATATAAACTGGCGTGCAAAATAAAATCATTTTTTCTTTTCAATACAATCTAGAAAAATGTTAAAATATCTCTCCAAAACCAGTAATGAAAAACCCCCCTCCCTGCAACTGCCTACGCTTTCCTCTAATAGAAGAACGCTCCTCTGATTTCTCATTTACAGGTGTCTCACTCTCATTGCAGTCTTGGAACCACTAACGTGATTCCCTGAAAGCCCATTACGATGCGGCACATGGCTCTGAGAGAGCCCTCCATTCGACAACAAAATAACTTGCAGAGATAAATAAAATAAAATAAAATAAAATAAAAAAACAAGCCCCCTAAATGGGGGTCTACAATATGATTTTATGAAAATGTCAAAAATACCTTTATAGATATGAATTCCAAAATGATATTCAAATTGTATAAAAGAAATTTATGGTGTGTAATTAGTTGCATCATCTACAGTGTACCCTATTTGTTTTTTTTGTTCTTTAAATTTAATTTCTTAATGATTAATTTTGAAAAAAAGATTAAAAAATGATAATATAAACTGGCGTACAAAATAAAATCATTTTTTCTTTTCAATACAATTTAGAAAAATGTTAAAATATCTCTCCAAAACCAGCAATGAAAAACTCCCCCTCCTTACAGCTAGCTACACTCCCCTCTGACAGAAGAAGGCTCCTCTGATTTCTCCTTTACAGGTGTCTCACTCTCATTACAACCTTGGAACCACTAACGTGATTCCTAATAGCCCATTAGGATGTAGCACATGGCTCTAAGAGAGCCCTCCATTCGGTAAGAAATAACTTGCAGAGATAAATAATAAAATAAAAATAAAAAACGAGCCTCCTAAATGGGGTTCTACAATATGATTTTCTGAAAATGTCAAAAATACCTTTAAAGATATGAATTCCAAAATGATATTCAAATTGTATAAAAGAAATTTATGGTGTGTAATTAGTTGCATCATCTACAGTGCACCCTATTTGTTTTTTTTTCTTTAAATTTAATTTCTTAATGATTAATTTTGAAAAAAAGATTAAAAAATGATAATATAAACTGGCATGCAAAATAAAATCATTTTTTCTTTTCAATACAATCTAGAAAAATGTTAAAATATCTCTCCAAAACCAGCAATGAAAAACTCCCCCTCCCTACAGCTAGCTACACTCCCCTCTGACAGAAGAAGACTCCTCTGATTTCTCCTTTACAGGTGTCTCACTCTCATTACAACCTTGGAACCACTAACGTGATTCCCTAATAGCCCATTAGGATGTAGCACATGGCTCTAAGAGAGCCCTCCATTTGGTAAGAAATAACTTGCAGAGATAAATAATAAAATAAAAATAAAAAACGAGCCTCCTAAATGGGGTTCTACAATATGATTTTCTGAAAATGTCAAAAATACCTTTAAAGAAATGAATTCCAAGATGATATTCAAATTGTACTAAAGAAATTTATGGTGTGTAATTAGTTGCATCATCTACAATGCACCCTATTTGTTTTTTTTTTAATTTAAATTTAATTTCTTAATGATTAATTTTGAAAAAAAGATTAAAAAAAATGATAATATAAACTGGCGTGCAAAATAAAATCATTTTTTCTTTTCAATACAATCTAGAAAAATGTTAAAATATCTCTCCAAAACCAGTAATGAAAAATCCCCCTCCCTGCAACTGGCTACGCTTCCCTCCAACAGAAGAACCCTCCTCTGATTTCTCCTTTACAGGTGTCTCATTCTCATTGCAACCTTGGAACCACTAACGTGATTCCCTGATAGCCCATTAGGATGCAACACATGGTTCTCAAAGAGCCCTCCATCTTGCAAGAAATAACTTACAGAGATAAATAAATAAATAATCTAACCCCTAAATGAGGGTCTACATATGATTTTCAGAAAATATCAAAAATACATTTAAAGAGTTGAATTATAAAATGATATTCAAATTGTATAAAAGAAATTTATGGTGTGTAATTATGTTGTATCATCGTGCACCTATTTGTTATTTTTTTCTTTAAATTTAATTTCTTAATGATTAATTTAAAAAAAATATTAAAAAAATGATACATTAAACTTGCATGCAAAATAAAATCTTAATTTGAAAAGTTTATTTCAATATATAACTTTAAATTATCTTTTAAACCACAAGTTAAAATGAAAATATCAAAAATATTTTTAAAATGATTTCAACTTAATTTTTTACTTCATATATTAACAATACATATAATATGAAAATTCTAAAATGTATACAAAAATTTTATAAAAAAAACATTTAATTCCAATTACATTTTAAAAATGTTTTTATTAATCTTATTTTAACGAAAGATTTTTTAATTACGGTAAAATAGAGAATAAAATTTAAAATAAATTTAAATTACAGAAAATATTGATTTTTACTTAAAATTTAACTTATTCAATTATACAATATAAATATAGAAATAAATTAGAAAAATTAATAAGATATAACTAAAAGTCTATTAATATGTTTATTGTGCTTTCCTTTTTCATTTTTTTTATATTCTTTATATAAGATTTTTTATGATATTTTTAAATAAATAGGTAATATCAATGAAAGAAGTTTCATTTCAAAATTAAAAAAAAATAAAAGTTACTTTAATAGTTTCTAAATACCATTTTTTGTCTTATAATTTTTTTCATCATTTTTTCTTTTCAATACAATATAGAAAAATGTTAAAATATCTCTCCAAAACCAGCAATGAAAAACCCCTTCTCCCTAAGGCTGGCTACGCTCCCTTCTAACAGAAGAACGCTGCTCTAATTTCTTCTTTACAGGTGTCGCACTCTCATTGCAGCCTTGGAACCACTATCGTGACTCCCTAATAGCCCATTAGGATGCAGCACATGGCTTTAAGAGAGCCCTCCATTTGGCAAGAAATAACCTGTAGAGATAAAATAAAATAAAAAAACGAGCCCCCTAAATGGGGGTCTACAATATGATTTTCTGAAAATGTCAAAAATACATTCAAAGAGTTTAATTACAAAATGATATTCAAATTGTATAAAAGAAATTTATGGTGTGTAATTATGTTGTATCATCTACCGTGCACCTATTCGTTATTTTTTTCTTTAAATTTAATTTCTTAATGATTAATTTAAAAAAAAATATTAAAAAAATGATACATTAAACTTGCGTGCAAAATAAAATCTTAATTTGAAAAGTTTATTTCAATATATAACTTTAAATTATCTTTTAAACCACAATTTAAAATGAAAATATCAAAAATATTTTTAAAATGATTTCAACTTAATTTTTTACTTCATATATTAACAATACATATAATATGAAAATTCTAAAATGTATACAAAAATTTTATAAAAAAAAATGTTTAATTCCAATTACATTTTAAAAATGTTGTTATTAATCTTATTTTAACGAAAGATTTTTAATTACTTCAAAAATGGTACTAAATGTTATATTATAACTATAAAATAAAATGGTAAAATAGAGAATAAAATTTAAAATAAATTTAAATTACAGAAAATATTGATTTTTACTTAAAATTTAACTTATTCAATTATAAAATATAAATATAGAAATAAATTAGAAAAATTAATAAGATATAACTAAAAGTCTATTAATATATTTATTGTGCTTTCCTTTTTCATTTTTTTTATATTCTTTATATAATATTTTTTATGATATTTTTAAATAAATAGGTAATATCAATGAAAGAAGTTTCATTTCAAATTTTTTTTTAAAAAAAAAAATTACTTTAATAGTTTCTAAATACCATTTTTTGTCTTATAATTTTTTAATAATTTTTTCATCATTTTTTCTTTTCAATACAATCTAGAAAAATGTTAAAATATCTCTCCAAAACTAGCAATGAAAAACCCCCTCTCCCTATAGCTGGCTACGCTCCATTCTAACAGAAGAACGCTCCTCTAATTTCTCATTTACAGATGTCGCACTCTCATTGCAGCCTTAGAATCACTAACGTGATTCCCTGATAGCCATTAGGATGCAGAACATGGCTTTGAGAGAGCCCTCCATTCGGCAAGAAATAACCTGTAGAGATAAAATAAATAAATAAATAAATAAAAAACGAGCCCTCTAAATGGGGTCTATAATATGATTTTCAGAAAATGTCAAAAATACCTTTAAAGAGTTGAATTACAAAATGATATTCAAATTTTATAAAAGAAATTTATGGTGTGTAATTATGTTGTATCATCTACAGTGCACCCTATTTGTTTTTTTTTTTTCTTTAAATTTAATTTCTTAATGATTAATTTTTTAAAAAAAGATTAAAAAAATGATAAATTAAACTGGCATGCAAAATAAAATCTTAATTTGAAAAGTTTATTTCAATATATAACTTTAAATTATCTTTTAAACCACAATTTAAAAACAAAATATTAAAAAATTTTTAAAATGATTTCAACTTAATTTTTTATTTCATATATTAACAATACATATAATATGAAAATTCTAAAATATATACAAAAATTCTAAAAAAAAAACCTTTCAATTCCAATTACATTTTTAAAATGTTGTTATTAATCTTATTTAACGAGAGATTTTTTAATTACTTCGAAAATGGTACTAAAATGTTAGATTATTAACTATAAAATAAAATTGTAAAATAGAGAATAAAATTTAAAATAAATTAAAATTACAGAAAATGTTGATTTTTACTTAAAATTTAACTTTTTCAGTTATACAATATAAATATAGAAATAAATTAGAAAAATTAATAAGATATAACTAAAAGTCTATTAATATATTTATTGTGATTTCCTTTTTCATTTTTTTTATATTCTTTATATAAGATTTTTTATGATATTTTTAAATAAATAGGTAATATCAATGAAAGAAGTTTCATTTCAAAATTTAACAAAAAAATGTTACTCTAATAGTTTCTAAATACCATTTTTTGTCTAAAAAGGAAATAAATTGTCAATAATAATATATAATATATATATATATATATTATAAATATATATATATATATATATTATGCTTTAAAATAATTTTTATTTTCATTAAAAAAAATCTTTTAGACTTTTTCTTTTTCTTTTGACTAAATAATAAAAACATATTTGGACATGTGATTTAATGATTTTTAAAAAAAATTATACCATTATTTTATTGATGGATTTTAGAAACAATTTTCATAAAACAAAGTAAAATAGAGAATTGTTCTTCCAAATTTTTTATTAGGAAAATGAATTTCAGGACTTTTTATTGAATAATTTGATAAGTTTAGTCATTTTTAAAAATAATTTAAAACTCAAAACAATTTAGCTTTTAAATCCATGGAGGCTAAAATTCAAATAAATTTTAGCTTTTAAACCAATGGAGGCCTTTTTGAATTAACTTCTGACAAGTCAAAAATTATTTTTTAAGCTCGATAAAAACTTCTATTTATGTTTGGCAAATTTTGTTCAAGAAGTTTATGGTTTAAAAAAAGAGTTTATATGGAAATAAACAAAATTTTGCTTCTCATAGAAGTTCGAATCATTTTGGCTTATACAAGACATTCTTTCATATTTCATAAAGCTATTATAATACCAATAGTGTTTTTTTTTTTAAATTATGACTTCAATTTCAACTTCTAGTTAAAACTAAAAACATGAAGTTATTCCAAATGAGACTAAAATGTATCTAGATGAAGAGTTTAATAAATTAATGTGAAATACAAACAAATAAATAAAATAAATAAACATGAAGTTTTTTTTTTTTTTTTTTTGAAGTCTATCTCCAAAGTGATTACTACTCAAAAAGTGCTATTTGATAGCCTTTTAATTAATCCTTTTAAACACTTTTGAGTAGTAGTTAGTGCCTTTTAACCCAATTAGCATGTTAAGGCCCCTTTCAATCAATTCTAATCAAAAAGTGTAAGTTTTGGTGTTTTTGTTAGTATTTTGATCACCAAAGCATTGTGAGATTGAGGAGAGTTATATGGAATCCTTGGTAAGCAATGGGAAGCTCAGAGGCATGAAGAATCACAACCTTGAAGCTCTTATGCCATAAGCAAAGTGGAAATGCAAAAGGGGAAGCAAAGAGGATTCAGCCGTGGAGCACTCTTGATGACAGTCACTGCAGCTAATTTTGGAGCCCTTCCCGAAGTCCATTTCCTGCATACAATATGTCATTTGAAAGCTTGGGAAGTCAACAATCCAATGCCTCAAACCGTGTGCAATTTGGATCTGAAATGAGGAAGCTACAGCCGTTGGAAGATAACTGCTCCAAGCTGAAGGAAGAAAGACTTCAGTAAAGTGCTGCGAAATCAGCACTTTTGTTGCGGAATGGTTTCGCAGCCTTTTTGTACAGTGCTATGGAGTTCCCCTGAAGCTTCACGCCGCGATGGAAGCCAAACACATCAAGTTGGAAGTTCGCTTTGCAAAGGTGTTGAAGCAGCTGGCTGCTATGAAGGAATTTCGCAGCTCCTCTTGTGCACCTGCGAAATTTCGCAGACCTCATCTTTCACCTGCGAAGTGGTCCTTAGTGCTTCCTGATATTTGTAACCGACTCTTGGAGATATTTTTCATTAGATTTTTGTTGCCTAAATGCCTAAATTCTCCTTGTAAGTCACCAATGATAGTTTTCCTTAGCTTTTAAGTTAGGAATTTAGCAAAATACCATGGGATAGCTGTAATTGGGATTTTTGGTATAAAAGAGAGCCCGAGGAGCCTGTTCTAAGGGTGTTCTGGTTGTTGAACCTTTTGTAAGTTCCAAAGAAAGAAATACAAAGAGCTTTAGCTCTTCACTACCTTACCTTCTCTCTTTGTATTTTAATATTTTTACTAAGTTATGCACTCTCTGAGGAATCTTCCCCAGAGAATGAGTAGCTAAACCTCTTAGTTCCTTGGAGTTAAGGTTGCCGGGAAAGGTTCCAAGTGCATCAATCAGAAGCTTTGTGGTTTCAGCTATGAATGAAGAGTAAGTGTGTCCCGTGAATGGTTTCTAATGTTTTTAGTTAACTTAAAACACCTTGGAGTCACCTGGGCCAACACTTGGTAAGGCAAGTGATCTCTAACCGTAGAGATGCACTAGTTTACCCCTTGCGAGCCTTTGGTAGGTGACTTGAAGGTAGGATTTTCTAGAATAGCCAACACTTGGTAAGCTTTTGGACTCCTAGGAGACATCCATTAGTTACCTCTTGCGAGCTTTTGACGGGTAATCCAAGGTTAAAGATCACCTTGAATGGTAAAGGCTAGTGAGAGGCTCAAACCATTGCAAGTTGTATCAGTGAGAGAATTAAAGCTGAAATCCAATTAAGGGATGCATTTATGCAGCACCTGTTAGGGAATTGACTTTATGTTAATTCTCTATGTGAGGAATTGAACCAGTGACCGGAGCTATGCTTTTGCATGAGAAACCTCCCCTGTATACCTGAATCTCCAAGGAATGCTTTTCTTCTTAAGTTATTTTCATCACTTGTTGTGTTGTTAATCTAAGTCCAAACCTTTTTCAACCAAAGTTTGTGTTTTATTTCTTAAGCTAATCTTGAAATGAAACAACACCAATTCACTTTGAATTGGTATCATTTTTTACTTGAGTGTCCTTCCCAGTGGAACGATCCTAGAGCCACTATGCTATAGTAGCTTTGTATTTGCTACCCTAGTTCATGGTGTTATAGGTTAAAAATTTTGTTGATTACACCTGCCATCAAGGAGCACCAGCTGGACATACATCAGCTGAGACACCAATTAGGCATGAATCACAAAGCTTTGTCAATTTTATAAGGATTTGCACCTCATGTGGAGAATTTTTTGCATTCAAGATTTTTTTTTTCTTTTTAAGTTTATCTTAGCATGCGGATGGAGCATTTTCCAAATAGAGTTTTAGTACATCAATCAACATACATTAAGAAAGTTTTAAAGCGTTTTTATATGGATAAAGCGCATCCTTTAAGTTCTCTAATGATTGTTTGATCACTTGATGTGAAAAATGACCCATTTCGTCCTTGCGAAAAAAGATGAAGAATTACTTGGTCCTGAAGTACCATATCTTAGTGTTATTAGTGCACTTATATATCTTGTCAATTGTATACGTCCAAACATTGTTTTTTCTATCAATTTATTAGCAAGATATAGTTTCGCTCCAACTCGAAGACATTGGAATGGTATCAAACATATATTGTGTTATCTTCGCGAAACTACTAATATGAGTTTATTTTACTCAGGGGAATCAAAGCAATAATTGCTTAGATATACAAATGCAGGATTTCTTTCAGATCCATATAAAGGTAGGTCACAAACAAAGTATGTGTTTAATTGCAATGGTACTACTATTTCATAGAGATCTGTCAAACAAATAATTGTGGCCACATCATCAAATCATTTAGAAATACTAGCAATTCATGAAGCAAATAGTAAATGTGTATGGCTAAAATAAATGATCCAACATATTCAAGAAACATGTGGACTACCTTCCATCAGATGCAGTGCAACCAAGTTACATGAAGATAATGATGTTTGTATTGCACAAATTAATGGAGGATTCATAAAATATCTATTCACAAAGGCGTTACTTTCGACCACATTGAAAAAGTTAAGGTATGACATTGGAATGTGAAGATGGAGAGATCTACCATTTGAAATGTTGAAGAAATCATAATCATGTTTACATGAAGGATCCATATTGCACTATTTTTTCCTTCGTCTAGGTTTTGTTTCATTGGGTTTTACTGGCAAGGTTTTTAATGAGGCAGTTACCATATTCTTATGATCCAAGGGGGAGTGTTAGAAAATATGAGAATTTATCGGGTTTGGAAACTTGTGGATGATCATTCATATTGACGTATATCTCTTTGTGACTCCCTATAAAAAGGAGATACCTCTAATGAAATTCAAGAGAGTTTTCTCATGCATTATATTCTCTTCATACATTCTAATTTTTCTTTCTTATTTTCTTCTCCTTTCACTTTATAATTTTACAACATAATGCATATTATTTTAATTCTATAGAAAAGAAATTTTAAAAAGATTTTATTATAACTTTCATTTCCAAAAGGTACTTGAATCCAATTTTTATTCTTAAAAGAAGAGTTTATAATCTTTATTATTATTATTATTATTATTATTATTATTATTATTATTTACAAATTTCTTTGCTAAAAAGAGATTTTGATTTTTGTTACTATATGTAAAAAAAAAATGTTTAAACTTGTTGGAAAAAGTTTAAATTTTATTAATATTAAAAAGGATTATCCTAATTTATATATATACTTGCATTAAATAAAAAAAATTCAATCATTTCTTTTTTTTTTTTTTAAAGGGTGATTTTCCATTGGTTTAAAAAAATAAGGTGGTCATTATTACTTATTATATGGATAATTTTAATTAAAAAAAAGTGTTCCAATTAGTTTAAAAAAAAAAAAAAAACCTTTAGTCCATTTAAAAAAAAAAAAAAAAGCTTTCTTGTCTATTATTAAAAAAACAATTTTAGTTTATAAAAATAAAAATTCAAATTTTAAAAAGAAAAAAAAAGAGCACAATATCTTTTTAAAAAATAAAACTGACAATTAATATGCATTAAAAAATGGGGGGAAGCTACAAATTTATTAGAAAGATATTTTAGTTTATTAAAAAAATATTAATCTTTATTTAAAGAACTGGTTTTAAAATTTATTAATTTAATTTCAATAAAAATATCTTTAAATTTTATTGAAAAAAAATTAAAGATTATAGATTTTTTTTTTCCCGTAAAGAATGTTTCCCACATTTATCTATAAAAGGCTCACGAATTTATTATTTTTTATCAAAAGAAATAATAATAAAATTTTAAATTATTAATGTATAAATGTCAAGCAAAAATCATCAACCCATTCAAAACAAAGGCCCAAAGCAACAGTCAAGCATCAAAGTAATAAATGTCAAGCTCAATATCCATCAACAAGCCCAAAATATGCATCAATAATGGATACCCAAACCAAAGCCCCCAAATAGGCCCAATCTTACAAACAATTACCATTGAAATAAATAAATAAACTTACTATGAACCCACATTTTTCATATGTATTACCATTCAACGGCGAGATTCATTTTTTATCATAAAAAGCTAATTTTTGAAAATTTAGAGTCACCATTTATTTTAGTTTATTTCAAAAATGAAAAATAAAAATAAAAAAGAAAGCATTTTATAACTCCTTATTTGGAAAATTGACAAGTTTGTAAATTAAAAATGGATTGGGAGGTCAAGTTACCTATTGATAATGTATCGTCATAAGTCGTAACACCCTTTTAAATTCATATAACTACAATCTCTACTAAATGAATGGAACGGATTATGATAATTAATTAATCAATTATGAATACTTAGAAAGTACGATACAAGTAAACATACAACATAACATGAGGTAAACAAAAATGATAAATTACAAAAATATAAAAAAATGATAGAGCGCACAAACTAATTTATTAGTAAAGATGTTTATTATTTCAAATATCACTATATAATTTTGAAAAATCTTTAAAGAGTTTAGTTACATTGAAGAATCCCCATTTATGACCTCAATTTGATTACTCACAAAGTTTTCATTTATTCATCAAAATATTTAATTTTATTCAAATTTATTTTCAAAGACTTTTTGAAAGAATTTATTAAGTATAATTCTATTAAAAGACAAATATTTGAATTTTATATTATTTTGAAGAAAAAAATTATTTATTTTTTCTAGAAAAAAATGAGTTTTAAAATTTTGTTTTCAAAAAAGTATTCCAATTCAATTTTTTGCTTGAATGAGAATGAGAAAAGGATGGGAGAGTAAGAAGGAAAGAAAAATGAAAATAATAAAAAAACAAAATAAAAATAAAGTGGTCTTGAAATATTAGGTTTAAAAAAAATGAAATGGAATGGGCTTAGGACTATTTTGGGATCTACACGTGTAATTAAGTCAAAGGATATGATTTTCTCAAAATGTCAAAAATACTACTAAAGAGTTGAATTACAAAATGATATTCAAATTGTATAAAAGAAATTTGTGGTGTGTAATTATGTTGTATCATCTAAGGTGCAAACTATTTGTTATTTTTTTTCTTTAAATTTAATTTCTTAATGATTAATTTTTTTTAAAGATTAAAAAATGATAAATTAATCCAAAATAAATTCTTAATTTGAAAAGTTTATTTCAAAATATAACTTTAAATTATCTTTTAAACCACAATTTAAAATGAAAATATTAAAAATGTTTTTAAAATGATTTCAACCTAATTTTTTATTTCATGTATTAACAATACATATAATATGAAAATTCTAAAATGTATACAAAAAATTCTATAAAAAAAAACTTTCAATTCCAATTACATTTTTAAAATGTTGTTATTAATCTTAAATTTTAATGAAAGATTTGTTAATTACTTCAAAAAGGGTACTAAAATGCTAGATTATTAACAATAAAATAAAATGGTAAAATAGAGAATAAAATTTAAAATAAATTTAAATTACAAAAAATATTGATTTTTACTTAAAATTTAACTTATTCAATTATAAAATATAAATATAGAAATAAATTAGAAAAATTAAAAAGATACAATTAAAAGTCTATTAATATGTTTATTGTCCTTTCCTTTTTCAATTTTTTTTATATTATTTATATAATATTTTTTATTCTATTTTTAAATAAAAAGGTAATATTAATGAAAGAAGTTTCATTTCAAAATTTAACAAAAAATTTTTACTTTAATCGTTTCTAAATACCATTTTTTGTCTTATAATTTTTTAATAAAAATATTTTTTTATTTTAGGTCATTTTTTCTTTTCAGTACAATTTAGAAAAATGATAAAATAGATGATATTGGTCATATTAAAATGTTTATTTTAAAATTATTAAAAGAAAAGGTTTTTTTTATTATGTTCTTATTCCAATTTTGTATATTAGTAAATATAAGAAAATAATAATAATAATAATAATAATAATAATAATAATAAGGTCAAGTAGTTTGTTGGCTTTTACCTTTCTTTTATATATATATAGAGAGAGAGACATGAATAGGAATAATTTATATTTATTTTATAAATTTATGGATTAATTGGTTAAGAGGGATGCCCAAATTTGTAAAATTAATCTCTCTCATTTTTTAACTTAAAAGAATGCTCATTTTTTTTTATATATAAATACCCTTCAATACTTCAACTATTACATGTGTGTTTTAAAAGAAATAGTCATTTTTGTAGAAAAAAGTGAGGTCATTTTGGTACAAAATGGGGGGTTTCTTTTTACGTAAAAAAAAAAATGGAGGGTTAATTTTACAAATTGAGAATGATTTCATCCTTTTTAATCAAATAACCCTAAAGGCATATTTGGTACAAGTTAATATGGAATGAATTTGGTAATTCTTTGATGTATATAAGAATGAAAAATTGGAATGATAATTTGTTTCCCTTTTAATGTTAAGTAAAAATGGAAATAAAAATGAAAAAAAAATATATCAATAATATATGCCCATATGGTTTAAAATAATTTCTATTTTTATTTGGAAAAATCTCACATTATACATAGTTTAAAATAACTTTTTATTTTCATTAAAAAAAAAATCCTTTAGAGATTTTTTTTGCTAAATAATAAAAATCTATTTAGGCATGTGATGCAATGCTAAGTAAATATGGGAATGAAAATGAAAAAATAAATAAATAAATAAATTGTCAATAATATATATATATATATATATATATATATATATATATATATATATATATAGATGCTTTAAAATAATTTCTATTTTTATTTTTAAAAAGTCTCACATTTAGTTTAAAATAATTTGTTATTTTCATTAAAAAAAATCCTTTAGAGTTTTTTTTTTTTACTAAATAATAAAAACATATTTGGACATGTGATTTAATGACTTTTAAAAACTTTATACCATTATTTCATTGTTGGTTTTTAGAAAGTAAAGTAAAATAGAGAATTGTTCTTCCAAATTTTTTTTATTAGGAAAATGAATTTCAAGTAAGACTTTTTATTAAATAATTTAATAAGTTTATTAATTTTAAAAAATAATTTAAAACTCAAAACAATTTAGCTTTTAAATCAATGGAGGTTAAAATTCAGATAAATTTTAACTTTTGAACCAATGGAGGCCTTTTTGAATTGACTTATGACAAGTCAAAAATTCTTTTTTAAGCTCAATAAAAACTTCTATTTATGTTTGACAAATTTTGTTGGAGAAGTTTATGGATTAAAAAAAGAGTTTATATGGAAGTAAACAAAATTTTGCTTCTCATAGAAGTTTGTATTTTGGCTTGTGCAAGACATTTTTTCATATTTCATAAAGTTATTATAATACCAATACTGCTTTTTAAAAATTATGACTTTGACTTTAACTTCAACTTCTAGTTAAAACTAAAAATATGAAGTTATTCCAAATAAGACCGAAATGTATATAGATGAAGAGTTTAATAAATTAATGTGAAATACAAAAAAATAAATAAAATAATAACAAAATCTAATTAAAACATACACAATAGTGAATCTACTTTATTTTCACTCAAACCCATCGATATAATGTTTAGGCATCATCTAAATCAATCCAACAAGCCTTTTTTTTTTTTTTTTTTGAAGTCTATCTCCAAAGCTTTGTCAATTTTATGAGGATTTATACCTCATGTGGAGAATTTTTTGCATTCAAGATTTTTTTTTTTTTTTTTTAGTTTATCTCCAAAGCCTTCTCAAATTTTAAATGTTTTTCCATTTATAATTTATGTGGGATAAAATAAATACTAAAGTGTAATGGTAGTGGACTTTTACTAGAATGTTGATGTAGTCCCTAACTAGGGCTTTCACTTGGCCAAGTCTACTATTCCATTTAGTACATACATGATTTTAAACATTTACGTGTTATTAGCCAAAAAAATTTTGAAGACAATGTTAGATTCTTCTAAGAAAGTCAAGGGAAAAAAATAATAAATTAAATAAATAAATGAAGACAAAATGGGATTAGTCTCATCTTCATTTAGAAGGAAAATACCAATGCATTACTTTATTTGATACAAAAGAGTAAATTTTAAACCTCCAATTATATAGAGAACATGTGTTGCTCGTGTGTTTTCATATGCTAGGCTGCGATGCGTTGGCGGGAGATACCATGTTCATGCATTCCTCATGCATAAATCTCTTTAACCTTGCAAGAATTGTCGATGCTCCTTCGCCTTATCAAATATGTGTGAGGCTTGTACCCCTTTCATATGAATCATGCTATAGTAGCTACATTGGAATGAGAAGGACATTCACCATTAGAAGGACCCCTTCTATGATAAAGTAAATTTGAAAGCTTTGCCAAATGCTTGATCAAGCCTTATATATTAGAAGGAAAGTTCCCATCAAATTTGTGGATTGTTGATAGGATATAAGTTTGGGTTAAAAACAAACCTTACTTATAAGCACATTCAGTTCTTCTTGCATACTTCAGATATAATTCTCTAACATGGATGAAGTATCATCTTTTGTATTTGAATCATTGACTAGACCACCAAGCCTTTGCAATCATAAATTAAGTCATTGAGTCATAGCTCCATAGGCCATCTAGGTTGCGATACTCTCACAAGAAGTATGAACATTTTAATACATATCATATACCTTTTTAAAACGTGAAGCAAAAGGAAGAATTAATAAACTTATTTGAAGCTTTTCATGCAAAACTCATTTTAATAAATAGTCGTACTCAAGCTTTCCTTTTTAAACTTATCTCTAAAATGTTATGAACCTTAGGATGGATGGTTTTCATTGCGCAACAACTTGCATAAATTGAACTCAATCTAATAGATTCCTCGTTCGACTTGAAGGGACAAAAAGAGCAAACGACTTTTGTTTGAAAATTTCCAAATTTGACTTACACTTAGGTGGAGCTTAAATTGATAGATTAAGCTATTGCCCTCAAGATAAACCTAACTTGACGTACACATATATCATCATTTTATAAATGTTTTATATTTTTTAATTACATTCATCTACATATATTACATCTTCTATTGTTAAGGACTATTCATGCTTAAAAATAACATCTATAATGAAAAATTTTCTAAGAATTCGTTTGCATATATCATCAAGAATTTAAAGATGAGTTTGGTTACAAACCCATAGTGTTCTTCAATATGAATAGGCTATAAACTCTTGTACTCAAGTTATTTCAAAATTCTTTAATGTAAGGAATTGTACCCAAAAAATTGTATTCAAGAACCCCTTATTAAGCTTGTCTCCAAAATTTTATTTTGCAAAAGATAGTTTGCATCATGCTATAATTTAAGCCAAATTTGATTTTCTTGTAAAAATCTTCTTTTGCAAGTCTCTCCTTCTTTACTAGTAAAGAGTTGTATTATTTGTTAAATAATTTGAATATTAAGTATTTTGTTGATCATTGTTTATAAAAAAAATATTTGATTATTTCTCAAAAAGATAGTATGAAAAAAAATAGTTCAGGTTATGGCTGTTAAGTGTTTTCAAAAACATTCCTAAAAAGAATGTGAAATATTTTTAATTTATTTTCTATATTTTTCAATATGTTTTAAAAATAATTTTGTCTTTAGTGTTTTATTTTTTATTATCTTATTTTTTAAACCAAAATTTAAAAAACAAGAAAACAATTAAAAAATATTTAAAAAAAACTATATTTTTATTTTTAAGACAGAAAAACTGTTTTCTATTATCTAATTGTCAAATATGTTTTTCTATTTTTTTATTTTAAAAAACAGTTGTCAAATAATTTTTTTTTCTTTTTAATAATTTGTTTGAAATAAAATGAATGGGGAGTGTTTTGGCATTGGATATTAAAACGTGATCCCAAACTAGGGTTTTTTCTAGGACAAACATTAGTGTGGGTATTGACCAAAATGATTTTCTTAGAAGAAAAAAGGGCATCCAAAAGAGTGAAGGAAAAATGTAATTAATAAATAAGGACAAAAAAGATGTTTGCAATATGTAATTGGCTGGAAAACGTGATTGAGGATAGTCGATTTGAAACACTTAGTTGCATGGAGAACACGTGTTGATTGTATTTTTTCAAAGGCCACATCTTTTTCCTGCATCATCCTCTTTGGTATACAAATATTTTTGTATTTTAAATATATAAAAGCAAAAAAGATTAATAAATCCATTTTAAGCTTTTATGTGAAAAACACTTATTATCATCTAAACTAATTGTTGCATGCAAGCTCGTCTTTAAATTAAACGTGATCTAATGTTTTCTACTTCTACCCAAAAAAAATCCATAAAATTGTTTTAAAAGCTTTAAATTTTAAATTTGGAGGTTAAGTTTATAAAGATCTTAATACCATATTAAATATTAAAGATAAATAGAAGACAATACATGTATACATTTTATATTTTTCGATTATTTATCAAAAATTATTAACATGGAAAAAAATGAAATTTTATTGAAATATGAAACCTTTGTTATTTAAATTTTGAAACGATGCTTATTTATATTATATACTATTTTTTTGATTTTTTTTATTAAATATGTAAATGCATGGAAGAAATTCATTTTTACAAATTAAAGAATATTTTTGTTAGATTTGGACAAATATTTCCAAACATGCAACGTTCCTTTTTTATTTCTTTACCCAAAAAGGCCTTTCTATTTGATTAAAATTTCCAGTTTGCAATTAATTTACTTATTAGGATTGATGATTAAAAAACCTAATTTCTGATTGCTGACGTGGCAGGATAACAGAGCCAAACTGCATCGAAACCGCATTTAAAGACACTGCAGAGTATCAAATCCTGGTTCCCAATTTGAACGAACATCATATCTTGTCCGTCAGTTTCAGGAATCTCGTACAGAAAACAGATCTTGGCCGTCCATTCTCTTCCATGGTTTTCAAACTTCTCCCGAAATCTGACAGCGCGATCCGACATGGCATTTAACTCCTTTTAAAATCCGGATTTGAAGTCCGCCCTATAAATTCCCCAAAAAGGCCCTCACTTCGAAGAGAAAAAATTTCCCCCTTTTCTCCCGTTAGAGGGAAAACGCGAGAAAATCACTGAGAAAATTGAACTCCAAAAATTTTCCAGTCGAAACTCTGAATCTTCGAATCTGCTGTAAACTCTCTGTAAGTTCAAATTCTCACACTCTTTCTCTCTATTAATTTTCAAAACTTTGGTGGATAAACGTACACTCTTTCTTCAGGTGCTTTAGCTCCGAAAATTGCGCGTGTCGCCCTAGGGTTTCTGCAAATGCTTCTAAAGGGCTCGCATTTTTTTGATTCTTTCTTCACGTTTTTTGTGTTTCGTTCGTCAAATTCGTTTCTTTTTGGTTCATGTGTGTGTTTGTTCGATCTTTTTGTAGATCTTGCTAGGGCTTGGTTTTCGTTTATGTCTGTTTGTTTCATTGCATGCATGACAGTGGCTGGTTCCTTTCTGTTTTTTTTGTGTTTTTTCTTTTGAGCTTTAGTGCAGGTGGATTTTAGTTTTGGTTTGGTTTGCACTCCGTTTGGTAGCTGAGAAAATTGAGGTGAAGAAAACAAGTGAGGTTTTGGAGGTTGTGGTCTGCGGTGTTTTTGTTTCTAGGACGTGAGGAACTCATGTCAGCTCAGCCAAGTAGTTGTGTTCAGTCTGTTGACCACATTTCAATGTAGCTTTGATCCCAAGCAATAAAGAACCTGAACCTCAGAATTTTGATCTTTTTTTTTTCCCCGCATTTTCTTTGCAAGAGGTTGTGTCAGTTACTGTGTCCATTCTCTTCCATGTCTAGATTTTTTCTTTCCTTTTTTAATTTATGTTATTTTTGCCCCTGATTCTTATTTTAAGTTCATACTTTTGTTTTTTTTCTCTCTCTATTTTGTGTTTGCAATACAATATTCTGGATGGAACTAGTTAACTAAAAGATGGTATTTTTCTGTTGCACTTTGTAGCTGTTGAAGAATAAAGACTTGTTATGTGGTAAAAGGTCTGCATTTACTTTGAATTTGGTGAATTATGGGTGACGAGACCGAAGTTGTGGCGGCAGCAGAGAATGGAACTACTCTGCCGGAGAAAATGGAATCCGTTATGGAGAAGAAAGAGGAAGAAAATAATGGAGTGAAAGAAATGGAAGAAGACAGCAAAGGTGATGAGAAAGTTGAGACTGAGGCGGTTGAAGCTGAGAAAATGGATGAAGACCTAGCGGCCAAGGAAGAGAAGGAAAACAAAGAACTAGAAGAAAAAGAGGAACCCAAAACTGAGGTGATGGAAGAGGATAATGTGTCCAAAGAAAATGAAGCAAGTGAAGAGAAGGTAGAGAGCAAAGAGAATGTGGAAGAGAAGGTTGATGGTTCTAAGGAAAAAGAGAAGGGAGGAGAGATAAAGGATGGGAAAGGGCCAAGGAAGCGAGGAAAAGGGAGGAGCAGTGGAGAGAGAGTCAAAGATAAGGTGAAGGAAGTGGAAGAAAAAAAGGTGAAGGAACCAAGGACTCCTGCAGCTTCCACTATTGCACGACCTGTACGGGAGCGGAAATCTGTTGAAAGGCTCGTGGCATCCATTGAAAGAGACTCAACAAAGGAATTTCATATTGAAAAGGTCTTGTTTCTTAAACCCTTTTTGGTTCATTATTCCTGGTTTTTTGATATTTAGCTCATAGCTTACCTTGGAAATTGCAGGGTCGTGGGACTGCACTGAAAGATATACCTAATGGTATGGTTCTTAATTTTTGATAACTAACACCTACTATATTATATGCTTCTTTTTGGGCATTCTTTTTCCATATATGAAGTAAGAATGATATAGAATCTACTTGCATGTTCTTCCATCTTCTTGATCCTTCTATATGTAATCTCTGTATCCTGATATGGATGATAAATTATTTATTTAATTTATGACCTAATCACTAAATAATGCTTTGAGTTTTAATGAGGTTAGAGCTGGAATTAGGTGGTTTTGAAGGAAGATGTTTTTCTTGTTCTCTATTCAGGCTGCTATCCGACAATTTTGCAGCTGCCAGTAGGATCATATGATTGTCTAGCTCTTTATATTGTATGCCTTATCCTTGATCTTTTTGCATGTATTGCTCTTTTATGATAGTACAGACTTTAATTAAATCATCTCATGTATGGAAAACTGGAGTGACTAAAATAGCAATTTCATCAACATTTATTAAGGTGTCTTGGATTTACTACTGAAAACTTTGCTCCCTTTTTACTAGAAAAGTAGTTTTTTTATTGTTCCTTAATAAGCAATATGGGATTCTCCTGTTTGTGTGGTGTATTGAAATTGGATGTTCTCGTCATATTTGTAATAACATACCATGTGCAATATGATTTGTATGCCAAGGGTCATGTTGCAACACTATACTCTATGTTCTCATCAACTTTGAATATCTATTTTTATTAAGGGTCATGTTATGGTACTGCGGCAGTGTAGTGCCTCCTTTTTTTCATTGGAAGTATGGTGCCTCCTTTTCTTCAGCCACTGGATTGAATAAAAATCAAATCTTGACCATTGGAAGTATAATGGTCAGGTTGGAAGTACCAGGGTCAAGTCAGCTTCCAAATGTAATGTTCTAAAAGACTAAAGGCGGGTCTTGAGGTGTTTTGCTCAAATAAGGTGGGGGGTAAGCCTCAACATACGCCTCAACTTTACTTCTTGCCTCATCTGAGCAAAACCTCAACTTATGTCTCAACTTACGTCCTGGAGGAAGAACGAGATGTAAACCTCAACTTAAACAAATGAATGATTATAAAAATATCAAAAAAATCAGAAAAATAATCATAAAGTCACTAGAAAATTTAATAATAAAATGACATAAACTTCATAATTATAAAATTAATTATTTTTTCATTAATAGTTTTTACTTTAATTCATTTTTCTTTCTTCTAAACTTTAGCTCTCTCTCATATTTTTGGCAAATAATTTTCAACATTACCATCACTATCATTAATAGGATCCTCCAAGGAATATAATCATATCCAATTGTTATATTATCCTTCCCCAAACAGTCAACGATTCCCTTATTCTTTTTTCTCAATCTCTCCCTTTTCCTTCCATTTAAAAGGTTAATTGGAAATCAACTAAACTCTTATTTCATGAAAGCCTTAATCAAGTTGAGACCCAATATAATACTCATGAAATCTATATCAAAAGCCCATGAAAGTAGAGATGATAGTTGCCATTAAAACTTGTATTAAGGCTTAAGCATCTTATAAAGTTATATACCAGAAGACCATTAAGACCAAAAACCCATTGGATATCTGAGGTTATAGCCTCAAAGCTGTAAGCCTCGACGGCATGAAGCCTAAGCCTCACTAGCTTTTTAAAACACTGTCCAAATGTGACCGAGTTACTTCGGCATGTAGCCAGTAACCGCCTGATATGTCAATTTACCTCCCAATGACATATTGTTGTTGGATGCACAATAGAAAAATCTTCTAATGATGTATAAAGGGAGTAGGCTTTCATTTCTCCCAAGGGACCTACTTCTGTCACATCACTAGCCTGCTACATTACCTACCTCTTAAATTTACTCTTATCATCTCCATCCATTCTGTCCCAATCTCATGGTCCTACAATCAATCCCTGAACCTTTGTCTCCCCACTTTTCTCCAAAAAATGCTTACTCTTACTGCACACACATTGATAACGTACACAATTGAGAGTTATTTTAAAGTTAGATTTGAAATTTAAAAATGTAATTTCATGTTAAAATAGAACTTTGAAACTCTATTTTGTTACTTCTATAAAAGAGTTCTCTTTGTAGCATTTAAGATCTAATGTCATTTTTTGGGAATGATAGTATTTATTAGTGGATTTTATGATGATTCTCTGAATCAAATTGTCATATTTTGTTAAGTTGATTTGATATAGCGCTTCTATACATGTTTACATCTATACTATGTTAAAATTGATCATCTATTCCTCAACATGGGAAAAAAAGGCTTAAGATACAAAGATATGTAGGAGTCTAGAACGCTGAAACTCTATTTTGGTTACTGCTATAAAAGAGTTCTGTTTGTGGCATTTAAGATCTAACATCATTTTTTGGGAATGATAGTATTTATTAGTGGATTTTATGATGATTCTCTGAATCAAATTGCCATATGTGTTAAGTTGATTTGATATAGCTCTTCTATACATGTTTACCTTTATACTATATTAAAATTGATTATCTATTCCTCAATATGGGAAAAAAAGCTTAAGATACATGATATGTAGAAGTTAATGCATATATGTATTTACCATTTAGAAATCTATAGTTGTTTCTTGCATATTCTAATAGTTATATGCTTTGGCGTACTGCTCTCTGGGAATAAAATCATTTATTTGTGGGTTTGTTGTTTGGGTCTTATGATGAATCTCTGCATTAAAATGCCATGCTTCGTTAAGATGATTTGATATATTTCTTCGATCAGTTTTTACACAATTTCTACATCAAAATTGATTATCTATTGCCCGATATATGGAAAAACCTTTAAGAAACATCATACATGATATGTAAAGGTGGGAAGTTGATGCACACATCAGTTTGAGTTGACAATGGTGGTTCTTAGTATGGTACAACGGAAGTTTGATGGTAAGTCCATGTTGTGATAGATGATGTACTCAGTCCATGGCTGTTCACAAAAGATCAGACCATACATGTCTGCAATAATGCCATGGGTTTACTAGTAGTGTGGTTTATTTTTTGATAGTTAGTAGCTGTGTGGTTGACTCATTAGGGTATAACTCACAAAGGGCACACTGGAACAATGCCTTCTTGTCTGGTGTGATGAGGTGGTGGCTGAGACACTAAAAGTTTTGGTGGGGCACATTTGGTATTTCATACCACCCTTGTTTTATACTATTTTGTCGTTGTTTTAGGGCATTGAATTTTGGGAATTGAGTTTGCTGAGGCATGATTATTGGTGTAACCTCTGTGTTTGCAAATTCTTTACAGCGTATATTGAGCTAGGTTTGCTGCAGAACTTTGTAATTGTGATCTGGATTGGATTTCTTTATTCCTTCGCTGTTAGATCCTTTTCTCGCTAGATCAGAGGTTTTGATAGTTGCCAACTCAAATATAAGTAAAGGATTATTGAAATTTGGATTTTGATATATGATTGAGATGTTGAATTTATATCATTAGGAACCTTGAAGGGGAAAAGGGAGAACATTTTAAGGGTCACAGGTGGATTTTTGAGGATATTGTGAGAATTTTCCCAGGTCTCTACATTGGTAGGGCACTGGGGGGCCTACTATGGTAAAGGGAGTCAAGTAGAGTCCCATTTTTGGTGAGAATGTTGCATGGCTTCAAAAGGTCTTTTGAGGAGGAGATAAGAACGACCAATTTTGAGATGAATATGGAGAGATCTTTTAGGTGTGTGGGTTTGTTATAACTTTGTGCTAAGAGTGGTGAGATATATCAATAAATTTGTGTTTCTAAAAAATAGGGGGAGAAAAAGAATGGTGAGCCATCATTAAATGCTCAAAAAAATTAAATGAGCTTATTTCTAATTATTTTTGTTTTTGTTTGATTTGATACATGATATTAGATTCCTTTATTCCATTTGTTATTTGCATTGAATGTCAGGCAAAGTTATTTCCAGTAAGATCTTATAAACGACATGAATGATGACTTTCAAACTCAGGCCTCCTCCATTTTTAAATGGTGTAAAGGGGTGGGCCCATATCACCTAGAGTTTGCTTCACCGGTAGTTGGGATAAATGCCTTGCTGTCAGGGTGGATCCCCAGTATCTAAAGAAAAACAAAATGTTAGTAGGCTTGTTTTACCACAACTATCTATTTATGGCAATATTTGGGGCATGGTGATATTCTTTCTGTGATTTATGGATTGTTAAGTGAACTTTATATTTTATTAAGTCCTTGTGTTATGTGATATCCTGATATTTCCAAGAAACTTTTTCTTTTGTGTTATTTTTCTGCAATCTTATTTTTTCCTGCTCTTTTAACAGGTTCTTGAAAAATAATATGAAGTTTTTGTTTCTACTTTTTTCATTTTGATTGATGTTTGAGAGTATCGATGCTGAATAACATACAAACTTTCATTAAAAAAATATGAATTATATGTAACCTTCTGAAATTTGTCTTCTGTTTCAGTGGCATACAAATTGTCGAAAAGGAAGAGCGATGACACTTTTAAATTGCTTCATACCATTCTCTTTGGAAGGAGAGGAAAGGTAATTCAAAATTTTGTTTAAAATTTTTTAATGGCCATTGATATGGTAACTGGGACATATTAACTGAAACTGTGCCTTTGACATGCTTTTTTCATCCTAGAGTTTGTGTTCTTCATATGTTATTAATCCCTTTGGAGAAGGGATGGCCTTTTTTTTTTGGGAAATTGTCTAAAGTATTAATCTTGACACCTATATTTAAATTAATATTGCCACTTTCCTGCATTCCAAATGATGTTTGGAAATTCATCAAAGTTACCCTCAAATTTATTTTGTATGTTTCACCTGAAACGCTTCAGATTAATGTGTAAAGTGAAGATGTCTAAGGCACATGGTTTTAATAAAGTGATGAATTGCATTTTTGCTGATTCCCCTTCAATTTTTCTGGCTATTTCCATCTGTGAATACAAATGCTACAGTTTAATCTTTTTTGTTGCAGTTGTGTTGGACTATATCTGCTCCTGTTGACCATTCAAAATTCTCTTAGTTTGACTCCAAATCTTTACTTTCTGCAGGCGTTTCAGGTTAAGAATAATATATCCCGGTTTTCTGGCTTTGTGTGGCATGAGAACGAGGTAAAAAAAGAAAGATACATGTTTGAGAAAGGAACTTAGTGGAGTTTACATACAATTCTTTCGCAGGCATACTGTGTTTTATATAAAGAAATTTCCCTGTATTTGGTTGTAACCACTTGGTTTGAAATAGACGGTCATGGGTAGTATGGAAGATAAACCTTGTTGACCTTCCATCGTAAAAATTTTAGGCAAGTTTTTTACTTTCCATTATTCATTTTTAATAATTGCAGGAAAAACAAAAGATTAAAGTAAAAGAGAAATTTGACAAGTGCGTTAAAGAGAAGCTGTTGGAGTTCTGTGATGTTCTTGACATATCAATTGCCAAAACTACAACAAGGAAGGTCTGTTGTGTTCTTTATGCTTCATTTTAGGTTTGGAAAGTTTCTATGGCTAAAAGATTTTGTACTTCGCCGATTTTCTGCTGAACCCTCATTGACTGGGAAAATGTAGGCCATTCCACTAGAATTGCCTTGTGCATGTGCACAAAAGCTAGTTCCATAAATGAACCCACCAATTAAATAGTTTGAAATGCTTCTGCCCTGTGCAGCATTGAGGATCAAACTATTAGGCTATGTTTGGTTCCTGGAAAATATTAAAGAAAGAAAAAAAATGTTAAGGAAAATGGTTTTCTAATGTTTGGTTTCACTATGGAAAATACGAAAGAAAATCAAATATAATTAAAATTAGTCAGAAATGTATGCATTTTAAAATTATTTAATCTTTATATAATCAAGGAAAATGAGTGAAAGGAATTTGAAAAAGCATATAAAAATAATTTATTGACTTTAAATTTATTTTTCATTTTCCTTCATTTTTTCTTTCCTTTCACTTTTCCTCTCTATTTTCTTTTCCTCTTATTTTCCTTCAAGTTTTCTGGGAACTGAACGTAGCCTTAATCTAATATCCTTCAAAAGAGGAGCCTAATAATCTATAACTGTGATGTGCAGCCTAAATTGAAATTTTCTTTCCCTTGAGATGAGCATGTGAGTGATGCCACTATAATGATTTTGAGATACACATGCAGGAAGATATCGTTACAAAGCTGATAGAATTTTTGGTGGCTCCTCATGCTACAACTACTGTGTTACTTGCAGAAAAAGAGCAGGTTGTTCACCTTAACTTTAAGTTTATCATTAAAATGCCATTATATGGAACAATGTTTTTGCTGTGGCTTCTTTCTTTTTATGTGTGTTCTATATATCAGTCAATTAAGGGCAAAAAGCGCAAGAGGGTGGTCAAACGGAATTCATCTATGTCTGGGAGCACATCTTCAAAACGTTCAGCGAAGGTATCATTTTACATTTGGCAGAATGAGAAATATAGGTTGTCAGTATATTATTACTTGTGATATGATACGATGCTCCATAGCCTAGTAGTTTGTCTCTGTGAAACTTCATTGGGTAAGAACTGGAGTCTAGTTATAAGAGGTTGGATTATCTTTCCTCTTGATCCAAACTCTTTTCACTACCACTCCGTCATGCACCGTTTACAGTTGATAGTTGGGAATTACTCTTCTACATTATGAGTATCGATTAGGGACCTTTTTCATCCAGGCTGGAGGTGTTATAGGTTATAAAATGGTTCATGCATAGTCGTGGTATAGCTGTTATAGGTTTTGCATTGTGCCATCTGAAGATTCCCACTTAACATAGGTTGATGACAGACACATTCAATTATACGTCTTTGGTCCCTAAATTTTCTTTCATTCTTTATTTGCCACATAGAGGTTTTGAGTGGGAGGACATGAGACGTTTATTTTGAGGCTTCTTTTATCTTGGGGTTTCCCCCCCTTCAAACTTCTCATTTTGTGGCTCTAGTTTTCAGGGAGTGAGGAAGGAAGCCTGTTTAATAGTTTGTCACTTTGTTCGTTTATTTACTTGTATCTTATTTGTTATTGTTTTTTCTGTCATTCTCTGGCATATTTTTCAGAGTCGAAGAAAGACTGAGGATACTGATACAATGGAGGAGAAAAAGAGTATACATGACTCTGAAGATGATTCAGAAGAAGAGGATGACAAAAATGAAGAGGAGGAAAATGAGAATGGTATTCCTGAAAGATCTGAGGATGAGATATCTGAGCGTTCTGAAAGTGAGGAAAAAGGAAATGAATCAGAAGATGAGTCTGAAGAAGAAATAGTAAAACGCAAACGAGATTCAAAGAAAACACCCGTGAAGAAGGAATCCGCAGGAAAAGCTAAAACCAAGAAAACACCAACACCAAAGAAATCAATCTCTCCACCAAAAAGGTCTAAGAAATTATCATCAAACCGCTCTAAGGCTGATGATGACAGTGATACAAGTCCAAAGGTGTTTTCAAGAAAGAAGAAAAATGAGGTAGCTAAAGGAAGGTCTTCGACTCCAAAGAAATCTGTCTCCAAGGAAAAACCTGGTAAAAACATAATGTCTTCTTTTCATATCCGTTGTGGTTATGGTGCTGATAAGAAAGTTCAAAATGGTAGCTTCTGTTAAAATTTAGAAAGGGGAAATTTTGATAAAGGTTGCTTTGTTCAACACTTCCAGTTTGTTCTGCAAAGTAAAAAATCAACTAGGAACTTATTTCCATTCTAGTACAGAAGTTTGGTAGAACTTTTTCATAATCAACAACATTGTGAATATTTTCTGTTTTTCTGAAGGGAAAAAGGCGGTGAAAGGGAAGGACAAGCCCAAAGAAGATAAATCGAGTCCAAGTGATGACGAATTAAGAAATGCAATATGTGAAATACTTAAAGAAGTTGACTTCAATACGGTAAGAAGCTGATGCCCATAATGCTCTGATGTCTATATTAGTTATAGGGGTAATTGAAGGATCTTTGAGAATGTGTAGTTTGTCCCCACTTATACTGTTTGCTCCATGAAATCTAGTGAACACCAAAATTGCAGCCCTTTGGCCTAGTTACCCCTTGAAATTCAGTTGAATTGTTTTATAGAATCATTATGCATTCACCTAAGGGTCATACTCTCCCGCCTCTCTCACGGGCACAAACCCATCCGCCTACACTCAAGCACATCCTACATGACACATTAAGAAAATAGTTAATTTTAGCTTTATAAAATCATATAGGTAGAGGTAGAACCACAAGATGGAAGATATAGAATCTGTTTGGAGGCATTTTTGAAAACTATTACTCAAAAAACAGTTTTTGAGAACAGTTTTCAAGAAGAATTCTTTGATGTTTTCAATAAGGCAATGTTTGGGAAGTGTTTTCGAAAATAGTTCTGAAAACCAGTTTTTGAAAACTATTTTTTGATGTTTTGTAGAATAAAAGTCCATTTGGAAATTTGAAATGTTCTTAACATGTTTTTTATGTTTTTAAATATGTTTTGAAAATAACTTTTATTTGTATTGTTTTTTTTTTAATCATTCTCCATATTTATATAATTATTTTTTAAAATAGTCCTCAAAAAATGAGTGAAAACAATTGAAAAATGTTTTCTCAAAACTTCATATTTTCTGTTTTTAAGAATGGAATTATTTTTTGTTTTCTAATTGTTAATTGTGTTTTCCTATTTGTATTTTTTTTTGGGTGTTTAGGAAAACAGTAAACTGTTTTAAAAAACAGCTACCAAAATATGGCCTAATTCTCTATTTTCCCATGAAACTTGGCAATCGATTTTGGTATTAGTTTCTGAAAGGATCTTTCTCGTGGATTCACTAGTCAGCAGTTAGTGCTTCAACCTATTTAAATATTGCTTTTAACTTGTTTTTATTTTTTTCCTGTAGGCTACATTTACCGACATTCTGAAGCAACTTGGTATGTACTCTCCATTTCTATTGACTTTTATGGATTCTATGGTTGTTCTTAACGTTGGGAATGTTAGGATGCTTAAAATTGGCCTTCCAGTACTTGGGTGATCAACTTGTTCAAGCTTTACTGATAGAGCAAACTGATCACTTCTACTCCTGATCTGTCAATTTTACCTAGGATTTTCTTTGTTTGGGTGGATAAATTGATGCTTATGGATTATCACCCTTGTATGGAATATGTTAATTAAGGCATCCGGTGCCATTGGGATCCTTGAATATCCTGAAAGTTTAAAAGTCTATTGTGGGTGTTTGTTGAAATGCAGGGAGTGTAGCATGGTGTTGACAGTTTCTAGCTCGATTGGGATGAAGATTTTCTTCCCTTGTCTATTTGTAGTGGTGGGGAGGATGTGTGTTTGAGAAACCTTATGTGAGACTACAGCTAGGGTGAGGGTTAGACTGTGTTTTCATCTTGATCCCTGACAGAAACTTTTTCATGTCTCAGCTCGGCAGTTTGAAACGGATCTTACTGCCAGAAAGTCATCCATAAAGCTCATCATCCAGGAAGAGCTTACAAAGCTAGCTGATGAGGTTGACGATGAAGATGAAGAAGGTGATGCTGAGAAAGATGAAGCCCAGCCTGCCAGCCAAGAGGTGGAGGCCTGACCACCTAGATAGCGCAAGGCATATGAAAAATGGTATACCTAATTAGGTCTGTCATTGCCCTTCACCTCTTTTCAAATTCTGTTTGTGCACCCATGTACTGTTTAGTTATCTCTTGAGTACATCCAGCTGTAACTTATTCTAGTGTTTTATTTCCTGGCAACAGACTAGTGTTGGTTAGAAAGTAGTGGAGGTTGAACTGCCCGAGCTATGCTGCAGTTTTGCAGCCTGTTATGTACACATTAACATCATAAAATCTTTAGGAATTTTTCTCTCTTTAATTTAACCGACTTAAAAGGGATAGATGTTTCAGTTTTGTTTCAGATATAGTCCGGTATTTATATGCCATACTTTTTTGAGTCATGTATAATTTGAATCTTGGGTGTATGATTTTCCTTTGGACGGTTACTGATACGTTGGGGTCTCATTTTTTGGATTCAAGTGTTTGTTTCATCTGTTGATAAAAATATCAAACCGACAGCACAATATCACACTCGTACTGCTTTTCCGGTACTGGTACCATGCAGCAGGGGACCCTACTGGTGGAGCAGTGACTGATTGTTAAGTTTCTTGGACCCATTTTGTTCAATGGGATTGGCTCTGGATTTCCTTGTATCACAAGGATGTGGAATGTGGTGCTAGTACAACAGCTCTGGACCTTCTTGTCGGACAAGTTGGTAAATGCTCCCCAGGCCGGAGAGATGCGCGTTTATCAGTTGGTTGCTCTTGGTATTATTTGCTTTGTTAGTACCTACAATTGTGTCCATTACTTTGGAATTCGGATTTGTTGCCATTTCTCACGTCATATTTGGTTCATTTTGGACTCCATTTTGCTTATATCGAGTGCTGTTGAGGGAGATGAAGCATCGAAACAAGTTGCTGCGGATCCGCCGTAAGTCACTTTATCCCAGCTTGCATGTATTGTGAAATTATTCAAATGATACGCAGAATGCGAGGTAATTGTTACTGAAGTCGATACCAACACTGGTAAAGGCCTTTTTGGGTAATCAGATTGGTTTCAAACCACTGGGGGAGAGCTGTGCAAAGAACCTTTTTCGATCGAGAATTTATGCATCATCCATCTAATCACTCTATACATTTATCTTATCTACACATTTAGTTTAAAATGTCAATCATACGACACATCTAACACTTTCAATATATCCAAAAATATCCTTTTCAATATTCTCTTTTACTCCTATCTTTTTCTTTTTTTCTCAAAATTTTCAAAAAAAACATTTAAAATAAGTTTTGATTAAAAATTTGTTTTGAAAATATGTTATTTTTATTATATTTATGAAAAATAAATTATTTTTTATATTTGAGTATTTTTTAGAAACAATCTAGAACCATCTTTTAAAAACTATTTTGGGAAATGAAGTTGAATGGACCCTTATAAAGTTGTCATGTGGTGCTTCATTTTACTAATGATGACCCAAAATCGAAGAATTGGATTGGAAGCTTGAGGTTTCCCACTAGATTAAGAAAGCTGCTAATTTCCATGTGGTTCCAAAATCATTAATAATATAAGATGTCAAAATCCTCAAGCTAAAGACAAATCACTCCACTTAAGCTTAGTGGAGCACTCATTGCATTTACCACTAATCACCAAAGCCCCTTCCACCCCCCATGAGAAAAAAGAAGGATTAATTAATCAAAATCCGGGGCTGTGCATGCTGTATACGTGTTTTGTGTTGAGCCAGTTGTAATCATAAGTGGGGGGCCTTCCGCATTTAGGATTATCTTATATTTATGTGCGCAAAATAGTTACAACTTACAACCTGTTGGTTCAAAAACAGTTTGGGGTCAAATATATTTTCTATGGAGTCACCTTTCCAAATTCATTGTCAAACTGCCCCTTTCATACCATTAAGATATGACTCGCATCATACTATATCGAAATTGTACTTTGAAATTCTTTTGTATTAAAGTTGTATTTTGAAAATGTGGCTTCTGATTTTTCATTGAAGTTGAATTTTGAAATAAATACTCTGTTGGTAAATATTTTTTGAAATAGTTTTGAAAAATATTTTTTAAGAACAGTTTTTAAAAATTGTTCTTTAATGCTTTGTAAAGCAAAATTTTGTTTGAGAATTTGAAATGTTTTTAATATATTTTTAATATTTTTAAATGTGTTTTAGAAATAATTTTATGTATATAACTTTATTTTTAATCATTACATATATTTGTATAAGTATTTTAAAAATAATTCTTAAATAATAGATAAAAATAACTAAAAATAATTAAAATATGTTATCTAAAAATATCATACTTTCTGTTATTAAGAATAAAAAATAAAATCAGTTTATGATTATAAAACGTGGTTTTTTGTTTTTTAATGTTTTGAAAAACATAAAATATATGTTAGAAGGAAAAGTTGTCCAACAAACCCATAGCTTCTAATTTTGAATTGAAGTAGCATTTAAAATATTTGATTTTAGATTTTGTGTCGAAATTGCATTTTCGAGGGATTTCAACACAAAGTCGAAAATTGCATTTTCAAAATATGAATTTAATATTTAAAGATATGGTTTTAACCAAAGTTTAAAAACAAATAACATTAAATGAGATGACCCTCAAATGATATTAAAAGAGTTTGTTTGATAATAATTATGAATAGCTTACTCTAATAGCGTAAAGCTCATTTGTCCCCAAACTCCAATAAAAAAAACCAAATGAAGAACAAAACACCAAAATCCTCTCAACAACTTCAATTTAATATTTTGCAATTCACTAAGAGAAATTTGGCTTAAAAAAAAAAAAAAAAAAAAATCTTCCAATAGCATGGAATTTGGATACAAGTCAATCAACTTACTCATATCATCTTGAATATCTAAGTCCCACTCTAATTTGAGGAATACTATTACGATACAAAAGTCATCCAAGGTTACATTACATGACAAACAAACGGATGTTCTTTCAAAACCCTTGTGCGTGATTCTATTTAATAATAAACCTCCACACACCGCCTTTTTTTTATTTTAGCCCTTTATTTGAAATCTAAGTATTTTAAATTTAAAAAAAATAAAAAAAATCAAGGAGTTGCGTGGTTGTAGCCGACCACGTGCCGGATGCTATTTCAACGGTCCAGATCAGCCGCCTCCCCACCAATCAAATGGCAATAAACTCGTCCTTGGGAACGCATACTTATCGACAAACAACGGCCCAGTGTCTTCCACGTGTAGCACTCGATGGCCTTATTAGAGCAATGATCCAACGGAGAACGGACCCGCCATTCGCTCCCCTAAACCTCTCCCCCCCATCCATTTCCCATTTTGCCCCTCCTCCGCCTCCGGTCTCGTCGGCGATATTCCGATCACTCTACCGCTCCTACTCCGCATTTTTCGTCTGTTTTTCGGGCATTGGACCGCCGATTTCAGTGAATTCTGTGAGTCAAAAGCTTTCACTTTTCTTCTTCTGTTGGTTGTAGTGAAGTTGGAGAAAAATGCATTCTCATCTCTCTACCGCGTTTCTAAATTTTCTTTTTCCTTTTTTCCTTTTTCTTTTTTCTTTTTTGTTTCTTTGGAATTTCAAAGTTCTTTTTAGTTTGAATTCTCGTTTACTGAAATTCTGATAGCTTCTTCTTATGGTTGTTTCAGTGTGGTTGAAGGTGTTTTTCTTGCTGGTCGAGACTCTACGTCGTCACCTCCAGAACCTTGGGTTTCATCGCTATGAATTCAACGTGTTTTCGTTGAATTCGAGACTTGGCTTAGTTTTTATTTGCACTTCTTGAGCTGAAAACCCTTATTCAACGTAATTGCTACGAAAGCGAACGCTGACTTCATACTGATATTCAAAACTGCAATTCTTTATCTCATAAAGTGTAGTCTCACTCTCTTGATTGTTCTCTTTACTGCTTTCTCCCTCGAATTCGAAGAATTCGCAATTGTTTCGTCGGATTCGATGGCGGATTCCGACAACGACTCCGGCGGTCATAACAACAACGCGGGCAGCGAGCTTTCACCGCGAGAGCAGGACAGGTTCTTGCCGATTGCAAACGTGAGCCGGATTATGAAGAAGGCCCTTCCGGCGAATGCGAAGATCTCCAAGGACGCGAAGGAGACAGTGCAGGAGTGCGTGTCGGAGTTCATCAGCTTCATCACCGGAGAAGCGTCCGACAAGTGCCAGAGAGAGAAGCGGAAGACGATCAACGGCGACGACCTGCTCTGGGCGATGACGACTCTAGGGTTCGAGGACTACGTGGATCCGCTGAAGATTTACCTTCACAGGTTTCGCGAGATGGAAGGCGAGAAGACCTCCATGGGACGCCAAGGGGAGAAGGATGGTCCCAGCGCTGCTGGGGCCAATGGCAGCGTCGTGAATCCAGCGAACACCGGTAGTGGTGGTTTCGGGGAGACTGGGATGTATGGTGCTATACCATCAACGATGATGATGATGGGCCATCATCAGCATCAGGGGCACGTGTACGGGTCCAGTGCATACCATCCGATGGCAGCGGCCGGTGCCAATTTCGGGTCGGGTAAGACCAATTCGGGTCATCCCGGGCCCGGACCCTCTGCGGGCAGACCGAGATAGCTATAATTGTGGATGATGAGACGGAAGGTGGACGAAGATTGTGACGGTAAAAAATTTAAAAAAGACATACTTTTTGAGTTTGATTTTTCATACTGTTAATGAGCACCCTCATAGTTTGTATAAGCTGGTCATTCTCACAGAGTCACAGTCATGCATTCATCTGGGCTACGCTCATCTTGCATTATAAAAAATAGGCGTGCTCAAGTTAGTTTTTCTTTTATAGGTTTTTTTAATTTTTCTATTTTTGGGGTGGTTGTTGCTTAATCCAGGATTGTAGAGCTTTTATATATAGACTATGATTAGATTTGGGGTAGGTGATAGTTTTATGTGTTGTAACTCCAAAAAAGAAGGGAATTGTGTGTGAAGTGAGATTGTGACATGTATATCATATATCATAATCCCTAATGAATGTTTCGCTTCTTCTGATTTCATTTTTCACTTATTTTTATGCACAAAAACAGTCAGGACAAGAAAAAAAATAGACCCAATTGTTGGGAGGATGAATATTTGATTTCATAACTTTCGGTAGGATGGAGAAATGTGAAGAAAATATCAGCTGTATGCATCAAATGGTGTCCCTATCCTTGACAAAAAGTTGCATGTTGTAGAGGGCACTACGGGTACAGGAGTCACCCACTAGTACCATGAAATTAATGTGCACCGTTTTCCTTCTTTTATTTATCTTGTTTTCAACTTTTGAAGCCTGAGAACGGGCAATACAAGGTAGTGGGGACTTGGTAGCATCTCAATTATGTTGACCAATCCACCAATGGAAGGGGCCTATGTCTCGGTCAAATGCAACAGTATGCTGCATTGGTTTTGTTCTTGGTACCCGCGAGCCTGTGTCTTACTCATATGATGAATGTGGAGGACACCATGATTAACCACCATGACTTTTTTTTTTTAAATTCAATATATTGCATTTTTAAATTTGGTTTTCTATTGTGAGTTGACTTGGAATGTCAACTTGCGTTTTGAAGAACGGGGTGAGTTGTTCATGGCTAACATGTGACTGACTGACTTTACGTATATATAGCTAGAATAAATTGAAGGGGAGTAGAAGAAGAGTCTCATCAACGGGAAAGGTGAAGGATCGGGGCAGAGAACAATATCCGAAGCTTGTGGTGGAGAGATTGAGAATTGACAAGATGTCACAAATCAGTCTTCAAAAGGTCCAGACCAATAATACCAGCAGGATTTTTTCTGTTTGATGAATAAGAGAACCAAATCAAATTCAAGAATTTTTCATGGAGAAGGGTGGTTGGGGGAGGTTCCACCCAGGGCTCTCAGAAGCATGGAGCATCTAGCCTCCAGCCTGATGAAAACTTTTTAGACCCCCTCCCCCCTAACAGCATCTGGCCTCCAGCTTTAACCCTGAGATTTTTCTTTTGACACTTAAATGAGTAACAAGCACTACTTTAAAAAGAATATTTGAAGTAAATGTACATCTGAAGCCCACCAAGAATCCATTTCCAACTCCCAGTGACAGCATATGCAAACCAAACTCCGCGAAAGGGAAAATGAAATAAATGCAATTCGTGCAGGTGAAGACATCATCCACCATGCATCCGTGCAAGATCACCGCTGACACTACTATCCAATGTGCTTTGCTCCATGAATAATAATTCACCGGGCACAAAATGAAGTCACCCAGAGCTACTAAAACCTTGAGGCACTGGGTTTTAAAATAAAAGTTCAATATTCTATTTCTACTTTGCGATTGCCATCGGGACAGGGCCCAGATTTTTATTTCTTCAATTTGGACTGCCAAAAATTCCCTACTCGATCCGGGCCCAGCCCAAAAGAGAGTACCCTGACCTGGACTACAGAGTTCAGATCAATGTACCTAGCAAACTGCAAATCATTCACCATCTGATTGGGAGGAGAGAATTTGCAAAATAGAAAATCTCAAACAGCCATGATCAAGAGAGAAAGACAAGAACAGAACAAACACAAAGCTACAAACGGGGGATCCTCATTATGAAAATTGGATAAACCAATATTCATTATATACAAGAGAATATACATGTACAATTCTCGGGTCAAAACAATTGCATTCATTGAATGCTGAGATTTCCTACATGATCTTAACAAAACAAGGAAAAGAAAAACATTGCGTGATTAACATCATGGTATGCTAACTACCAAGGAAGGGGTTAAAAAAATGATACAACAAAGTTCCAAACAAAAAAAAAAAAAAAGGCACATTAGTAACATCCTCAGTGCTAAATCCTATTACATCACAATCAAACAGTAAGTTCTAAAACAATCCAGCACATCTCAGACTGCAGCAGTTTCAAGCCATAATCATCATCCACAACATTGGTTTGTTCAGATGCTAATTAACTAAAACATAAGTGCAAAGAAGTCTAACAACTTAAACAAAATGTTCCACTTCTAAATCAATGTTGGCTAACGAGTGTAATCCGTCATGGAAGGTTCAGGTCCTTTCTCCAAAAGAGAGCCCAGAGTTCTGCTCAACAGCTTCAGTTCCAAAAGCAATTACTGTTCAAGCTATGAAACAAAAACAAAAACGTGTTAGTAATATTTGCAATTGGCTTTACAGTTGTTCTTAATACAATCAACAGTGTGTGGCTTCTGAGGAATTCTAAAGGGCATAATATCTTATAAAAACAAACATATTTTCAGGAAATATACAATTCCCATTCAGTTAAAACCAAAAAGTGCAAACAGAACTGCAGAGTAGGGTGACTAGTTAATCTAGAAAGTAGTGCAACTGCAAAGCATTTCAGGCCAAATGCAACACCCATAAAAATTCTGGAACAAAAATTCCACTCCCAATCACATTTTTATTTTTTGAATGTCCCTGGGAAAAGATTACAACTCAACAATTAAGCCTTGTAAATTGGAAATATGGACTCTACATTTAAGAATTTGTCACAGGGCAGAAAATTAAATTTTATTTTTATTTTTTCTCTTTTATACTAGATCCAGCAATAGAAAACCCAATTTGATTATAAATGACAGTCATGAAGCAGCAACAAAAGAGAATGAATCTAGTCAAGGGTCTGCAAGAAAGGAGATCGGTATTTAGTTGCTTTAATTTAGCTATGTTTTGGCATGCAGTATAACAACTTGTTGGTCTTGCTCAAATCAGAATAGTTTGTGAACATTTGCTGTCAGTTAAAACCATGAGAACCGCTTCTACCTGTGTTGCAAGCTAAAGCGATAGGTTGGGGGCTACACTAGCTCAAAGTTTTCCATCTTATGATTTTCTTCTGTGTATAGAAACCAATAGATACCAATAGCAGCCTGAGTAGCAGGATTAATTCTAAAGGCAAGTGAAAGATACAACACAAGATAGAGGCTGTAGAAAAATGGTACCAGAGATTTATAAATAAAAAGTCAAAATAATATCATGAAAGGATCTTTATGGTGTTATTAACTTATCATCAGATAGATCATATTTATACAAATAGAGTAATTAACACAAATGCAGCAACCAACAGACCTAGAAAGGGGAATGGTACATTAAGATCTTTGTCTTATATACATGACTTAACATGTAAGACTTGAGCAAAATGAGAGAAGCTGCTGGAACCTTTGTTGTCAAAAACTTGAGATACAACAGGATACACATTTCAGGTACAATGATACGAAGAACAAATATCAATTCCATCTTAAGAATGCTATAAGATACATAATGTGACAATTGATATGTAAATCCAACAAGACTTTGACTGTTTCTTATAGTTGAGAAAAGTCCTATTACAATTATTTTTCCCTTCAAAAGTTGTTACATTTTTGTTATCTTTAAGGTTAAGGGCACAAACAAAATGAAGTGAGACAATGCTTCATGGAACTGTTGCACACATGCACTGGAGATTGAAGTTGTTCATTGCCATTGAGAAGATATAATTTGAATGAAGCATATGTTACCTAGATGAGTGAGTTGACCACCTTTAAGGATGATGATGAATAAGAGCATAAAGACCTTTGTTTAATATATTTTTTTCCTTCTTATTTATTTATTTATTCTTTTAGAGGATGGTAATGAATTTGGAAAGCTAGAACTTTTGGCATAACACATAATCACATATACATCAATGGCATGCATATGCAATACTTGTATATATGATCATAGGAACATTGTTGGGGATATGACGGAACTTCACACTATTCACATAAAAATACATATTGCTTTAGAAAGGGCTTGTTGAAGCTTGGGACTTAGAATTAAAAAGACTAGAAAGTTTATTTTGTGGATTATATGAATTATGCTTTAAAATGCCACTTTGAAAGTTGATTACATCAGAAATTTAATCTTCAACACAAACATTTTTTATATCGAAGAATGGTCATATCCATCTCTTTTATCCATACTGTCATTTATGATATTGGTTATAGGTTGCTTTATATCTAATTCTTAGAAATTATATATTCTGACATGCAATAACACTTCTAATAACACTTTTTTCTATATAGGCATAAAAATACTTCCAGTACATGATATGGAAAGATATGAAATCAACACATTAACATGATTTATTAATGGACAAGTATGTCTAGAACTAACTGAAATAAGCTGGTATCTATAACTCCATAAAGTCAGCAAATAAAGCAACATTTTATGCAACCGTGGTGGTAGATAATTAAAAAATAAGTATTAAAACCAAAATAAGTGCAATATGGATATGTGCACACAAATAATGCATCAATGACTTGTTCAAAGCCACAAAATACAAATTACCATGTGCACTATACATGCCAAGAATGCACATTAGAAAATCAATAATAATATAAGCAGAAAGGTACTGAAATAACAAAGAATTCATAGCTAAAGAAGTTACCTTTTCATGCCAGAAAAAAAACCATGCTCCAAAGAAAGAAGCCATCAAGAGATTCTGGGTAATGCAGGGAGAAGTGGGAATAACCATTCAACAAATCAGGGACCAGATGAACACAACTTGAAAGAGAGTTCACAGGAGCATGACGAATCCACAGTTCATTATGTTTCTTTCTTTTTTTTTTGTCCTTCCTGGAAGAACAGACTCCAGAAAGAGAAGCAACTCCTAGGTTACTCAGAGGTTAGCCGTCGCCTCTTCCCATAATCGGCATCCCTTGATCTTGATCGTTGTTCCTCCTCTTGTGATAATCGTGATTTGCTGTGTGTTCGTGATGATCGTCCCCTATCCCATTCATCATCATGTTCTGATTCACGGTCCCTATACCTATGATGATCAGCATATCTGTCTCTGTCTTCCCTGTATCGTTCCCGATCACGGTCACGATCCCTATCCCGATCACGCTCCCTATCACGGTCCCGTTCGCGATCTCGAGAACGTTCCCGTTCCCGATCACGCTCCCTATCACGATCACGACCAATATCTCTATCTTCACGATGCTTTCTTTCAGGCCAATCATTTTCATGAACCAGATCTTTTTCCCTAGGCATGTCTCTATCAAACCCTTGTTCTCTATCATCTCGATATCTTCTGTCGGAGGATCCTGACCAGTCCCGTTCAGATCCTCTGTCCTTTTCCTTCATTGTGTTTTGCCAGCCTCCCCTATCATGACTTACCTCACCATACTGATGATCAGATCCCGCTTCCTCCCCATAACTAGACTCCCCAGCTCTCCCACCATGCTCATCACCAGCCCATCCAGCCATATTTGGATCCGACCACATCCCCATACTAGGTCCCTCAACACTTGTCGCCGGCATCATCCCCATTCCATTCATGGGCATCCCTCGTCCAAAGAATGCTGGGTTCACATGAGGAGCTACACCAGGCAAACCAACTCCTCCAACAGGTGGGAATGAAGACAATATTCCTGAAAAGGGTGGTGTTGGTCCAGCAGGAAAACCTCCATAGCCACCCATTCTTGCCATAGGGGCCCCAAAGGATGGATCAAAACCCTGCCCCATCATTGTTTGAGGATGCAACAAAGGAGGCGTTGCAGCAATACCCTGCCCAAATCCATTTCCACCATTCCCCATTATACCCCTCCCACCCATTCCCCCAGACCTATTTCTCATTGGACCAACTGGCCCTCTACCTCCCATCCCCTGGGCATTGCCTCTCCCCCAATTACCTCTACCATAACCCCTATTATTATCCCCACCTTGAAAATTCCCGCCTTGTTGAACATTGCTGCCACCAGGTTTTCCCCCGCCGTCACCCTGCCCCCTCCTCCCTTGAGAAATGTTAGTCTGGGCCATCTGCTGATTTCTATTCACCTGGGCCTCTCCCATTCTCTTAACACTATAAGGTGATGCAAATGCAACAACACAAGGTCGCCCATTGAAGAGATGCCCATTCATTCCCTCTTTACAAGCTGTGGCTGCAGCAGGATCATAGAACTCAACCTGACAATATCCTTTAGACTTCCCACTCGCCTTCTCATCAAAGAACTTGACCTCCTTCACCACCCCATACTTACATAGCTCTGCCTCAAGCTCAGCATCCGTTGTCCACCAATGTAAATCTCCAACAAAAAGTATTGTCCCACCACCACCACCACCACCACCTCCACCACCACCGCCTACACTGCCACCAATGCCATTGTTGCCAACCACATACCCACCTGTATTTCCATTCACATTTCCCCCTCCTTGCCTTGCTAAACCCTCGTTTCCAACACTCCCGACACCACCACCATGTGGTTGTTGCTGCACGATCCCTTGAACCCCTACCGTATTGTTCACAGTCTGCTCCTCAAAATCACTAGTTTTTATGGACGACTGCCCTAATTGAACCCTCATCCCACCTCCACCAACTGGTGCTCCCCCTTGCGACGCACCACCCGGTCCTTTCACGCCCATCTCATTCCCTCTGTACCCCACACTCTGATAACCCTCCAATCTCACAGAAACCCTAGCCCCACCCTCAGAAACGCCTACCGCCACATCCTTCTCAAACTTCCGCTCTGCACCTCCGCCAACATCACCACCCACTCCAGGTATTGACATACCCGCCGCTGGGGGCAGCGTCGGGGGCACTGATGGAACCGCGGGATCAATCTTGTTCTCCTCCACCTCGTTTCTAAAGCCTAAATCTTCATTTTTACGGAGAGATTGAAGAAAACCCTCGCCTACATTCACATCATTGTAAAGATCCTCGTAGTCATCGTCTTCCTCGCCGATAAAACCCTCGTCGGCAACGGCGGAGATCGCCTCGTTCCGGTGGAACTGATCCCCCGGATCTCCCCCGTCGCCGAACCCACCTCCGTCGCCTTCCTCCACACTCATCCTCCAGGGTTTTCACCAAAAATTTTAAGCGTTTTTCAGAACTCAATCCAAAGCATTTTCTACGAGACAACAAATATAAAGAAACAGAGAAGATCGACAAAGAGATGAGTTTCAAGATCTTACCAGGGAAAAGGAAGAGAAAGAAAGTTTTGGAGAGAAAAAAAAAAAAAAAGGAAACCCTAATCTGGAAACTTGCGAGAGAATGAATTTTCTCGCCTAATCTACCTAGCCGAGAAATTGCTAACATGCGCTGGCCGCGTCATACGCACTCTTTGTTTTCTTAATTACGTCAGCTTTATGGTGCACAACATTTTCTAATAATTTCATAAGCAATCATAATAATAATAAATATTTTTGCATGCCTCATTATTTTTATGATTACTACAATTCCTTTTATTTAAAAAATATATAATTTTAACTAGAAAATAAAAATAAAAACATGAAAATAATTATAATTATTAATTACAATAATTGTTAAAAATTTTAATATTGAATTATCAATTTTAATTTATAATAATATAAAAGCCACAATCTAAAAATAACTAATAATTTTTTAATGAGATTTAAAATATATTTAATAGTAATTTTAAGAAGTGTTTTTAATATTTTTAATATTTAAATTTTTTTATTAAAATAATTATGCAATGCATTCTTATAATTTTAATAAAAAAATATTAAAAATATTGAAAATTGTAATTTAATTTGTTAAAATAATAATTCAGCATAAAATTTTAAGAGAAAATATGATTAAAAAAATAATAACAATTTTATAGTAAAACATATATAGTTAAATAAAAAGTGGGACTTATTAGGTTTATCTTTTTCTGAAAAAAAAAAAAAAGAGATGGCGGCATACGATTGGTTGGTTGACCGACACGATATAGACTTCACTATTTTCTATCGTGCGCCTTGCGCACACTCGTAAGAGAACAACAAGTGTGCGGCTAAACTGATGGCCGCTAGTGGGCCCAAGTGTGAAGTGGGTCGGTCTGGTCCTCACAGTTGGCCCAATGGGTTTTTCGTCAGCTTATGGGCCCCACATGGACTGAATAATTTAGGAACAATTGATTGTTATTTATGAAATTTATAGCTTGGTTCTCCGAAAATATGAAGTAAAGTACGAGGTAAAGAAAATAAAGAAGAAAAATGGAAGAAAAAAAAGATTAAAAATTAATAAATTATTTTATTTGTTACTTCAAACTCAAATCCTTATTTTTCCTTATTTAAATAAATATTAAATAATTTTAAAATATATAAAATTTTAATTAATTTTAATTATATTTGATTTTTCTTTCTTATTTTTTATATTAAAATCAAACATAATAAAATGATTTTTCTTAATATTTTTTCCCTTAATACCTTTTGGAACAAAACATATTCTTTATGTTGTTTTTATTATCATGGAGTTTAAATGAATAAATATATGTAATTTGAAACTTGATTAATATATTTGAAAGGGATATTTGAAATTAATTTTAAAAAATCTTAAAATAAAAAAATAGTAGAAAAATAATGACCTATCTACAAATATTGATTATCTTAATTAAATAAAAATATTCTTCAATTATATTAAGGGAATATAAACTAGTAAAATAAAATATTTCATAAAATTAAAAATTAAAAATTAAAAATTGGTATATAATTTTAATGAAAAAAAAATTGGAAAGATAAAATCAATTTAAAAAATTGAAAATTTTTGAAGTTATAAAAAGTGGAAAATATTTTTCTTACCATAAAATGAAATAAAAGGCAACTTAATTGGCAAGTTTATAAATTAGAGAATTTAGAATTAATATAAAAAGAAGAAATAATTTTTAAAAAAAAATTAAATCAATAGGATAAAATACTTATGGATTAGTCAATATTATAATTATGGTAAAAATTTTAAAAAAAATGAAATTTGAATACAAATTAAATGAACTAATAGGAATATTTTGAGGAAAAGAACTTTACAAACATTTGACCTTACAAAATAGAAATTTAAAAGGGAAATTAGGTCTCCAGCCCGACCCGATGTTGACCAGGCCATTACAAGCCAACGTGCCGGGCTAGCACGACCCACTTCAAAATCGTGTCAGGCTGAGCCGACCCATGCAAGGAAAGAGGTGGCCCAGCACAACCCATAGGTCCACGGGCTAATCATGATGGTTGGCCGTGGCCCATGGGCCACCCACTTCGTTAAAAATTTAAATTTAATTTTTGAAGTCATTTTTTCTTAAGTTTTTTTTTTCATTATTAAATAATAATAAAATTTGTTACTTTAAACACCTTTAATAATTATATTTTTTTAGTTTTTATACACCTCTAATAATTATACTTTTTATTTTTTACATTTATATTTATCGAGTTTGTGATTGTAAAATTTATAGAAATGTTAGTTTTTTGTTTTTAAAATAGTAAAAAAAAAAAAAAAAAAAAACACATATTTGAATTTGTTTATTTTTTATCAAAATAAAAATAAATTTAAAATGATGGAATAAAAAAGGAAATTAAATATAAAAATAATTCTTTTATTCAATATTTCAATAGATTACATGAAAAAATAAGGGGAAAAAAAAAGTGAGAATTGCATCACTATAGTTTGAGTACATCCCAACTAGGTTGGCACCCACTCAACTATCAATCATATGCATTACTCAATCTTTAAATTTTTTCATCATTATTTTGATAATAACAAAATAAAGAATTAAGGAATAATAATTTAAAATAAAGGCTATGCGGGAATAATGCATCTCAGAGTTAAAGGTTCATTGTTCAAGAGGATAATACATATCATCATGCAAGACATCAAGATCAAGATATGGGCTTTTATCTTTTATATATTCTTTCAATCAATTGTAAGGCTGAGAAAAAGGTGCACTAAAAGATGAACATTCACATCAAGCTTTTCGTTGCATAAAAAAATGTCCATTGAGGAAAACATTTTCTTCAAGAACAATTTATCAAATGATTATGAAAATTGAATTATTTTCCTTGCACTTAAAAAGGGTTTTCAAAACTAGGATCATTCACCTCAAAACCTTTAATTCATTTGGAAACATTTTTGAGCTTTTGGAAGATAGCAACAGACATTATAGTTGATCAAGTGGTTGATTGGAAAGTTGATCAAGTGTTGGGATAGAGTTTTAAAAGCATGACATAATGTAATAATAAATGTATTTCATTATTATATTTATTATAATTTTGGTTTTCTCTTTACTATCCATTTATACATTGTATATGTTGAGTATTCAAGGCCGCATCACTTGTATTGTACATGATTTAGGTGCATTATGAATTGCATGAAAATTTTAAGGGGTTTCTTGTAAGATGATGACTCGTTCATAACTATTTCATGGACTCAAGCAATTTATTTAAAGTGGTAGTGCACTTTCTCCTAATTTGAGGGATAATTCGTCTTGGTCGGAATGAGTTTCCTATGGTAGGTGCATTAGTATTTGTAGTGATATATTAAACATGACCTATAATGAGTAATAGCATGAGTTATCAGGTAGTTAAGACTTCACCAAGGAGCTCTCAATCTTGACAGAATATTGAACTAATGCTGAAGTATTTAGTGGCTTTGATATTGGGTGAGATTTTAAGGTAATCATATATTTCCTATAGATTATGTTTTTATTGATAAATGTAGGTGATAACAAGTATTATCAAGATAGACACTATGATATTTCATGGGTTTAAGACAGTATATCCCCTTAGATTATCCTAGGGACATATGATCATGAACTTTGTGGTCGTAGTAATTCCTTAAGTGGAATTTGATATATGCTTTTAGATAGATAAAGTATATTAATTGATCACATAATAGGAAGATATAAAATTCAATGATTGTAGAGATAATATTGAAACGTTAATAGCATTCACCTTGTTATATTACGTCACCAATTCATAGGGAACTTACATACAATTGTTAGTGGGTCATAAGCTTAAGTTTTTTATCTTGATATAATATAATAGGATATCAAAGTACAATTAACTCCCTGTAATGAGATGTTGAGTCAAATTAAGAACTGGATTATGAGAGAATCAACATTTTCCCATAGGTCTTAGTGACTTGAGCTCGTATTTCTTAGTAACACATTATTTGAGGATATTTGGGTTCTTTATTCATATTTATGCATAAGAGCACTATATTAAATATGTAAAGTTAGATAAGAGTTTATGAATTATCTTTTTGAATTGGGCTAATTAATTAATTGAAGTTCAACTAAAAAACTAATTAAAACTCAATGGACTAGATTAAGTAACTCAAGCCTAAGATGGATTCAAGTCACTTAAGTTTATAGACAAGCCTATAAAAACCCCATGAAGGCTTAGGACTTATAGTGTATTTTTATTATTTATTGTTTATTTATTTATTTTACTATTTAGTCTTTATGAAAGAGGAACCCTAGTCTCCATCCTTTTAGAGAGGATTCCACCATCTTCATATGCCAAGGTCCAAGAGTGAGTCATTAGAAGAAAGATTATAAGGTCTTTGAGATCCACACCACCATTTTCATCAACTAGAATTGATTTGATAACATCCATATCATAGTTATTAATTTTGTGTATCTAATTCTAAGGTTCAAATTTTTGAATGCTTTCGTTGCATAGATTTGATCCCTAAGATAATCTTGGATGCACTCTAACGATCCAAGGCTCGGAATGGAGTAGTCTAGAGATTCCAACACCAAGTGTCTTGGTGAGTGCTTCATTGCCTTTGTTATTATTTTATTTTATTTTATATTATATTATATTTTTTATATTCCAAAACAAATAGATAGTTATGGAAACCTTTTTGGCACAATAGGTGGAGGTTAATCAATTCACAAGCGTCTCTCGTAATGGTCTTTTGTTGTGCATTACATGCTTCAATGGCTAGCTAGGTATTGAATTGTTGATTAAACCAATTGACATTTTACTCAAATGGCCAGTTGGCTTCCAAATGCTATGTAAAATATCCTTATTTCACATTTATGGCTCTTCACTAATCTATTATTGATCCCATTTGAAAGAGTTTACTTTAGTTTCTTAGTCATATATTGACTTGTGTCAAATTTTCTCAATGGTTAAGATGTGTTAAATCAATTTGAAGTTATTAAACTTTTCTTGTATATGTAGTTTAAAGTGTATGAGTGGAAAGAAAAAGATAAAAAAGAAAAATTAGTATTTATGGCAAAAGAAAATGTCATTTGTAATAATAAAAAAATCTAAAGGAAAAATTGTAAATATAATTAAAAAAATGTAAAAGAAAAAAAGCTATGTTTTTCTTGATTATATAAGAGTAATCTATATAAAAATTAATTATTTAATTACTAAAAACTCATAATAATAATAATAATAAATCTGATAAAAAACATATTCTAATAAGAAAATGTATAGAAATTATTTGGTATATTGGTGGAGGGTATTTTTGGTATATGATATATTAATTGATGGTATTTTCATGTAAAAAAACGTAAAATACTCCATACCTTTATAATTTTTTTGTCAAAATAAAGAAAAACAATTAAAGCTTTACCCTAATTAATAAGCAAATAAATTATTTATAATATATTAAATTGTAAATTTAAAGTTAATCAATTAAGAATATCACCCAAGAGGAGGGTGAATTGGGTTTTTGAAAATAATTTCCAAACACATTGAATTTAAATGAATTAAAGAGCAATGAATAAAAAGATGGAGTTAGAGAAAAACAAACATAATGTTTTAAAGTGGTTTGACACTTCTTACTTTCGTTTACTCTCCTCAAACTCCAAAGTGAGGGTTCCACTATCTTTAATGTTTCAACTAAGTTTTCAACATTCTATACTTGGATGTCGGCTCTAATGGGTGCTCCAAAATCCTTTTGAGTATACCTCAACTTGGAGCTTTGAATGCTCATAATTTCACTTTAATAACAATGAAAAAGACTCTAACCCTAGCTCAATAAATGAGCAAATACAAAAGGAAAACTAAGATGAATGACAAGAGTGAACTAAGATGGTTTTCAAGTGATGAATCAATGTACTAAGTATGAAAAGGAGAGCTTTTAATGAGAAACAAGTAGTCAGGAAGATGATTGCAGGTGTTTTCATACAATAAATGAAGTGGAACTTTCAATTTATAAATTTGTATCATTGGACACCAAAAAGACACCAACTAACCTTGTCCGGACAAGCTCTGGTTCAATCGGTTGACTAGTCGTTGGGTATTTAATGCACTACAAATGACTGTTGAGCCTTGTTCGAACCTTGATTAGACAAGGATTATCCTCAACCGGGAAGATAAGCCTTATGGAAGAGAGATAAGGTTTTTGTTCACACTTAAGCGATCTTCGACCAAGAAAAGGGAATTGGCTAAACCAATTGGTCACAACCTTGACCGATTAGACATAAAAGACTCAAAACCCTTCATTTTTTAAACTAATTTTTTCTAACACTTAGACAACAACTTCATAAATGTCTTATGACTAATTTTGAGAGGATTTGCCTAAGGTTTTTAAATATATACTCGAGTTTTGATGAAATAGACTTTCAGAGAACTGAGTATAAAAAATGATGCATGAATAGGTTAAGATTCCTAGGTGCACTCAAGTATCAATCTTACATTGAGTACCTAGACATGAATAATCTTCATGCACACTTGATTTCGTACTCTTTTGATCCTTTGATGAGTAAATTGACTTTCACATATAATACCTAAAACTTATTTTGATTTTTAACTATTAACGAACTTAACTATGTTTTGTTATTATCAAAACTTACTTAGGAAAATCTTTGGGCTAACATAAATAAGTACAAAAATCAAAATTATATGAAAGAAAAAAAAAGGCTAATAGATTAATAAATATTAAACTCAGATAACTACATATAAATAAAAAATCTACGTAACTAAAAGTTAAGTAATTATTATTCATAATTAGAAGTTATGAAAATAATAAAATTAACATTTATTTTTTTCTACAAATTAAAATTATATATAGCTAGAAGCCATATAATCATTAATTTATAAAAATAACAATATTAATTTCTTTTACTAGCTATAGACCACCAATTTTTTTTCTTGATCGGTTTATTATTGTATAATGTGTGTAATTAGTACTTATAATTCCTAGATTATTATCATTAAATGTAATTTTTTTAATCTCTTTATTATGTGATTATTCTTGTATAATGTATGTGATTTTTTTGTATGATGTTATTGTCAAATTTAATTTGTTTATTATTGAAAACAAAAAGAGAAATAAAAAGATTTAAGTTTGAAATGACAAAGACTTCTTATATAAGAACTTTTTGCAATAAACTTGTGCAAATTTATTTTAATGAAGGTATATTGATTTATATATTTGTAGTAAATAACATCTATAATAGAAGACTAAATTAATGGAAAATTTTACTATTGCATTATTGGAATGTATAAAGTTTAAAAATATTTAAATCAAATATGTAGAACAAGGTAGAACATGAATCAAATTCCTCTTTCCAAATTCCTCTCTTCTTAACCATAGACCCATAAATTTCATAACTAGAAGTTATGTATATAACATTCTCATAACTAGAAGTTATGTCAAATTCTCGTAACCAAAAGTTAGTAACGTAAAATTATGTAAAATGTTATATTATTTCTCTCATAATTAGAAGTTATAAAAACATAGTCATAACTCATAATATCATTTCATCCTTATAACTACTTATAACTAGTAGTTTTCTATTAACAATTATGCCAAAATTATTTTATATACTCAAGAATCAATGTTTTCATAACCGGACCGGTCATTGAACCGAAAAAGTTACTAGTTCACGGTTCATTGGTTGGACCGGCGGTCGAACCGATGACATCATAAATGTATTTTTATTATTTTATATATTATAAAAAATTAAAAAATAATAAATTCTATCTAAATTGTTACCAAATGCAACATCATCCCCGACTTTTTTATGACATGAATCAGTATGTAAATTGTTCCCCACACCAACCAAATAAAACATCATGCCTGACTTTTTTTATAAGTAATAATCACATGAAGAATTTTATATGAAAATAATTTAAAAACAACAATGTATTATCTTAAGACCTGATGCCTTTATTTATTTATTTTTTCTTTCTTTGGAGCTAAGCGCCACTGCATCTTAACAGTTTCTCTGGTTGGGATCGAATCCCCACAACCCCCAAGTTTCCGAGGCATACTCTTCTTGCCCAACTATCCGGTACAGTCTCCTTCACTTAAATTCTCTAAGAAAACTCAAACAATCTCCAAAAAAATTTCAGTTTTATATTCGGTTGAAATTGTGGGCTTGTGTTCTTGATGCTATTTGTTGAAGTAGAGAGAGGATTATTGAGAAACAATGACTTGATTTTTCCATTGATTAAGAATGAATATATATATACACAAAACCTAAAACACAAAAATAGGAAACAATCTACCCAAAACACAAAAATAGGAAACAATCCTAGAATTAGAGGATTACAACAAAAATAGGAAGTTACAACTAATTACAAGAATTTGAAAATAGAAAGAAAATATATTGTAATGAATTCTCTAATATGCACCATCAAGATGGAACTCCGGAGGAGACGCTAATCTTGACCCATAATTCTTGGAAGCTGCTTCGTGGAAGCAGTTTAGTAAGAGCATCGACAAGTTGATCTGCTGAGGAAACATGAGTAACACGAAGAGCACTTGATTGAACTTGATCCCGAATAAAGTGATAGTCAATTGCCACATGTTTCATGCGTGAATGAAATATTAGATTAGAATAGAGATAGGTGGCACCAACATTGTCACAATAAATAACATGCGATGTAGGTAGAGTGACACCAAGCTCTGTGAGAAGGGAACAAATCCAATTGATTTCTAAAGTAGTAGCGGCAACTGATCGATACTCTGCCTCTGTGGATGACCGAGCAATTGTACGTTGTTTCTTGGATGACCAAGAAATTGGATGACGACCAAAATAGACAATATAGGCACTCGTAAAGGTATAGTCGTCTTTGTTGCCAGCCCAATCTGCATCTGAGAAGGCATGAAGAGAAAGTGTATTTGCCTTATGAAGAAATAATCCATGAGTTAATGTGCCACATAGATATCGAAGCAGTCGTTTTGCAGCATTCCAATGTTTAGACGTCAAACGATGCATGAATTGGGATAGCTTGCTAACAGCATATGATATGTTTGGGCGAGTGAGGCAAAGATACTATAGACTACCAACAGGGTTCTATATTTTGTGCAGTTAGTCAGAGCTATACCTGAATGAAGTTTGAGATTTCCATCTGTAACAAGTGGTGTAGCAACAAGTTTTGCACCAGACATTTTTGTCTGAGCAAGAAGATCAGAGATGTAACGCCTTTGAGTAAGCAACACACCAGATGGAGTAGTAAGAACCTCAATGCCGTGAAAGTAGGACAATGCGCCAAGATCCTTGATTGAAAATCTTTGTGACAGGAGGTCAATGTAGCGCTGAATAATATTGGTGTTGGTACCTGTGATAATAATGTCATCCACATAAACAAGTAGATATATAGTAATGTCACTTGAGTGGAGAATAAATAGAGAAGTGTCTGCATGAGAGTTTGTGAATCCAGACTCAATGAGGAACATGCGAAGTTCAAGATACCAAGCACGTGGGGCCTGCTTGAGTCCATATATAGCCTTATTTAATTTGTATACATGTGTTGGATTGTCTCTATCAACAAATCCCGAAGGCTGGGCCATGTAGACATCTTCGAAAAGATGGCCTTGAGGAAAGACATTATTAACATTTAACTGTCGCAATTTCCAACCTTTACTGACCGCCAGGCTTAGAACAAGCCGTATTGTTATAAACTTGACAACCGGACTAAAGGTGTCATGATAATCAACGCCAGGTCGTTGATGAAAAACTTTGGAAACTAATCTGGATTTGTACCTGTCAATAAAGCCATCAGGAAGTCGTTTAATACTAAAAACCCACTTACATCCAACAAGATTCTGCATAGAAGTAGATGGAACAAGCTCCCAAGTTCCATTCCGAACAAAAGCATCAAATTCATCATTCATGGCTTGTCTCCATTTGGGATCGGTGAGGGCTTGGTTAACAATATGAGGCTCAATGTCTAATGGTTAAGAAAGGACAACAGTGAGATTCATCTTGGTTAGGGGTTTGTGGATGTTGTTTTTGGCTCTAATGGTCATGGGATGGGTATTTTGATGGGTGGATAAAGTTGTGGTTAAATCAAAAGAGGTCTTAGAATTGTCTGGTTCTGGTGGTAAACGGTCGATTGGTGAGGAAGGGCGATCGACCGGTTAGGCATTTTAGGACGGATGTTGACACGATGAATCCCTATGTGGAGGCGTATTGAGTGAACCATTTGAAATTGTTAGAGTTTTGACCGGTGGAAACCAGTTGGAAATGAGCTCTGGGGTGGAACGAGCTAGATGGGATTGGTGAGTGGTAAAGGGAAAAGTGTTTTCAAGAAATTTGACATGACGAGAAATATTGGTTTTAAAAGTGGACAGATCAAGACAAATATAAGCACTTTGTGTTGAAGAGTAACTAAGAAAAACACAAAGAGTGGAACGAGAGTCAAGTTTATGTTGAGAATAAGGACCAAGCCACGGATAACATAAGCAACCGAACACCCGAAGTTTAGTGTAGTTGGGTGGAGACTCAAAGAGTTTGTCAAAAGGGGATGAGAGATGTAGTGTGGGTGTGGGCATATGGTTGATGAGATATACAGCAGTGACAAAGGCGTAAGTCCAAAAAGTTAGAGGCATCGATGCATGAGTGAGAAGAGATAGACCGGTTTCAACAATATGGCGATGACGTCGTTCGAAAAGACCATTGTGTTCAGGTGTATGTGGTGGTGTAGTAAGATGGGATATACCATTGGTGAAGAGAAAATTATCAAGGGCTTGATATTCACCACCATTATCTGAATAGAGGGTAACAATTCAATGTTTAAATTGGTTTTCGACTAATGCCTTGAAGTGCACAAAGACATCATACACATGGGATTTCCGTTTAAGTGGATAATACAAAATATACCGTGTATAATGATCAACAAAAATAATATAGTACTGAAAACCATCAACAGAAGAAACAAGAGAGGTCCATACATCAGAAAAGAGAAGTTCAAGCGGATGGGATGAGGTTAAGGTAAAAGAAGAAAATGGAATTTTATGACTTCTATTACATGAACAGGCATTACAATGTGTGGAAGAGGATAACGAACTAGACAATAATAGTAAAAAAAACTTAGAGACAATATTTTTCATAATAGTAAATGATGGATGACCTAGTCTAGAGTGCTACTCGGACAAAGTGGTCTTGACACTGGAAAATGCAAGCAACGGTGAAGAGGTAACAGAAGGGAATGTAGTCGGACACTCATATACGCCATCTTTAGGTTCACCCATCAAAAGGAATTCTCTCGTGTTTAGATCCTTCACCTGAAAAGCAGAGAGTAAGAATTCAACAGAAACATGGTTATTAGTGCAAAATTGATAAATTGAAATAGGTTCTTTTGCATGGAAAGGACACAAAAAGACGTTTTGTAAAGTAAAGGTGCGAGAGGAAGTGGGTATGGTGGTAGAACCGGTATGTGTGATGGGAAGGGTCGATCCATCGTCGATCATGATATCATCAAATCCTTGATACGAGCTATAAAGAGAGAGATTGGTCAAGTGAGACATAACATGGTGAGATGCTCCACTATCCAGCAACCAAATAGAAGTAGTGTTGTTGCTGAGAACAACTAGATTGGCTCATGGTTGCTAGGGTGTGGAGGAACGATATCCTTGAGTGCCTTGAGGACAAGGTGTCGGGGATTGTTGATTAGTGACAAGCCGAAACATTGGGCATCGCTTGGCAGTGTGTCCTTGAATACCGCATGCTTGATAACGACCCAAATAAAGTTTGGGTTAGCTTTGATCATGAGGAGAAAATGCAATGGTGGGGCCTGGTTGTTGTGGAGTGGTGGCTAGTGGACGCCAATTTGGACGATTCAGGAAGGCTGTAGGATTTGCCATTGCTGGTAATGATAGAGGAGATGGTTGAGCGGTCTGAAGAGATGCTTCTTTGTTGAGAAGTTTCTCATGGAACTCAGTAAAAGAAATTGACATGTCATGGACATTAATTGCATCAATGACGGATTTGTACTCATCACTTAGTCCTTCAAGAACCTGATCAATAAGATCATCATCATCAACTGGCTTCCCCAAAAGGGCAAGTTCATCGGCATGAGTTTTTATCGCCTGCGTATATTCACTAATTGATTTTGAGCCATTGGTACATCGCTTTAATTGTTCCTTCAATTGTTTAATATGACCACGAGATGGTTTGACATAGGTATTAGCTAAGGTTTGCCATGCATAAAGGGAAGTGGTAGTGCGGGCAATAAGCGGTTATAGTGAAACGAATATAGTACCAAGGAAAGCGTTAAAGATGAGACGATCCTAACGCTTCCAGGTTGTGTATGTCGGATTTGGGGATGCAACACCAATGACGGTGACAGTGGGTGGTGGTGCAGTATGAGCACCATCAATGAAGTGATGAAGATCATAACCTTCAAGAAGAGATTGGATTTGAAGGCTCCATGTGAGATAATTGGTGGATGAAAATCTGGTGATATTGGAGAGATTAATTGTAATGAGGGGATGTTGAGGATCTTAGGAGTTTTGAATGGTGATAGGATCGTTAGTGGAAGAGAATGATGCACCAGAAGCCATTAAGGAGAAGGGAAAAAAAAATGAAGAAAATACACCCAAGAAGATTAGGCTCTTGATACCATGTTGAAGTAGATAGATGATTATTGAGAAACAATGACTTGACTTTTCCATTGATTAAGAATGAATATATATACACAAAACCTAAAACACAAAAATAGGAAACAATCCTAGAATTAGGAGATTACAACAAAAGTAGGAAGTTACAACTAATTACAAGAATTTGAAAATAGAAAGAAAATATATTGTAATGAATTCTATAATACTATTGAGTCAAACCCTACAGGCAATTGGGCTTTTGGAAATGCCTAGAACTTGTTGGTTCGGCTTCAAGATGGGTTCTAGAAAACACACAATAAAGTTTATAACACGAATCTGTATGTAAATTAATTCCCCACACGACAATATCCTATACAAGATTCTATTAGAGAAAATATGATGAGGGAAGGGAGAAGACATAATGGGGTTAAATAATAATATCATACCTTGATTTCCACTTTTCCAGGTTGTAGGCTTGCAGCTACTATAGGAGAAGTTATAGCAGTAGAGTGGGGGCTTATGATTACTACTCAAAAACCACATATTTTAGATACTAACTTTCATGAGTTTTACACCTTTTGAGTAGTAATTATGCCTAATTTGCCCAAGTAATACATTACTACCCTTGCAAGTGATACTAATGGTTCTTTGTGAGTTTTGGAGATATTTTAAGGTGATTTTTGAAGCATGGAGTGACAAATGGAAAATGAATGGAGGATGGTACATAATGTGGTCATGAGGAAGAGGAAATGCACTTGAACCAAGCTTTGAAGCTTAATTGAAGGTGGTGGAGATGGATTAAACATGAAGAAATGAGAGAAGTTGTAAAGAGGAGCCGGAATAGCATAATTGTCGGTTTCGCATGACCATGCGAAATTTTCGCACAGTCATGCGAAATGAGACAGAAAGGAGGTGGCTGCAGCATAAAGGGAAATTTTGAGGAAGTGATTTCGCATGACCATGCGAAATTTTTGCACAGTCATGCGAAACGCTCTAGAAGAACGAAATTAAAGCTTTTGGATTCTCCACTTCGCACCATCATGCGAGATTGCTAGGGCTCGTGCGAAAATGCATTCTCTCCAGATTCCTTGATGAAGAAGCATCTAGAAGACCTCTAAAATGTTGCCAAGTGTCCTTTTTTACCTTGGCCTATAAATAGAAACCGGATTAACTCATTTAGGAACTTTTGGATACATTTTCTAATTGTAGTAATTTTCATTCTTCTTCTCTCTATATAATTCCCCATTTTCCTTCAGTTTCTCTTATTTTCTCGGTAGCCAAACATGTCTTGTGAGATCAAATCTCCAAGCATGAGTGGCTAAATCACGTTTTTCTCGGAGGAGGGAGGATCTAAAGGCAAGATCTATGGTGAATTAGAGAATTGAGCCTGAATTGTAAAGGTAATTAGATCCAATTGATTGATTAATTGAAATTTGGGGATTTTTCTCTTCAAATTGTCTTGAATGATTGCTACAATGCAAGCTAGGTAGATTCATCAAATTCTTAATACTAGATTTGATGAAATTGAATAGTTGCATTGTGTGAATCATTGGAAGATAGTTTAAGATGAATTGAATTTATGATTCAAATTGATCTCTTGGATTAGATTACCTAATTTTAAGAGAAATTAGATCTAAATCTAAAGCTAAATCAAAAATCGGTTTAGATGAAAATTTAGGTTTTCAATCTAACTTGATGAAAATTAGATCTCAACACCTATTCACCATGGAAATTGCTCTCTAGAAAATCCTAACTCTGAGAATCTCACATCTTATAAATTTTCTTCTCTTTTACACTTCATTTTCAATTCAATTTGAATACATTGCTATCTTGAGAATTTATCATGCAATTTCAAGTAAATTTCACTTGATCACCATCATTTCTTATCATCTCGTTTAAGCCTTAATTACCAAGAATAATCCATCCTTGTGGACGATACCTAAATACCACTATACTATGGTAGTTTGTACTAAAACCACTTTTTGATCGGGTACAAATTGCTATAGAATAGTGAATTAGGTTATAAATTTTGTTTTGATCCAATAAACGACAAAATATGAGCGATCAGCTTACAACAAGGGGAGAGGGAGAGGAGGAGGGGGTTACAACGGGGGTTCCAGCGGTAAGGGGTGGCTTAGCGGCTTCCAATGGCATGACGAGGAAGACGCGACTCAAGTGACGGTGATCTTGCAATGGCCAGTGGAGGGAGATTTTGCACGGTGAAACAACCGACGGTAAGAGCCTGTCACGGCACATTGAGGGTGGGTTGGGAGGCAAACAGCAACTGCGGTTTGGAGATGGAGGGTTTGGAGAATGAGGTTTTATATATTCCAAAACGACATCGTTTTGATGCCAGAAACATCAAAACAACGTCATTTTGATGCTTAAAAAAAAATTGAATCGAACTAGACAGTTCAGAATGAACCAATTGATTCGTTCGGTTCACCGATACGACTGATGGTTCAGCCAATCTAGCCGGTTCGATCCCGGTTCAACTTGTTTCCGATCTAATTGACCGAATCAGACCGAAATCATGATCGGCTGGTCTGGTCCGATTTTTAAAACCATGTCAAAAACTATATAGCAAAATATTAATATAAGGTTATGTAAAAATTATTTTCCATTTATGATTTTATTGATCATTGCTATTTTTTTTTAATAAAGATTAGTTACATATATTATGTTTCTTTAAAGAATACAATATTTGCATTTATGATGTCAATTGAAATTAATATAAGAAATTTTATATATTAATTTTGTGGTAATAATTTTCATTTTGCAATGATGTAGTTCCTTTTTATCTATAGCATTTATAATTTAATTATCTAAATATGAGAATGATTGGACATTGTAACCATGGTATACCCAAAAACTTGGTATATATATATATATATATATATATATATATATATCTTATTTCTTTTCGTATAATATATGCAATGTTTATTTCTTATCAACACGTGAGAAGCTAATGTCAATAAAATATCAAGGCTTGACAACTTGATTAATAATGTCAATAAAATAATAACATTACTTGAAATGCATAGACTTTGTTTCATCTTAATCTGCGCATGAATAAATGTGAACTAGAAGTCTAGAGAATTATTCATTTGCAAAGTATTGCAAATGAAGCATGAGATGTATTCATTGACACAAAGATAGTGAAAAGTCTCATATATTGACCATAAATCCTACAATATATGTTATAGTAAATAAATCTAAGATATGTCTAAAGCATGGTAGATCTGCAAATAAATTTACTAAATTCTCTAATGGTACTTCATTCACTTAAAGTGAAAAATGACCACAAGTGCCTTATTTTAGCACTATTAGTGCACTCATGTACCTCGTAACTTGTACATGTAATATAACATTCTCTGCCAACTTGCTTGCAAGCTATATTTCCACACCAATTTGAAGATATTGGAATGGAATCAAACATATACTATGATATCTTTGTGGAATAACTAAAATAGGTTTATTTTATTCAAAATGATCGAAGTCTCAATTGTTTGGATATGCGAATGTTGGCTATCTTTCAAATCCTCACAAAGCTTAATCTCAAATGGAGTATGTATTCACTTATAATGGTATAACAATATCGTAGAGATCAATTAAACAAATAATGGTAGCTACTTTTTCAAATCATTTAGAGATACTTGCAATTCATGAAGCAAGTTATAACTATGTATGACTAAGGTCGATGGTTCAACACAATAGAGAATTTTGTGGACTATTCTCAATCAAAGATAATTTGACCAAGTTACATGAAGATGATTAATATTACTTGTATTGCATCACTTAAAGAACGATTTCTAAAAGATGATAGAACTAAGCATATCTTCTTCAAGTTCTTATATACTCATGATCTCTAAAAAGAATGGTGAAATTGATGTTCAAGTTCAACAAATCCAATCACGTAACAATTTAGTAGATCTATTGATAAAAGTACTACCATCTACTACATTGAAAAAGTTAAGATATAATATTAAAATGCAAAGATTGAATGATCTACAACTTGAAGCTTTGAAAAAAACATAATCACGGCCACATCAAGGAGAGGATATTAATAGTGGTACAATATACTCCTTTTACCTTCACCCAGCCTAGGTTTTGCCCCATTGTATTTTAGTGGCAAATGTGGGGGGCTTTCCTCCATGTGTCATTCCCAGACTCAAGACCCTTTGGTCATCTAGGGCAAACACATAATCTATCTAGGATCACTCTGTTTGAACCAAGATGAACTCCGTTTGGTACCAGAATTGAGAAGTTTTCCTTCTTCCATAATACCAGACGAAATAGACAGACTAAACCGGTTGACCTTTCAGACGGGCTTACAATGTCAGACAGAATGGACAGACCGAGCCGGCTGGACCTATCAAACGGGCAAATCCATCCAGTAAAGTCCTTAAGATTTCTAGCATGTGTGGTTAACCACGCTTGATGTCTGAGCACCAACCTAAACGACTGATGTCTGAGCGCTAGCCTAGACAACTGATGTTTGAGCGACGGATTAGACGTCATTTACACCCAAAAGTCAATATCAATTAATTATTACACATAATCCCAAACATTGAAAAGCTAAATGGATAGTCAACTACACGATCTGAGATTTTGGCACGACAGTCAGCAAATGGCACCGATTAATCGCCTTTACTTGATATAATTGCCCAACCCACGCCGCAATAACGACGTTGATAGTCTACACAATCATCATTACAAGATAAGAATGGTGTCATTAGCTCTCTATAAACCCCTTAAAAAGCACGAACAAGGTACACATACACATACGCTCATTCTCTCCCAAAAATATTTAAAGTTATCCTCGTCTGACTTAAGTTTCGGAGGGGCGTGTCCGGACCACCCGTTCAAACATCTTTTTATGTAGGAAAGAAGTTTGTCTAACTCCAATGAAGTTGGACGGACTCCTCAAGAAGCACGAACAAGGGAAGAAGTCCACCTAACTCTAGTGAAGTTGGACAAACCTAACTCCAATTGGCTTGACACCAATAGAAAGGTTTTTAACGACGTAAAACTAATAATAAAATTATTTAAAAAATATTATACTCTTTTCCTTTACTAGATTTTCCTAATGGATTTTTTCTTTTTTTAGTAAGATTTTAATGGAGCAAATTCTTATGATCATCCAAATTGGAAGAAATTTATTAGGATATAATAACTTGTGGACTATCCATTTCTAGTATAGATAGTTATCTCAAATGCGTGTTAGATTACAAGAATTTGTGGGCAATCATCCAATTTCTGGTACAGGTAGTTATCTCAAATGCTATAATAAATATCTTCCTAACTTTCTATCAAAGGCAAACCTATTAATGGAATGAAAAGAATATTCTTAGCATTGTAATTTGTTTTTCTTTTAATTTCTTATTCTTTTTCTTTTATTTTACAACAATTTCTTAATTCTTGCTTTGGTTTTTTTTCCCCCTTAAAAATAGGGTTGCAAATCATAATCGATGAATAAACTCAAAATTTTCAAAGCTTGCCTATTCACACACTCAAAATTTTTGAAAAATATTTTTAATTGGTGATATTTGCTAAATGCTCACCCTCCTTTTTTAAATAATATTATAGTATTATACAAGAGAACCTGTTTTCAATTATTATTAGAACCTTTATTATTTGTAAAATTAATTAAGCCAGAGTCATAAAAATAAAAAAGAGGTAAAAGTAATATTTAAATAAAAGTAGAAATTCTAAGACCAAATGGTGAATTTCTAAAATTAATAATAAGAAATGATTCACATCAAAAACTTATATCCCACAAGAACCCATTAGGGATTAAATCCAGCCTATTTCTTTACAAATATTCCACAACAAAAGAAACGTCATTTTGAACAAGGAAAATTCTATGGTATAGGGGATGAGTATGCTAAATTATATAAAAATTAGAATTTAAATACAAATAAATAGCTCCAAGGTTTAAAAAGAAGAAGAAGGGATTGGGATTGGGGTTGGGGAAGGAGTGGTATGAGTACAAAAAATCAAATCCATGCACATTAATAGTGAGCTCCCAATCTTTTCCCAGAAACTACTTTTCATTACACCATTTCAGTAAAGAGTTTTGACATCAGGTGAGAAATTTACAAGCTGTTACAGCAATTTTACAAAATTTTCCATAGATGTAGCTGTTTATGATCTTCCTTGGCTTCCTCTCAAAATAATGATAATTATATATTAATGAAAATAATCATTTAAATTAAAATATCCAAAAATTTTGGACTGGGTACTAACCAGCACCTAGCTTTGTGGAGTGGATCCTTCATGTGACACCCATAGGAGAATGATTGCCCTGGTCAAGTGTTGGAGCTAATCTTCACCATACCCTCCATCATCATCTCCATCTCCATCTCCATCCCCATACTCATTTTCATCTGCTGCTTGTCCTTGCTCAGCATCGCCCAGATTGCTATAGATGGGTGCATTATTATCCACAGCCATACCACCCTCTGCATCCTCTGGCATTGATTGGTCCTTTGCCACCATAGACTTCAAGTTCTCATCACTGAAAAATGCTGTATAGGGCTTGGAGACCTGCAATAACAACTAGTTAATGAAGGTTTAAGGAATTTATCTTGCAGCAAGTCTTTTAACTTCAGGACAAAAATGGAAAATTTGATAAATAATTCTGAAAAGTCATGGACTTGTGGGGTAAGAAAATCCATGTTCTGGTTGAAAGGAAAAAAGAAAGCATGTGTTTTTCATTTGGATCATTCAGAAGAATTTGGCTACTTCTATTTTTGAAAATTCCTCTTCCTGCCTGACAAGAGAGTAGCCTCCCTTATTTCATCTAGTGATTTATGACCACCCTTCACCAACGATTTCCAGATTCATGGAGAAAGCCATAAGCAGAGGCATGTGTCTCTCAGAAGCCTAGAGACTATTCCAAAATAACTTCAAAATCTGAGGTCGGAATAGATAATAAATCAAAATATATGTGGAAAATATGACAAGGAAACTAAGACTAGCCACTTAAAAGATTGGGAGAATTTGTTAGTGCAGTGAAGGGAATGAAACTCTCAAATTAATAGGTAAAAGAGAGTACACCTTCAAAAGACAATTTCGCTTCTCCGCACTTTCCAATAGGTTATTCCAATGCTCATCTTTTTTCAATGTTGATGCAGACCCCACAACCTACAGAACAAGCAAAGTTTAGCTTTTGTGTAAGGGAGTACAGTTCGTAAATTTATTAAGACACTCTGCAGAAAAGAAGAAAAAATAAATAAATAAACCCTTCAAATGACATCATACCAGGACAGAAGCCCTTGCTCTTGTAATCCCGACATTCATTCGGCGAAAATCAGCCACAAACCCAATGCCTTTATCTTTGCTGGCCCTAACACATGAAAAGATTGCAACATCTTTCTCACGTCCCTACAAGGAAAGATGAAGTTTTATCTTTTACCTTATAAGATCTAATACATGTTATAGCAAAATGGAAAAACATTAAATGAACAAATGACGCCCTTTGATGGTGTTCTAAAAGATTTGCTCAGCTCAAATCTGATGAGTTCATTTAGATTATCATTCTAGATAGAGAAGTGAAAGAACATTCAACTACAAGCTAAATTGGGTTAGGCAGTTGATATCAGTCTCCCACAGAAAGACGATATATCACAATTTGATTGTCCCAATCTGCCAAAACCATTCACGTTATGCATTCTTTCACATCACTGCACCACATTTCTCCAGGATGATATTGATTAGCATGTGAGAAATTCAACTGGGAATCAATTCAAGCAATATCAGCAATATCACAACTAGCTTTTCCATGTACCAAAAGCTAAATTCGAAGACATGATAGATGAGAAATTAGATGCATGAACTGGATTTTAACAAGAGAAACATGGAGGCCATTTTTACCTGGAAACCATCAACAGTATTAATGTCCACTACTTTATCTGACTCCACCCCAAATGTGTCCTGAAAACGCTCGCGGAAGAGCTTGACTTGGTGTCTATACGGGGATATAATTGCAAGTCTAGAACTTGACTTCAGCTCTGGATATCTAGTCACCAATTTATGATACATGAGGAGGACAAACTCAACCTCATCAACATTTACCCAAGAGCCACTACCTGAGGGCTGGGACTCTTTCCCCTCGTGTATATCAAAAAAGCAAAATGGCCCAAAGCAGCGATAGTCATGCCATAACCTCACTGTCTGATCTTTAACATCTGGCCCATCTTCAAGTGCCTCATCATAGAATTCCTTTGAAGGAAAGCTTCTTATCTGTTTAAATTAGAAAATTTGGAATATTAATTACACAAATGTACTAATAATAAACAACAACATAAGCTGAACTTTGATGCATTGGCTATGGCACGGCCCTGACTATAGGCCCAGATTCAAGTATAATCAAAGGGGTTGGAACTGTAAATGAATGAATGCTGAAACTAAATGCATGGAAAGGACAAAGAAGAAGAAAAGGTATTCCCTATAAGTTCGATGCTTAAATATATAACTGGTTGTTCACATCCTTGGTTATCATCAATATTCTGAATATTAGTAGTGGTCATTGCTAATATTCTGATAATTTATCAGCATCATCAGACACAAAATTCCATCTTTTGCAAACTTGGCTACAAGTTCAGGCCTAACCTCTGGATGCATGCGGTATTGTGTTTTCAGCATTTGTACTGGATAGCCGGCCCTCTGGAATCTCTTGAACAAGCTCATGCCATAACTACAGTACAAGATGTCAAAATATTGTGTGAATGACCGAATACCTTGGCCTTGAGTTTGTATATTATATATAGACTTTACAAGGATGCTTTACATGGAAAGCAAATAAAAAACAAATAAATTACAGCATGATTCTAGCTCTATACATGTAAACTATAATCTATCAAATAATATATGCTAACTGTACAGAATAATCAATGGAGAAATAAGGAAATATTGTGGGCTAAAATAAGGAAAGAAGGGTGGACTAAATTAAGGAAGGTGTGGACAGCAAGTGTGGGCTAAAATATGGAAGGTGTGGAGGGCTAAATAAGGAAGGTGTGGAGGGCTAAAATAAGGAAGGTATGGACAGCAAGTGTGGGCTAAAATATGGAAGGTGTGGAGGGCTAAAATAAGGAAGGTGTGAAGGGCTAAAATAAGGAAGGTGTGGACAGCAAAGCTGTCCTTTGACAGCCCCCTCAAATTGATGCAGGTTGATCAACAAGCATCAATTTGCTACTTAGCAAGCAATGTCGATGACGAGGGAGAGCCTTGGTGAAGATATCAGCTATTTGTAAGTCGGTGGAAATATGTGGAAGAGTGATAACACGAGCTTCAAAGGCTTCACGGATAGAGTGACAGTCCACTTCAATATGCTTTGTGCGCTCATGATAGACAGGATTGGCCGTGATCTGAATAGCGCTTGTATTATCGACATGTAGAGGTGTAGGATCGGTCTCAGAAAAATCTAACTCCGCAAGCAAACCTCGAAGCCAAATGATTTCAGAACAAGCAAGAGACATCGCCCGGTACTCAGATTCTGTAGATGACTTAGAGACTCTGTCTTGCTTCTTACTTTTCCAAGATATCAATGCATCACCTAAGAACACACACCAACCAGTGATGGAGCGACGGGTATCCGCACAACCAGCCCAATCAGCATCACTATAAGCAGCAAGGCGAGTAGAATTGCCTGCAGGGAAGAACAAGCCACGAGTAGAAGTGCCTTGAACATAGCGTATGATCCTACGAACGGCAGCCAAATGAAGATGACGAGGAGTCTGAAGGAACTGGCTGACTTGCTGTACAGCAAAAGAAATGTCCGGTCTAGTAATGGTGAGATAAACAAGGCTACCACCAACTTCCTGTATAAACTGGGATCAGCAAGTAAGTCGCCCTCCTCTTTGCGAAGCTTGACATTTAATTCCATGGGAGTATCAACAGAAGTAGCCCCTTGTAGACCAGCTGTAGCCACTAAGTCACTCGCATACTTATGTTGATTGAGGGAAATACCAGAGGGACTATGATGCACCTCAAGACCAAGAAAATATGTGAGAGACCCAAGATCTTTCATATGAAAGGACTCGGAGAGATGAGTTTTGAGCTGACCAAGTAAAGCAGAATCGGAACCAGTGATCACAATATCATCAACATAAACCAAAAGAACAACAATACCCATGTCTGATTTCCGAAGAAACAAGGAAGTGTCATACTTGCTCTGCCTGAATGAAATTGTAATAAAGTGGTGCGGAATTTATCAAACCAGGCTCTCGGAGCCTGTTTGAGACCATAAAGAGAGCGACGAAGCTTACACACATGTGAAGTCGGAGAGGGAAACAATCCCGGGGGTGGCTTCATATAAATACACTCTTTAAGATCCCCATGAAGAAAAGCATTTTTTACATCCATCTGATGTAGTGGCCAATCACTGGAAGCAGCAAGAGCTAGAATCGTACGAACAGTAGTCATTTTAGCCACAGGAGCAAAGGTCTCTTCATAATTGACACCATATTCCTGATTATTCCCAAGTGCAACAAGCCGAGCTTTGTAACGATCCAAACTTCCATCAGATCGGACCTTGACTGAGTAAACCCATTTGCAACCCAGAGGAACAATAGTGGGAGGACAGGGCTCAATGTCCCAAGTGTGATTGGCCTCTAGAGCGGCAATTTCTTCCTGCATAGCTTGTCGCCAACAATCATGCTTAGCAGCATGTGAGTAGCATGTGGGAATATCAAATTTGGACAATGCAGCAGTAAGGGCTGAAATAGAATTGCCAGAACTGGAAGAGGGAAATCCATACCTATTCGGAGGTACAGACACTCGAGAAGAGCGACGTACTGAAGGTGCTGCAACTGACTGCATCTGGAGCGTGGTAGGATCAGATATCGGGTGAGCCACTGAAAGAGACTGTGGGCGGGAGCGTCTCGTATACACAATACCTGGTTGAAAGCGAGAACTGACTGGATGAAGATCTGAGAACTGTTGCTCAAAGGAGGGAAGGACCACAGTAGAAGAGGATGACACAGTAGAAGAGGATATAGGAAAGAAATGTTGATTTTCAAAGAAAATAACATTCCTAGAAATACGTGTACGATGTAATGTAGGATCATAGCAAACAAATCCCTTTTGACACATATTATATCCCAAGAAAGCACATCGAACAGATTGAGCAGATAATTTATGTCGCTCATGAGGAGGTAAATGAACAAAACATACACAACCAAAATACGAAGGTGATCATAACTAGGTTGCTTAGCAAATAAGCGGAAATAGGGAGACTCCATATGTAGGACTTGAGAAGGTAAACGATTAATCAAGTGAGTAGCAGTTTTAGAGCCTCTACCCAAAACATGGATGGAACAGAAGATTCTAACAAGAGAGTACGTACCACATCTAAAAGATGACGATTTTGCGTTCGGCAACTCCATTTTGTTGAGGAGTAGAGGGACATGAACGTTGATGAATAATACCCTTAGAAGCCAAGAATGCTTGAAACTCAATAGACAAATACTCACACGGAATCTGTGCGTAATGTCTTAATAGAAGTAGAAAATTGATTGTCAACATACGCTAAAAACTCAGTGAAAGTACGAAAGACCTCAGATTTAGAGCGAAGAAAGTAGAACCCAAGTAAATCTGCTATGATCATCAATGAAAGTCACATAATATTTAAATTTCTCATGTGAACTAACCGGGGAAGGTCCCAAACATCACTATGGATAAGATCAAAGCAATGAGATGCTCTACTTGCATGCAAGGGAAGGGAAGAGTTTTACTTTTACCAAGTTTGCAAGAATCACACTCAAGAGATAAAGAATAACGATCCTTATTACAGGTAAATCAGAGTTCAATACATGAGATAAGATTTGAGTATTGGGATGGCCTAAACGACGATGCCACACCATACTAAGATCTGAAACATTATTACAAGCAAAGACTTAATAGAAGAAAGTGGAGAAAAATCTGGAACAGGTAAAAATAGTGGAAACAAGCGCCCACTTTAGGTCCCTTTGCGATCGGCTTCCCCGTTACCTGGTCCTGCACAACACAACCATTACCAGAAAAATTAACAGCACAATTGTTATCAACTAATTGGCCAACAGAAATAAGATTCGTGGAAAGCTGAGGAGCAAGAAACACGTCAGTGAACTTAGAGGAGGCATCGCCGATAGCAGCTATGGGCAAAGAGCTGCCATTGGCAGTCTGAATGGAAGATTGACCAGCGTAGGGCCGAACATGACACAAAGCGGTGGGATTATTAGTCATGTGATTAGAGGCCCCCGAGTCCACGTACCAGAGTTTAGTAGAATTGTTACCTTGAAACCCATTGCTGATAATGCTGAAATTAATATCTGTTGCAAACCATTTCTGGGGTGCAGTAATCTGGTGCAGGAGGTGCAGGAATAGAGCACGCAGCTGAAGGAGAGTCGTCTGTTGCAGAAGTTGCTACAGGAGGGATAATAACCGAAGTCTGAAATGCGTGGGCCTGACGATTCTGGGGGCGAATACGACATTCTTTGATAATGTGACCCTTCTTCTTGCAATAAGAACAAAACTTCTTAGGGCAAGTGGCAGCAATATGCCCATATTCCTTGCAGCAAAAACACTGCAAGTTTTTAGAATGCATAGGTGGTCCGCGGCCTTGGGCAGCATAAGCTACAGTTGTTGTCCCGGAACTGCCATGAGATTGCTCCAAAATAGCTTGAGTACTAAGGCGTTGCTCTTCGCGAAGTAACTCACCAAAACAAATATCAAGAGAGGGAACAGGAGATCTATTCAGTAAAGAGGAGCGGACAGATTCATATTCCGGACGTAGTTTCATAAGAAACTGATCACGCCGGGTAGTCGCGTGAATAGTCTGAATAGTTGAAAGAGCAGCAATAGGAAATCCGCTGTAACCAAATCAGCATATTCATGCCAAAGAGTCAGAAATGCTGAGTAGTAGTCCTGGATGGAAAGACTACCATGTTGAAACGTGGCAATCGCATGTTCTAATTGAAAGCGACGAGCATCGTTATCCTGATGATAAACTTCTTCAAATAAGCCCACATAGATTGAGCAGAGCGATGGGGCCGCAAGTGGGTGACAATATGAGGCTCCACTGAACCAAGAAGCCAAGACATGATGCGTGCATCAAGCACAGCCCATGAAGGAAAAGACCCAACATCCTGAGATTTGTCAAAAGTTGATGGTTTTTCAACATCCGTGCCATCATATGACCCCAAAGGTCTTTTCCCTTGAGAAAAAGTTCAAATTGAAATGCCCAGGTAGAATAATTTATGCCTGTAAACTTAACACACAGAGGTGCGGAATCCATAGAAAATAAATAGACTTGACCGAAAAAAAATAGAACCCGAGACAAAAGGATGGACCAAAAAAATCCTAGAAGAAAACTGAACAACCACAGAAATACTGAGAAAAATGGTTGTGGTTGGGTGCAGCACGGATCAACACAGACTTGACCGAAAGATACGAGAGGCACCTCCGAAACCGAAAAGACAGAAAAGAATTTGAGGGAAGAAAAATTAGCAACCTTGCTCTGATACCATGTCAAAATATTGTGTGAATGACCGAATACCTTGGCCTTGAGTTTTGTATATTATATATAGACTTTACAAGGATGCTTTACATGGAAAGCAAATAAAAAACAAATAAATTACAGCATGATTCTAGCTCTATACATGTAAACTATAATCTATCAAATAATATATGCTAACTGTACAGAATAATCAATGGAGAAATAAGGAAATATTGTGGGCTAAAATAAGGAAAGAAGGGTGGACTAAATTAAGGAAGGTGTGGACAGCAAGTGTGGGCTAAAATATGGAAGGTGTGGAGGGCTAAAATAAGGAAGGTGTGGAGGGCTAAAATAAGGAAGGTATGGACAGCAAGTGTGGGCTAAAATATGGAAGGTGTGGAGGGCTAAAATAAGGAAGGTGTGAAGGGCTAAAATAAGGAAGGTGTGGACAGCAAAGCTGTCCTTTGACACAAGAATCCAACAACATTAAATTGCAATGAAAATATGAATATGCTACAGAACAATGAAAAGGTGTCACTAGCACAAAAATCGAGTGCTTTACCCAAATTTCTCAGCAATAGGAGAAATTACAGTGGCTGGCAATTGAACTGGATCGCCAACCTGGGTATAGGGAGAAAAAACAATGACACTACTTCAGGAAGGACTTAAACATTTCTAGTAAAATTAGGAAAAGCAGTTATTGATCATATTAAAAAGAATTAACAGATTAAAGAACAACGACAAATGTGTGTGCATGTATTTAACCAAATCAATCTAGCAAGAGTTTCAAACACAATTATACACTTGTACAAACATAAATCACACTTTACACAATTTAGGAGATCTTCCAAACATGCATAACAAATTGTGCTAATAAGGTCCCTGAAAGGAAAAAAAAAAAATCTTTCTACCACATCAAAGAAGATATTTTCCTTTTCTTGTCAATTTGCTTGCTCTCCTTTAATCAAACAAATTGTTGCTCTATTTTCCTCCCTAAGACATGCCTATATACATAAGATTCAAGTTACAACTCAAACTAAATTTAAATTCCCTTTAATCACATTCTTTCTAGATCTCTATATCTGTGTCATAGAAATCTTATGCCTTTGTTACTCAGAAAGGAAATAATACAAATCGTAGAACGGATTCAAATCTGTAAAATCAATAGACAGAATCTACCAACCTATTAAAAACATCTTAATAGACCAAAAGAATACCATCCTATGTCCAAAGTTCTCAAACTAGGCAATCTAATTCAAAAACCCCAGCATCAAAATGCATGCCTCTGTTCTATCTTAAAACCACTTAGACGATTATTTTTTGCAAGCAACTTATACTTAGAATACAACTAAAACCAAATTTAAATTCCTTCAATCACACTATTTCTAGATCTTTATATCTGCATGTCATAAAAATCTTACTCTGTTGTTACTCTAACAAATCATAGAGCAGATTCAAATCTGTAAAATCAGGGGATAGTCTATCTGCCAACCTATTCCAAACAACTTAACCATAACTCAAATTTCATCACCAAAAGAATACTAAATCAGGATCTAAGCTCAAAAGTGCTCAAACTATGCAATCAAATCCAAAAACCCCAAAATCAAAATGCATGTCTCTGATATATCTCAAAACCAATTGGACAGTAATTCAGAATTCAGTCATCAAAAGAACATCAAGTATAATTTAATTTCAATAGTTATGGAAAAAGCTACAAAAATGTTTCCCAAAACATAATGTAAAATCAAGGAGGTTAAGGGCTTTTAGGAACATTTTCGAAAAAATTTCTCAAATAACAATTTCAAAAATAATTTCTAAAAACAGTTCTCAGATACAATATAAAAGTTTCCAAAGTATTCTCCATATTTTCAATTATTGCTCAAAACATTATACAAAAAAAAAAAAAAAAAAAAAAACTGAAAACACCTAAAATTTATTCCAGAAAATAACCTGTTTCAAAACAAATTCTCAAAAAACCGTTTTTTATTAAAAGTTTGTCAAACGTGTTTCTGAGTTAGAAAACTGTTTTCAAAGTCAGAAAATTGTTTTCAAGAATAGTTTCCAAATAGGTCATATGCCTCTAACACCATGTGAATATGAGAAAGTCCAGCTCTTCATTCCTCAATTATAAAAAAATATCATCATTTAATAATGCCTTTATTCAAGCTTAGAAGTCTATTAAAAGATCTCCTGAAGATAATAAAGTTATTTGGCTCATCTTATCTTAATTTTTAAAACACATAAGTCAGTATAGCACCTAGGTGTTTTTGAATTATGCAACTATAAGCCATCCAAATTTTTAGTTGAAATAAAGCCTTTATCCTTGCAATTTTAACTCCAATTTACTCCATCTGTCCACTCAAACATAAAAATGCAACTATATAATTTAACACCAAAATTAATATTTTACTCCTCCATACAAGTCTTCTCTCATTAAAAGATAATAAAGATATACAAGCTCCAAGCCATGAAATTACAATGTCTACCAATATCAAAGAAAATTTTATTTGATGATAATATTTTTATTTTTTTTTAAAAGATCTTAACCTAATCCTTTACAAAAGGCATGGGTTGGAATTTTTCTCAAAGTTATTGTTTTTATCTTTTATCTTAATGTCCTTATCTCACTTAACATAGGATTGTGCAGAAACAAATTGCCTACAAAAAAAGACTGTTATCCAAACAAAATCACAAAACGATTTTCATTATCTGCTCTCAAGGTTCAAGTTGTTCTGAACTACCATTATGGCAACTTATTTCTTTTGTGATAAAAAACACATTAATTCCAATCAAAATACCCATGTCGGCGTGATACAACACAAGTGTAAGTGTGAGATCTATGTTGAATACACTTATATTGCTTTATATCCTTCTTTAATTTTTTAAATTATACTTAAATTGCATCAAATACATCTACTTCGCTCCTTTTCTTTTCCTTAATTTTTTTAATTATATCATATAATATTATAAGATAAATATAATTAAAAATAAATTTTGAATTAATTTTTAACTCCTATAAAGTGTTTTATCTCTTTCCTAATTTTTTAAAATTATAATAGGTGAAATTCAAAAATAGATATAATAATTAATATCATGTAAAATTTAAAGACAAATACAATGAGTAATAATGTAAAAAAAATCTAAAGATAAATATAAAAAAATCTTAAATATCTAGTGATAAAGTATAATATTTAATATATATAAAAAAAAGACAAAATTTTAATATGATAAGAAATTAAATATGATCAAAGATTGTTATAAAAAAATCACTATAGATTTTTGAAGTTTTAAACTAATCAAAATTACTAATAATGTGATATAATATTTTCTTTCAGATTTTTCTCCACATCCTATTAAAATAAAAGACCTATAGCAAGTAGGTTCTTCATGTCCCATTAGTGGTAACATCTATTGAATATAATGTATTTATAGTGTATAATCTTTCTTTCCTTTCTTAATATAGGTCACATATATGGTAGTTAGTTAAACCTAGCTTTGTATATATATTTCTCTATTGTAAGAAGTTAACAAGATGAATAAGAATTAAGGTTCTCTCTCTCTCTTTCAACATGGTATCAGAGCCAAGGGAGAAAACTTCATTCTTTCTGGTTTACCCGTGTAATTAATTCTGGGAATCCGTCCAGTGACCGTGTTTCATTCCGGTCACCTTTTCCATCTCCCAAAGCTTTCCGGTCAGTCATATCGTGGTGTCAAAAAACCCTCATCACTGTCAACATTTTTCTAGCGACTTTTTTTCCGGCGATATTTTCCAACACCGACCACATCATCATGAGCGCAAAGAGGAGATATGCAACTTTTCTCAAAGCACCGGAGCCAAAAACCCACCCACGCACCATTTTTCTCCGGCGGCCTAAATCTCACGCCCCAGCGCGTGAGGGCGCATGGCCCACTTTCCAGTGCCGAGCTTCTTCCAACAGGCTCGTCCGGCATCGTCTTGCACTTCTAAGCCTCCATCAGTCCTCTTTGAACCCTGCTTCTCCATTTTTTTGGCATTTCAAGCCTCCGTGGGTCTTCTTTCAGCCTCCTCCGGCCTCCGACGGCAGCTCCCTTCCTTGGCCGAGACCTGTGTGTGCCTTGGGAAGGCCTCTTCTTCATCTCCAGTCACTTTTCTCCTTTGTTTGGGTCCCGACATACCAGGTTCTTCTTCCACAGCTGTGATCCGACCTTCCTTTAGGGCTCTCTTCGATCCAAACGTGATTCAATCTCAGGTGAAGTGGATATGGCGACTAAAAATCCTATTTTTACATCCGTCATCTCTGGATCTCCTATCACATCGGAAAAATTGATTGGTAGTGAGAATTCTCTCCTGGTCAGCGTCCGTGGAACTCTGGTTTATGGGACAAGGTTATGAGGATCATCTTGTTACACCTGAGGATGCTATACCTGATGTTGACAAAGTGCAATGGAAGAAAATCGATGCATAATTATGCAGCGTATTATGGCAATCTGTTGATCCCAAAATTTTACATCATCTTCGTGCCTACAAAACTTGCTTTAAATTTTGGACTCAGGCTAAAGGATTATACACGAATGATATTCAACGATTTTATAAGGTGGTCTTTGATATTGTTCATGTGAGACAATAGGACATGGATCTGTCTACTTATATTGGCCAAATTGCATCTCTTAAGAAGGAGTTCTTAACTTTGATGCCCTTCACTAATGGTGTTGAAGCTCAACAAATACAGACTGACAAGTTCTTTATGGTGTTAACCCTCATTGGCCTCCGTTCAGATCTTGAGTCTGTCCGAGATCAGATTCTTGCTAGTCCATCAGTACCATCATTGGATGATGTGTTCGCTCGTCTCTTACACCTTTCCTCTACTCAGACCTTGTCGACTGATGGTCCTTTAGATTCATCTGTGTTAGCCTCTCAGACTAACTCTCAAGGAGGACGTAGTGGCAATCGGGGTCGAGGACAATGTACTCAGTGCACCTATTGTAATAAGCTTGGTCACACTCGAGATCGTTGCTATCAGTTACATGGATGGCCTCCTCGCACTGCCCACATTGCTCAATCATTTGATCCTCTGCTATCTCGACCTGACTCTGCTGCAAGCTCCACATCTCAGAGTATCACCCTTACTGGTAGTGATTATGATGTCTATCTCCAATATTAGGCAGCCACATCAGCTTCTGTTCCTTCTGTTGCCCAGACCAGTAATGTCTCTGTCTGCTTTACTCAGTCTCCTTCTCTTGGCCCGTGGATTTTAGATTCTGGAGCATCTGATCATATCTCTGGTAATAAACACTTTTTCTCCTCTATTACTACTACCTCTGCCTTACCTACTGTTACTTTAGCTAATGGTTCCCAAACTATGGCTAAAGGTATTGGTTTGGCTCATCCTCTCCTTTCCCTACCTCTCCATTCTGTCCTTTATGCTCCTGAGTGTCCTTTAAATATTATTTCCATCAGCAAAATAACTCGCACTCTTAACTGTTCTATCACTTTTTCTAATAAATTTGTGATCTTGCAGGACCGGAGTACGGGGAAGACAATTGGCATAGAGCGTGAGTCTCAAGGCCTCTATCACCTCACATCACCTTCATCTCCTATAGCTTGCATTTCCACCGATGCTCCTCTTCTCATTCACAATCGTTTGGGTCATCCTAGTCTCTCCAAGTTCCAGAAGATGGTCCCTCGTTTTTCCACTTTGCCGTCGTTTGCGTGTGAGTCATGTCAGCTTGAGAAACATACTCATGTCTCGTTCCCAAAGCGTTTGAATAATTGGGCAAAGTCTCCTTTTGAACTTGTCCACACTGATGTTTGGGGTCCGTGTCGGACCGCGTCTACTTTAGGATTTCAGTATCTTGTCACTTTCATTGATGACTATTCAAGATGTACTTGGTTATTTTTAATGAAAAATCGAGCTGAATTATTCTCTATTTTCCAGAAATTTTATGCTGAAATCCAAACACAATTCAATGTTTCTATTCGAGTGCTACGCAGTGACAATGCTCGGGAATATTTTTCTACACCCTTTACTTCTTTTATGTCCCAACATGGGATCTCCATCAGTCATCTTGTGCTTATACTCCTCAACAAAATGGGGTTGCTGAACGTAAAAATTGACATCTTGTTGAGACAGCTCGTACCCTCCTTCTCCATAGTCATGTTCCTTTTCATTTTTGGGGGGACGTTGTTCTTACAGCCTATTACTTGATTAATTGTATGACCTTATCTATATTACATGACCAAATCCCTCATTCCCTCCTTTTTCCTACCCAACCTCTTTTTTTCCTTCCTCCTCGTGTCTTTGGTTGTACTTGTTTTGTTCATACTCTCACACCTGGACAGGACAAGCTCTCCGCTAAGGCTACGAAATGCATCTTCTTGGGATACTCTCAACTTCAGAAGGACTATCGTTGTTATTCCCCTGACACTCATCGTTATTTTCTCTCCGCTGATGTCACCTTCTTTGAGGATTCTTCATTCTTCTCATCCTCAAATCTCTTCCCATTTCTGAAGTATTGCCACTTCCCTATATATCCCCCCCTTCAGATGCGCTCTCTCGTCCTCTTCAGGTTTATCATCATCGACATCATGTTGTTGCTCCTCCTCTCTCTTCCGTTGAGGTACCTGATGACTCACCTCCTGTCCCACCGATTTCTCCTACCCCGACCCTGTCATCTATTGACCATTTGCCTATTGCTCTTCGGAAAGGTAATCGATCTACTCGTAATCCTCATCCTATTTATAATTTTTTGAGCTACCATCGATTATCTTCATCCTATTCTGCCTTTGTCTCTACTTTATCCTCTGTTTCTCCTCCTAAGAGCACTAGTGAGGCACTTTCTCATCCTGGGTGGCGACAGGCAATGGTTGATGAAATAGTTGTTCTGCACTTCAATGGCACATGGGATCTTGTTTCTTTACCTCTTGGTAAATCTACAGTTGGATGTCGTTGGGTCTACACTGTTAAAGTTGGTCCTGATGGTCAGGTTGATCGCCTTAAGGCCCACTTGGTTGCTAAAGGTTATACTCAGATTTATGGTTGTGACTATGGTGACACCTTATCTCCTGTTGCCAAGATTGCTTCTGTTCACTTATTTCTCTTCATGGCAGCTATGTGCCATTAACCTCTTTATCAGTTGGATATTAAGAATGTTTTCCTTCATGGTGAACTTCTCGAGGAAGTGTATATGGAGCAACTACCTGGTTTTGTTGTTCAGGGGGAGTCTGGTTTAGTGTGCAAGTTACGCTGCTCTCTATATGGCTTAAAACAGTCTCCTCGGGCATGGTTTGGGCGTTTTAGTTCAGTTGTTCAAGAGTTTGGAATGCTTCGGAGTGAAGCAGATCATTCAGTTTTCTATCATCATAACTCTTCGAACCAGTGCATCTATTTGGTAGTTTATGTGGATGACATTGTCATTACAGGTAGTGATCAAGAGGGTATCCAAAGACTAAAGCAACACCTTTTCAACCACTTTCAAACCAAAAACTTGGGAAACTCGAGTACTTTCTAGGACTTGAAATAGCTCAATCCAGTTCAGGTGTGGTTATGTCACAAAGGAAGCATGCCTTAGACATCTTGGAAGAAACAGGTATGTTAGAATGCAAACCTGTTGACACTCCTATGGATCCAAATGTCAAACTTTTACCAGGACAAGGGAGCCTCTAAGAGATCCTGGGAGATATCAACAACTTGTAGGCAAACTGAACTACCTCACCATCACTCGGCCAGACATCTCTTTTCCTATGAGTGTGGTTAGTCAATTTCTACAATCACCATGTGACAACCATTGGGATGTTGTGATCCGTATTCTTCGATGTATTAAAGGAACACCAAGTCAAGGTATGTTGTATGAAGACAGGGGTCATACCCAAATTGTTGATTACACAGATGCAGACTGGGCTGGTTCACCCTCAGATAGGCGTTCCACCTCAAGGTATTGTGTTTTTATTGGCGGTAACTTAATATCCTGGAAAAGTAAGAAACAAGATGTAGTGGCCAGATCAAGCGCCGACGCTGAGTATCGAGCTATGGCTTTGGCAACATGTGAACTCATATGGTTGAGGCAACTCCTTCAGGAATTGAGATCTGGAAAAGATGAACAGATAAAGCTAGTCTATGACAATCAGACCGCATTACATATTGCATCCAATCCAGTCTTTCATGAAAGGACCAAGCATATTGAAGTTGACTGTCACTTCATTAGAGAGAAGATCGCATCAGGATGTGTTGCTACAAGTTTTGTTTATTTAAATGATCAACTAGTAGACATCTTCACTAAATCTCTCAGAGGTCCTAGGATTAAATACATTTGTAACAAGCTTGGTGCATATGACATATATGCTCTAGCTTGAGGGGGAGTGTTGAATATAATGTATTTATAGTGTACAATCTTTCTTTCCTTTCTTAATATAGGTCACATATATGGTAGTTAGTTAAACCTAGCCTTGTATATATATTTCTCTATTGTAAGAAGTTAACAAGATGAATGAGAATTAAGATTTTCTCTCTCTCTTTCAACAACATCAAAATAAAATACACTCAGCATCTTATTAAAATCGAAAAGACATAATGAATATATTTTTTAATTACAATTAACCAAGCAATATTATAGATAACTTATACTTATCTTACTATATTCATGTTTACCGTTAATTTATTTTTTATTAATGTCATCTTAGTACTTGCACTCATAGTTGAATCCTCGCGGCCTAAGATTTAAGAATGCAAGGGATCCAACACCTACACCCGACACTCGTACTAGAACCCATGTAATGTCGTATTTCTTATCAAGTGTTTATATTTGCATCTACCAAATATCTCTACACATCCACCTGAATTAAGAATTTTATTAAGACAAAAATGACCCTTAATAAAATAACTAAAGTACCCATAAAGTTAGCATTGTTTAGCACTATACTTCCAAACATCCCTAAGGGTGTCCACCACTATATTTTTGAACATCCTTAAGGGCACCCAAGACTATACTTTGGGACATACTTTCAACATTCCATCTTGCAAGTTTGGACACCACAAAATCATTTCTTTTTTCAAAATTTTTCATTTCTAAATTATTCCCAAGTGTTGTGGTTTTTAACCTTTGAATTTAGTTCACCTAATCACTCTATACACCCATCTTATTCCTTGGGGTTTGTTTGTTGTTAGAAAAAAATTGAGCAAAAAAGGAAGAAGGTAGGTGTGGAAGAGAATAATGAGAAGTGTATTTTAGGTATATTGAAAAATTTTAGGTGGATGTGTCAATAGGATTAATGTTTTAAAGTGGATGTATAAAATAAGGTGGATGTGTAGAGTGATTAGGTGGATGTGAGACTGATTAGGTGAACTAAATTCAAAGGTACTATCTTTCCCTAAACACATAGTGCAGTTTCTCAAAAATCATCCATCCACTTCAGTTCCTAAGGCTCTAATCCCGTAAGAATTGGTAGCAAGCTGCCACACTCAAAATTTGAATCCATGATCCAATCCAGTTCTACTCATAACCCGTAAACACATAGTGCAGTTTCTCGAAAATCATCCATCCACTTCAGTTCCTAAGGCTCTAATCCCATAAGAATTGGTAGCAAGCTGCCACACTCAAAATTTGAATCCATGAGCCAATCCAATTCTACTCATAACCCCGACATAAAACCAAAATTAGAAGTCCGAGGCCAACTAGGACTCTTCAAAACAATACTCAAACTAAGGATTTTCAATGAAACAACTACATGATACAAACCAAAATTAGAAGTCCTATCCAACAAGGGTTTCTAAGAAATTGATCCGTTCAGGATTTTTATGAAAAATACCTATCAAGTGCAAGGGTTGAGTACCGGTACGTCTCTATGTGCCTAATCCTTCATCTCCAAATTTAGGATACCAAGACTTGGCTACAATGGGTAAGGGCACTTCAATCTAACATAATAAAATAAGAGAAAAAAATCAAATAGAAATCACTCAAGAGTAAAGGTATGTCTGATTGAAATTCCATTTTCTTTTATCTTTTATCCCTGTTGTTTCTCTCTCTCTTCAATATAACTATATGCTAAGGAAGAAAGGTTTATTTTTCTTTTTTCTTTTTTCTTTTTTCTTTCTTTTCTTTTTTTTGAGTAAAAGGATATTGTATTAATGAAAAGGTATACACAATGTATACATATACAAAAAACCAATAGGGGCGTTAACACAACCGCACCCTATGGGGAACCTAACCAATCCACAAAATCTATCAAAGAAGAAATGCTATCCCCCATGTACACTCTAACCCAATCCCAAAATAAATACAAAAAAGAACTTTTAAATGTTTGATCTAAGCTTTCCCTATCCTCAAAAGCTCTCCTATTTCTTTCCCTCCAAATGGACCAAAAAATGCAAAGTGGAGCAACTTTCCAAGCCTTTTTCCTTTTTTTGCCAATTGGGACACCATTCCAACTAAGGAGCACCCCCCTCTTAGAAGAATGCATCACCCACGGTACATGGAAAAAGAGCATAAACTAGCTGCCATAATGTACTTGCTTTCAAACAATACAAAAGTAAATGATCTCTCAATTCCTCTTCAACCTTGCACATAAAACACCTATTTGGCAACCTCAATGGTCTTTTTGAGTTGATTCTATGTCAAAATCTTAGACCAAGTTGCTTTCCAAGCAAAAAAGCTAGCTCTAACAAGGGCCCAAGAGTTCCACACTATACTGTGTGGGAAAGGCTCCACTCTCCTACTTGCCAGAGAGGAGTAAAAGGACTGAACTGAAAACTCACCATTCTTAGTCTCCAACCAAACCATGGCATCAAAAGTACTCGAAATGATGGAGTAATTATGCAACCTCTCGAAGAAGGCATCTACCTCCTCCAACTCCCAATCATTAACTTGTCTAATAAACCTTGGTCCCCAACTGCCCCCATTCCAAACATCTACCACCCAAGCATCCTTAAAGGAAGCTATAGCATAAAGACCTAGGAATGCATCCCTCGAAGACATATCACCACACCATCTATCTTTCCAGAATTTGACCCGATTCCCTGAACCAACCTAAAGGCTTGTTTTATCTTTGAAGACCTCCCAACCATTTCTAATAGTCTTTCATACTCCTACACCATACCTCCCTCTCACCTCCTTTGTGCACCATTTCCCCTCTTGAATCCTGTACTTACCAACAATTACCCATTTCCAAAGAGGGTTCCTTTCCTTCACAAATTTCCAAGACCATTTACCTAAAAGTGCCTTGTTGAAAAGAGAAAGGTTTCTAAAACCCAAACCCCCATTTTGTTTCTCCAAACACACAATCGACCAATTAACCAAATGAGGCTTTCTATCCAAGTCCCCTCCTCCCCACAAGAAATCTCTTTGAATTATTTCCACTCTAGCTGCCACTCTTCTGGGGAAAACAAATAAGGACATAAAGTAAATAGGTAAACTACATAAAGTACTATTAATCAACGCTTGTCTTCCACCTTTCAACAGATATTGTCTCTTCCACAAAGCAAGCCTTTTTTTGGAACCGTTCCTCCACTCCTTCCCAAACCCTACTAGACTTGTAAGGAGCACCCAAGGGTAAGGAAGAAAGTTAAAAAATAAACTAAAAGCAAACAGCCATATTTGAAGCAAAATAAGAGTATATTATAAGGCTCTTACACCCACACCTATGTTATGTCATGTTAACATGAGTATGCTAAGGAGAATTGGAGAGTCCAAGTATCATAGCCTTAGGTTGTAAGGAAACAAGTGGTATGATTTTCATGTGATTCCAAGATGTTCTTTGTTTGGAGTGATTCAAAAATCACCACCCTCCTACAAAAAACAAACTAATTCGTTAATATGAATTTTCAAGTACAAATGAGGGATGAGGAATCCTTCAAAAATCTACAGGCTGATAAGAAGGGGAAATAGAGTGAACTTTTGAAATAGGAAAAAGTCGACTATATATCACAAGGCTTATAAAAAAAAAGGTTCATACCCCTTTTCATAACCTAGATTTAAACAAATAACACTAGAACCACTTATTGTTTGAGTCAAGGGAGATCAGGAACATGTGAGGTCCACATACATGGATTGACATGTGAACCCCATCCATATTGACACTCGCCACTCAGGTCCCACATCAAATATGTATAATTTCTGCTGATAATTTTAAAAAAAAAAATTATATCATAACTGCACTGGTAATAATCAGTGTCTCCATAAAGCCATATGACGTGGCTTTAGACTACCATATATTAAAATATTGGATAAAATATTAGTATTATTATTTTTATGAAATACTAAATACCCACTGTCACAAAATGGTGTGCGGCTTTTATGAAATATTGAAAGAAGACCATGAATGATCTCCCCTACATGTAAGCTTCTATATAGAAGAATAGAGTATGTCCTGTGTTAGACAATCCATTTTCCTATAAGCTTAAGCTGACTTAAAATATATATCATGCTGCAACATCCCCCCTCCCGCCCCCCTTTCACGTGTGGCCCCATAACTGCCGTGGGAGGCACAGATCTCAATAGTGGCACATAAGTCACATTTTTGTGACCACACGATATTTTACAATAAATTAATGGAAGACTTGAACTTGAGACATCCAATAAACTAGAAGTTTGATAACATGTTAGATAATCAATTTTCCTAAATGTTTAAGCTGTTAGGGTTTAGGCCCACAATGTATATCATGCTCCAACACCCTGCATTCAGATTCAGTTAATAAATGGTTCCATAATTTTTTGTTTACAGTAGCTTCTCCACATTCAAAGCTTTTACTGAGTGTCGAATAACAATGGTTCATTGTATAACTCTAGTCTCAATTTTCTGATGTCAGTTGATAAGACCCAATATATTACAAGCTAATGAATGTTTTCTTTTCCACCAATTGAGCAACTTCTTTGGTTGTCAGTCCTACTCCTAATAGAAAAAAAGGAGTGTAACATGATATTAGCATATACTAATAGTCTACTACTCCTTAAAAGATAAAACAGTCATGTAAACATGAAAATGTGGAACTCATACATGTATATACATAAGTATATTACTTTAAAAAGAAGAGAAATAATAGCAATTTCCAAATTTCAACAATTCAGAAAGAGGGGAACTTTATGCAGCCATTTCTTTTCTATAATTCATTATCTGCAACTTGGCATGATTTTTTTTTTTTTTTTGATAGGAAACGACAAAGAGATATATTGATAAAAAGGAAGTACAAGAGAAGGATGAGGAATCCTTCCACCAAAGAAAAACAAAACTACAAGGAATCAAATACAAGAAAATGCTAAGTAAAAACAAGCAAACTCTCTAGGTTAGTCCAACCCATTGGAATTACACACTACTAACCAATCAAGTTGTAACACGTTAAGGGGAATCTCCTTAAAAACCTTAGAACAAAAAGTCCAAAGAGAAGTAAGGAAATGAATAGAATCCCAAAGGTTCTCTGAATTCCTAGTTTTATCCTAAAAAATCCTTGCATTTCTTTCCCACCACACTACCCAAATTAAAGCGATGCACACAGCTTGCCATAAAACAATCCCTCTCTTAGAAAATCCAAAACCGTTAAAATTGGTAGACAACATGTCAGAGATGCTCCTCGGGGGGACCCAATCCATCTGGGCTAACTGAAATAATCTATGTCATAACCCCAACGTCAAAGAGCAATGGAGAAAAAGATGATCTACTGATTCTCCATGCTTCATGCACAACTTGCAAATATCAGGACTAAGTGCTTTGTAGGGTCTTATTGACTGTAGCAAGTCATTAGTATTTACTTTCTTGTGTGCCACTAACCAGACAAAGGACTTGACTTTGAAAGGGACTTAAGAATTCCAAACGAACTTAGTAGGGGAAACTGGAGGAAAACCAGAAAATTGGGATAAGGCAAGAAAGAAAGGTTTGACTGTAAAAAGTCCTGAAGGAGATAAAGATTAGGATCTCTTATTTGAAACCGAAGGTGATAAATGTAGACGATCAAGAGACCGCATGAGGCCTCCTAAATCTTCTATCTCGGAATCGGAAAGGTTACGACGAAAGTTAAAGTTCCAAGAGGAGGGGCGAGTAGAGCCGAGAATTGAAGAAATAGGAATATTTTTATCCATGACTACTCTAAATAGCCTTGGATATTGTACTCCCAAAGGTTGGTCCCCCCACCACAAGTCTTCCCAGAACCAAATTCTTTCCCCATCTCCTACCACAAACCGAGTAAACTTGGAAAACTCTTGGGACCCTTGTGCAATAGCCTTCCAACTGCAACTTGGCGTGATGCTTTTGCCCTTTTTATTATCTTTTGACCTTATTGAGACACTGACATCATTTGACAGAAAAAGTTGAGGGAGAATGCATATCACATTATTTTTTGTTTTTGACAGATAAAAAGGTAAATATATTAAAAGGGGCCGCCAAAAGAGGAACCCACAGTATACAGAATATAGCACATTAATATATCAAGGTCAAAAATGAAATATAATTATAAAACAATAGGGATGTTTAAGCAAAAGAAAACCACATATTAAGAAGGTTCATAATATAACTAACGTAAAATGCACACCAGAAATACTTGTTTGCATCCATTTGCCAGCGGAACGAGAGTTGCTGGTTCCACCTGAAATAGCAAAGTTGCATGTAAGATGACATGTGCAGGATAAAGATGGGAACTAGGGACTATCTTTTGGCTTGATTAACAAAGAAAATTGCAGCAATTTAAAAGGCATTCATGCAATTAGCAAGCATTCGAATTCGCCTGAGAAATCTCTCCAAATGAATTTGGGAGTATCCCCCATACACTCAAAATAACCTTATGCCATACAGCACCACTTTCTCTCAGCGATCTCCATAACTAATTCCCTTGCAAAGAAGTTTTTTTGATAGGTAAACAAAACAAATATATAAAAGCATTTGGAAAAGGTGCACAAAGTACATACAGAATATACAAATAGCAGTTGAATACAAGTAAAAGGAAAGAGAAAAAAACAAACCAACACCTGATACAAAAAACTCCATCCTAAAGCCTAGAAATACATAGAATCCAAACTTAACAAACACTTGGGTGAGACCAACCTGAAACACCCCGCTACTGCCACAACCACTCTTCCTTGTCGGAAAGATGAACAACCTGGACTCTATGCCAATCAACAGCAACCCCAAAAACACAACCTACAAGGTCACTTACAAACCAACTCCCACCCACTACTCCTGTTTCTCTATTTTTTGTTTGAATTGCAGTAATTGATTGAGCATTCCAAATTTCAAAGCTCCCTAACCAAGTGGGGCGTAGAGGAGGGCCTCCACTTCACATCCGAAACTCTGCGCAGCTTTCTGGTTTCCATCTTTCTCAGCAAGGATGCAATTTTTTTCTCATGCCCATCCACTGACAATCCTACGAACTTGCTTAACGAAAGAAATTTCTTATAAGATAGATTGGAGAGGCTCTCCACTTTCAATAGGCCCCTACTAGGGCCCCCAAAACCCGAAGCCCCCACTCACCACGCACCTTTAGGTTCACAATCTTGGCATCCTTGGGCTGATTCTTTGAGGCTTCCACAACCAAGGCCTCACTAGAAAACATATGCAAATATAATTGTCACCCTTGCCCTCTGCCAAAAGGCCCACATCCTGCTCTCTCCATGGAATCAAGTTATCAGTCCTCCCCAAAGAAAAACCCTAGTCACTGGACATGGAAGAAGTCGAAGAGAACGACCCTCCCCCCATTAGACAAACCGGATGCAAAAACTTACCAAAGAAACCTTCCATTGGATGCAAAAAAGTTCTCCCTCAAACCCATACCCTTTTCGTCTTTTGGCTAGCACACTTAGTCCCAATATATAAGGTAGTCTCTCATCCCTTCTCTAATCACCAACCAAAAAAAATCTTTATGCAATCTCTCAATCGTAAAAGTGACTTTCGTCGGAAAAATGAACACCAACAGGAAGTAACCAAGAAAATGAGACAAAAGAAATTGCACAAAGGTAATTCTACCACCTAAAGAAGTAGGCTTTCTTTCAACCCTAATCGTCAAGAGATATTATCTAACATCAGGCCCCCAAAAATAGGCCTCTGGGTTCCTCTCTAAGGGAAGACCCAAGTACAAAATATACCACATTGAGACTCTACACTGCAGCGGAGGCCAATCCATTTTAGAGGTCATGACTTACATTGATGCCTAATAAGCTAAATCTTCAGGCCTGACTAGAAGTTTCACTCCAAATATTCTGCACTAGTACATCTTGTGCTGACATGTTGAGAATAAATCTATTTATTATATTTTTTTCATTCTTTTTTATTAGGTATATCCTTATCAAACCATTATTTTTTATACAAAAAATAATAAAACTATTAAACAGTGAAGATAATTCTCTTCCTCATTTTTCATTTTGTCATTCATTTTTCCACAAAATCTTAGATTTCTTCTTTTTGTTTTTTCATTTTTAATGAACCACCTTGACCTAAGGACATGCGTGCAGGGAATTTATCTGAGGTATGTGTTAGCATCTGGAAGTTCATATATAAATATAAAACTTCAGTGCATGAACCTTATAAGCTAAAGTAATAAGTCAGAATGAATTATCAGCTGAATCAACAGTAACAAGGAAGACAGAGCTATATTATAAGATCACAAAGGGTGAAGGTTCTTACAGCTTGAGCAGCTTCATCTATTATGACAACATCAAACCCACTATTCAATTTACTGAAAAGACTTGAACCACTGAAGCTAAGGGTGGAGAAGACCTGCCAATCATATAGTCACTATGGTAAGCAAAACGATTTTGGTTTTCACTTTCAACTAAGACTATAATTACGTACAATTGCCGCTTCACTCAGAATTGATGAACGAACGCTGTCCCTATCTCTTCCAGCAGCTCCATGTTTCTGTTTATCAGAAGTAGAGTTCATGCTGGAAAGTTTTTGTTCCACCTGCAAGGGCAATTCCCCATGTCAATATGTTCAATCATCATATAGTTAATAATAATTCAATGAAGTTAAGGGATTTTTCTTAATTGTTGCCACATACAAGGTAATCCATGGAGACTGCCCGAACAGAATGGTGTGGTTTAAGACCAATCCGCACGATTTTAGGATTATACGCATGGTCATTTTCATCACGAACACCTGACAGCAACCATAATACAAGTGTTCACCTTTGTCAGAAAAGTGTAATATTAGGAATACTAATCAAACAGCAAGAAAATGCATTATATTTTGGCTACCAGCAAAAGGAATTGCTCCTTGCCACGTTCAGCAGAAAAGTATAAAAGGACACAGATTTCCATAAGATCAGAGAGGATTTATCAAAAGATACTTTGAGAGAAAATGAAGTAGGAGAATGAAAACAAGAGACTCTAGAACAAGAAGAAGATGATAGGATATTATCTTTTTAGGTGGGGGAGGGTGAATGGATAATCAACAAGAAGACAAGATGATTAAATCAGTGCAATTTGTGACTGCATGGTGTAATCAGAGACAACAGACAGGTATTAAAGTTAATTATGTCAAAGAAAGTATCTACATAGGATAATCCCTCAGCCTTTTTTTATCCAAGGTAAAAGAAACAAAACTAAAGAAGCGTGTAAGACAGAATCAGCTGTCACCTGCAAACATCCCTCTATTGGCAATAGATCTTTGGAAGGAAGAGAGGTGTCTGAGCAGAAGCAAACTCAAGGAATAGGGATTTCAACAATATTGTTATCAAGTATGAACAATGAACATAAAGAACTGGGATCACAAATGAAAGAGGAAAGCATTGATGGTGAGGTGATAGGATCAGAAATTATGATTATGTTCTGTTTAGCTAAGAGTTGACATTTGTGGATACATGTTTCAGCTCAAGGGATTCAAAAGATAAAGACTGCATACCAGCATTCTAAGCTTCCCTTTAAGGATGTTCTCAAGAGGAAGGGAAGTCCAATTTCAGGGTCATGGCCCACAGGGTGAATGAAAAACGATCTTCCAGCCTTTGGAATATTAGTTACAGAAGAATCCTAGTGAGGGAGATTCTAACAATCACTCCAAACTCTGGGTTAACATTATGTGGGTGTTTTCAGGTAAACTTATACTCAACTGCTCGCTTTCACATTGCCACAAATTAGTGGTCATTCTACCAGAACCAAATCAACAATGGAATACTTTAAAATGTAGACTCATAGTTACACAATTTATCTCCAGAACAAGGGCATCCCAATCCCCCACAATTCTGTTTTGCTTTTTGTTGCTTTCTTTTTCCTCAAATCATGAAACTAGTGAAAAAAATTATAAAATTTATATGAGGAAAACCAAAATGTATCCAGACACAGGTTATAACAAAAGCAAGAGAAACGAGGGGGAATGATAACATGCATAGCATAGATACTTGTACCAGTATTTAGAAGGCGCAACACAATCTCATCAAGCGCAGAATTTGATGGAGCACATACCAGTACCCGTACACGATATTTACGACTGGAAGTAACTATTTCTGGTTTCTGCAAAACATATCTAAGTCAGAAGATCCTCCAAATGAGCACTATAAAATAGCAAGCCTCAGACTTACCAATTCATTTCCAGTGGTAGGGAAAACACCATCATCACCATCCTTGGGCACAATTTCATCTCTAGGATTGATACCAGTTAGCCATGGAGATGCTTGTCCCCACATAACATATCTGCAAAATTTTACAATATTCAGTGCAAGGGCATGCATCTGTGCTGTGGATCAAGGTATTAAACTCCAACTTCAAATCATCTATGGTCAGAACAAATATGGCGAAATCGATATTGATAATAGTGAAGTTCAAGATAACGATGAGAGGTCATTCCCACAAAATACAGAACCTGATCAAAGTAAGACTATACTCCTCCACTATACAACGATTACTACAAATGAAGACATGTATAAAATATCACAAGAAACCAAATTCAAACTCTCTCAAACATTATCCACCCCTTTCAAATTACAAACTGATGTCCAACTGAGTTGAAGAACATTAAGTTAGATTCCTCTATAGGCAACAATACAATAGGCCCAAAAGGAGGAGTAGAAGTGAAGAAGATCCCACAACATCCCTTCTATTCTGTATTTATCCGCAAAAATCCTAGCATTTTGCTCTTTCCACACAATCCACAGTACAGTGAGGTAAGCAATATGCCAAAGTGTTTTGCCTCTAATTGAATTCCTCAACCCTCTAAATGAAATAACCATCATATTTCCAATACTCTTAGGAGGAACCCAATCCATATTCGCCACCGTGAAGAGCTTATGCCAAAGCCCCATCGTTATTGGGCAATGTAAGAAAATGTGGTCAACTGACTCTCCACTCCCTTTGCAAAGAATGCACCAATGAAGACTTAAAGATTTGCAAGGTCTTCTCACCTATAGCATGTAATTGATATTTACCTTCTTGTGCACCATCATGGATGAAAATGTTGGGAAATTTCACCAAAATATCGATGAAATATTAGATATCAGGAAGGTTCGAAAAAAAATCAGTTACCGATTATTGATTACACAAAAAATCAGTGAAAACACATAAAAATCGCCAATTTTTTGGTGTTGGGGGAACACATGCCAATGAGGTGAAAAAATCACCGATAAATCGAAGATTTTTCAAAATATGCCATTTTTTTTTATATTTATCCGTATTTTTTATTTTTTTAATTATTTTTTTCTAATTTATCTTTTTTTTTAATTTATATTACCCTTTCATTTTATATTATTCTTTTATTTTTAATTATTTTTCATATTTATCTCATTAATCCTATTTTATAAAATTACTATCACTTCACTTTTAAATTTTTTTTATATTTATCCTTTTAATTTTATTTAATTCTAAATATTTTTATTTTGAAATATTAAAAATATGAATTTATTCAAAAATTGCTAAAATATAAAATTAAAAAAAAATTAATGAAGTTCTAATGTTTTATAAATTAAAATTAATTTGATAAGATAAATTATTAATATAATTTTTAACAATTTTAATTATTTAAATAAATTAATGTTAATAGCAAAAAACTATCACCACAAATTTGTAATAAAATTTTAGAAATTAAATCTCAAATAAAATATTTTATATGAATCGATTTAATTTTTTATTTAAAATGTAGTCGAACATGTTTTAATAAAAGTAGTTTTTAATTTTTAAAATAAATGAATATAAATATATTAAAGGAATTTAAGCTAATTTTTTCTATAAAAAAAATTGATAAATATTATTTTTGATCATACCTATGTCAATTACACTTACAAAATAACCTTGATATATGTATTTTTGCTTATTTTATTATTTTTTTAAAGTTTTTCCAAGCATTTCCATGAATTTTAAACAATTTATGTTCCATCAATATTTTTGTTATAATATCTACAAGATTTTACCGATATGTTCGATATATCAGTAAAATCCAAGTACTAATATATTTGTGTTTACTGATATTTTTATCTCTGTGCACTACTAACCAAGTAAAGGCCTCGACCTTTGAAGGGGCTTTTGATTTCCAAACAAAATTAGACAGAAGGTATGAGATTGGATTTAAGGACTTGGACAACACCGTGAAAAAAGATTTTACTGAGAATAAACCAAAGGGAGAACATGTCCAAGCTCTTGAGTTTGCAGTAGAAAGAGACAAGTGCACTGTAGAAAGTGAAGACATGAGTCTTTTGAGAAGTACAATTTCTAAATCAATAAGTTATGTCGAAAGTTAAAATTACATGAATGTGGATAGGAATTACCAAGGACAACTGAAATGATGAGATTTCTCACTGAGATAACTTTATAAAGACCTAAAAATTGTGAACACCAAGGTTGATCTCCCCACCATAAATCTTCTTAAAATTGGATTCTCTCCCCATTTCCCACCACAAAGAGGGGGGGTGTAGGGAAACGTTCTAAAAAACTTGTGCAACAACCTTCCAAGGACATCTGTGTGACCATCTAACCGAAACGTTGGCGTCTCATCCATTAGGATGTGTCCCATAAATACTCAAAATAACCTAATGTCTAATACCACAATTTTCCTTAGAGAACCTACACATTCACTTCCCTAAGAGAGCACGATTTCTCAAGGAAGTCTTCCCAATCCACAAACCTCCAAACTCCTTAGGCCTACACACTACATCCCACTTGATAAGATGATCTTTCTTTCCCTCCCCAGACCCTAACCAAAGGAAATCCCTTTGCATTTTCTTAATTTTTAAGACTATTGAAGTTGGAATCATGAAAAGAGAAAGGAAATAACTAAGGATGTAAGACAAACAAGACAAAATTAATGTTATCCTTCCCCCCAAAGACAAAAAGGACTTTTTCCACACATCCAACCTCCTTAAGACTATCAACCACAAGATCCCAAAATCTCATTGTCTTTGGATTCCCTATTAAAGGAAGACCCAAATAAGACAGTGGTCACTATGAAACTTTACAGTCAAGTGTCATAGCCAACCTGGATATCAACTCTTGGCTTACATTAATACTGGAAAGAATGCTTTTCTCTAAATTGATTTTCAACCTTGATAATTGCTCAAAAACCAAAAAGATTAGTTTAAGGTTTTGCAGAATTTTTGGAGAAGCTTTAGAGAACAAAATTGTGTCATTTGCACCCATCCAACCTCCTCAAGACTCTATCAACCATAGGGCCCCAAAATCTCATTGTCTTTGGATTTCCTATTAAAGGAAGACCCAAATAAGACAATGGTCACTCTGAAACTTTACAGTCAAGTGTCGTAGCCAACCTGGATATCAACACTTGGCTTACATTAATAGCGGAAAAAATGTTCTTCCCTAAATTGATTTTCAACCTTGATAATTGCTCAAAAACCAAAAGGATTAGTTTATGGTTATGCAAAATTTCCGGAGAAGCTTTAGAGAAGAAAATGGTGTCATTTGCAAATTGTAAAATAGATACTCTAGTCTTGTCCCCACCAACTATTTTTTTTTTTTTTTTTTTTTGATAGGAAACAACAAAGGGATATATTGATAGAAAAATTGTCCCTACCAACTATGAATCCCTCAAATAAACCACTTTCCTCCTCTCTAGTCATCATCCTATTAAGAACATCCATTACAATGGTAAAAAGGAAAGGAGAAAGAGGATCTCCTTATCTTAATCCTCTAATGGCTTTAACCCAACCTTTGGCATTTCCATTAACTAGGACTACACAACTCGTTGAAGACAAGCATCCCCTTACCCAAGATCTTCATTTTATGCTAAAACCTTTCTTTTCAAGCACATGGTCATAAGCCTTTTCAAAATCAATTTGAAGACCACCCCTCCCTCCCCCGACCTCCTTTTCTCATCCACCACTTAATTGGTTATCAAAACCGCATCCAAAATTTGTCTCCCCTCAAGAAGGCTCCTTGAGATAGAAAGATTGTTTCATTAAACACTTCTTAAATGCCCTAATAAGACCTTAGCTATAAACTTGTAACCAAGCTAATAAGTCCAAAATCTGAAAGTTTGGTTGTTTGACTTTTTTTTGCCTAAGGGCAATAAAAATGGCATTGGTGCTTTGATTTATTATCCCATTACTGTGGAACTCTGAAAACACTCTCAACAAGTCCTCTTTTATCACATCCCAACACTTTTGATACACCACAATAGTAGAACCATCAAGGTCAAGGGCCTTCTCCTTGTTAAGTAGGAAAATAGCCATGTGCACCTCCTATTCAGGGAAGGGACGGTTTAGCTAAGCGACACTCTCTCCAAAAATGGGTGACCACTCTAAACCTTCCATCCTCCAAGAAACACTTGTGGGTTTTGAGTAGAGTTTTCCATATTTGATTAGTCCCATATTCTAAACAAATATGTAACCAATTAATTCCAACAATTTTACAAAAGTTTAAAAACTAAAACTCTATCAAACTGATAGAAAGTTTTAAAGTCAACTTCAGTAGAAAGTCACCTAAGATTGACTTGTGGAATAAATGGAAGTTCACAAAATTTTAGGACAACGAGAAACATTGTGTACACTCAGATTTTATCCTTTGACATTGTCCTAAACAATTTTTTTTGGGTCCATACTCCACTCAAACAAATAAACCTTCATTCAGATCATTAGCACACAATTGGATGTATGCATATCTTAAAATCTTATCAATGACCAAGAAACAAGTTTTACAAAATGTGAACAAAACTATATGAACTAAAAAGAATCATTAAAAACTATAAGAGAATCATGAGTTTCCACATTCCAAAAATGGAAGAGGCGTTCTTGAGCTACTACAATAGAAACTGCAATCACAAACAAGCAAATGTAGATCAACTTCAAATATGACAAATCATTTAAGTGTTTGACTGGAGAATTCATAGTAACTATTTTTCTTTCCTTCCTCCCCCACTCCTCATTTTTCTTTTGGCTACAAAAGAAAGGTTTATAAGAAAAGGAGCTTGACAAAGGAGGGTGCAATCCATGTGCACTAGGAGAATACAAAGAGTGCCACAGGAGAAACAACTTAACAATCTCCTAAACACTAACATGGACAAACAAACAAGGAGCAACAAAGACAAAGATCCCACATCCTAAGGCTTACTAGACCACAAGAAAAGAGAACAAAGAAAAACTCTGTTAAAGATTCAACCCACTATTCCAAGTGTTGAAACATTCTACAATTTCACTCCTTTCACATTGTTAAAAACAAGCATAATGGAGTTGTCCTCCAAACTTTCGTGGGCATTTTTCAACAAAACTTCCATGTCACCTTAACAAAACCTCTTTAATCAATGAAGAATACCCAAGAAAGGCTGAACAAATACAGAAAGAGGTCCTACAGATTACAAGCTAGACTACAATGAATGTTGTTGGTTAAATTCTTCCTCACTCACTGTTAAAATTGTTCGCTAAACGGCTTCCCAAGCAAAGAAGCCCACTTTTGTGAACCCTAAATCGCTTTGGCAAGGACCTCCCTACTAGTTGGGTCAAGGAATCAGTAAAATGATTTCACAGAGAATTCCCCATCCTTGGAACACCCTCAATCATCCTATCCTCCAGATTCTACATCACTGCTACCTCCCAAATCTATTCAATAGATAGATCCACACTTCCAACCTCTCCTTATTGCGTTCCATAAACCCACCCCAAGCCTCACTCTTTTTTTTTTTATCAGAAACAAAAGATATATTAATTATGAAAAAAGTACAAGAGAAGGATGAGATGGTTCTCCCCATAAATACAGAATACTAATCAAAGTAAGACTAAACACCTCCACTATACAAGGAGAACTATACACAAAGGTATAGGCCACTTAAGCATAAACAAAGGTAACATCTCCCCAAAAGTGGACTCAAATCCTGTCATTGTTATCCACCCATTTGATTTACAAACCAAAAGTCAACTAAGTTGAGTAACATTGAGTAGAACGCCTCTAAAGGTAATGGTACTAGAGGCCCACAAGGAGGAATAGAAGTCGAGTACATTCCGCATCTCTTCCATTCTCAACTTTTCCTGAAAGATTCTAGAACTCCAAGCCTCACTCGACCTTCTCCAGAACACTAAATACTTCTTCCTTTCTAAACCCTCCTATTAATTGTGAAAAACAAAAGGACCCATCATATCCTTTGACCAGTAGTTGTTGTGATGTTTCACAAGAGAGAAAGCAGATACAAAAGGAAGAAGAAAAGAGAGCTGAGATTGATAGCTTTTTTGATAATTGAGCGCATATATAAATAAAATTAGGCAAAAAGCCCCAAAGCATACAGGGAGTATACGTAGAAGCTTACGCCAAAACAAAAACAAAACTCACCATCCCTTAGGGAGTGGCAAGCCATTCCAAAAAGCCTAAAAGCGAAGAGGACTCCTCTCCCATATACACCCTAGCCCAACTCCACAAATTACAAACAAACGAATTCTTTAATTTCTGAATAGCTAGAGATCCCCCCCTAAATGCTAATCTATTTCTCTCCTTCCAAACCGTCCAAAAAATACACAATGGAATGGAAGTCCAAATCCTTTTCCTCTTTTTCCCCACAAAAGGGCCCCTCCAACTTTCTAACATCTCTTTAACTTTCTCTGGGAACACCCAATTGGCCCCAAACAAGGCCAAGGCAATCTCCCACAGAGTCTTTACAACTGTACAGTGTAAAAGAATATGATTTACAGATTCCTCTTCACAACCACACAAAAAACACCGGTTTGGAAGCTGCCATCCCCGTCTTTGAAGGTTATCCAAAGTTAGGACCTTCTCCCAAGAAGCCTCCCAAGCGAAAAAAGCAACTTTGGTTGGACCTTGTCCACCCAAATGCTCTTTTTCGGGAAGGTAATGTCATTTGGCCCTGTCAACAACTTGTAGGCATCTCTAATCCGAAAGCGACCGTGTCCCTCTCCTTTCCAAATCACAGCGTCCTCTTCACTAGTGATCCTCAAGTCCCTCAACAAATGCAACATCTCTCCCAAGGCATCCAATTCCCAATCATTGGAATTTCTTGAGAGTCTTATGTTCCACCCTCCTTGACCTAGGCTCGAGTCCCACATCTCATTTACCGAAGCATACCTGTGAACCGCCAGAGCAAACAACTGGGGAAAAGCTTGGGACAACGCCTCGTTGCCGCACCACAGATCAGTCCAGAACCTTACCTTAGTCCCCTTGCCCACTTTGAATTCTATGTTCTCCCAACACCAAGATGACTCCTTCAGAATATCCCTCCAAACCCCCACCCCAAACGTTCCGCGGGCCTCCTTAGTTCTCCACCCAAAGCCCAATTTGCCATACTTCACCCCAATCACCTTCCTCCAGAAGCTATCTCCCTCAAAGGCAAACCGCCAAATCCATTTCCCCAACAGGGCCTTATTCAAGAGGTCAATTTTCCGAATGCCAAGACCCCCACTCTCCTTTTGGGTGCACACCACCTCCCAATTGATAAGATGGATTTTTCTTTCCGTACTTCCCCCTCCCCAAAGAAAATCCCTCTGGATTTTTTCAAGTCTCTTTACAATTAGCTTAGGCATGCGAAACAGAGACAACTGGTATGTGGGCATGCTAGCCAAGGTACTTTTGATAAGGGTAATCCTCCCGCCCTTTGACAGATATTGTCTTTTCCACAAGGCAAGCCTTCTTCTCAATCTAACCTCAACCCCATCCCACATTGCCCTAGCCTTGTACTTGGCTCCCAAAGGCAGCCCCAAATAGACAGAAGGGAGGGTCCCCACTTTGCACCCCAACTCCACCGCCAACATCTCTATATCTTCCACTTCCCCAACCGGGATTACTTCACTTTTATTAAGGTTTATTTTGAGACCAGAGGCTGCCTCAAACCACATCAAAATCCAGCTTAGGTGGGTCATGTGACTTTGTCTTGCTTCACAAAAAATGATCGTGTCATCAGCAAATAGAAGATGGGATACATTTATTTCCATTCCCCCTCTCTCTTGAATGTTGCAACCTGAGATGAAGCCCCCATCAACAGCCCTTCTTAACATAGCACTTAGGACTTCCATTCCCAACACAAAGAGGTAGGGGGAGAGTGGATCTCCTTGGCGTAACCCCCTAGAATTGGGGAAATAACCAGCTGGCACCCCATTCACCAGAATTGAGAAGCTTGCCGATGAAATGCACCACCACATCCATTTCATCCAACGGTCCCCAAATCCCATCTTTCGCATGACCTTCATGAGGAAGCTCCAGTTCATGCTATCATAAGCTTTTTCAATGTCCAGCTTACAAATCAGCCCTTTCTCCTTACTTTTGAGCCAATGGTCAATCACCTCATTGGCTATGAGTGATGCGTCTAAAATCTGTCTACCCTTCACAAAAGCGTTTTGGTCCGGCGCAACCACCTTGTCTAACACCCCCTTGATTCTATTGGCTAGCACTTTGGCCAAAAGCTTGTACAAACCCCCAATTAAACTGATTGGTCTGAAATCCCCCAAGTCCTCCGCCCCCCCTTTCTTAGGAATGAGGACTAGGAAGGTAGAATTAAGGGACTTGGCAAAAGATTTTTCTTCAAAAATTCCTGGAAGAACTCCACAATTTCCTCTTTCACAAACTCCCAACAGGATTGCCAAAATGCCACTGTGAACCCATCCGGGCCTGGCGCCTTATCACCATTCATTCCCATCAATGCCGCATAAATCTCTGCCTCAGTGAAAGGCTGTTCTATACCATCAGCTTCAGCCTGGCTTAAACTTTGCAGCTGCAGCCCTTCAATATCAGCTCTCCAAGACTGTTCCTCCGTCAGCAGCTGCTTGAATTCATGCACAACCCCCTCTCTTACCTCCCTCTCCTCCTCCAGCCACCTCCCATTGATTCTGATCTTATCCATGGAATTATTTCTTCTATGGGCATTAGCCATCCTGTGAAAGAATCCCGTGTTCTTGTCGCCTTCCCTCAACCACAATTCCCTAGATAGTTGCCTCCAGTGTGTTTCTTCCAAGATCACCCATTTTTTGAAAGCATCCTTAGCCTCTGTTTTCATCTCTGTCTCTCTTTCAGTTAGAGCCCTATCCCTTTCCACCCTATCCCAAAATTCTACTTGTTGCAAGGCAAGGTTTTTGTTAACTTCAACCCTCCCAAAAACCTCTCTATTCCAGATTTTTATCTTCTCCTTCAGAGACTTCAATTTTGTGGCCACTCTGAAGCTGGCCCTCCCCCTCCCCCCGGCCTCCTGCCACCAACCCCGAAGGAGCTCCTTAAACCCATCCACTTTGAGCCACATATTCGCAAACCTGAAGGGGAAGGGCCCTTCCTGACCCCTCCACCATTCAGAAGAATGGGGAAATGGTCGGATGTGGGTCTGGGCAGCCTACACTGACTAACCCCACTGAAACAGTCAATCCAGTCCTGAGACACGAGAAAGCGGTCCAATCTAGCCCAAGCTTGGTTATTCCTTCCCCCACTCCACGAAGCCACCCCCCCTTGCATAGGAATGTCCAGAAGCTCTAAATCATCCACTACCTGAGCAAACCTCCTCATGGCGCCAGACAACCTCCCCTGATTGCTCCTTTCCTCAAGGGATAGAGTGACATTGAAGTCTCCCCCTACGCACCAAGGATCATCCCAGATTCCCCTTATAGCCCCAAGCTCCCCCCAAAGGGTCTCCCTTTCATCTTTGGTAAATGGACCATACACCCCTGTAAAAATCCAAACCTTCCCATCTTCTACATTCCTCAGTCTGCACGAGATTGAGAACTGACCCCTTTCCAACTCAATGATTTCCAGTGTCCTTTTATCCCAGCAAATCAGGATCCCTCCTGCGGCTCCCTGAGCATCCAGAGCACCCCAGCCAATGAACCTCCCAGAGCCCAAACTCCTCACCAACCCCTCATTCATGGACTGAATTTTCGTTTCCTGTATGCAAAACAAATCCACTTTCTGTTTTCTAATTATAGCTTTGATCATTTTCCTCTTGGAGCTGTCATTAGCCCCGCGCACGTTCCAACACAAGAGCCTTATTTTCATTGGACTTCCAAGATTTGGCACCCTCTTCCTTGCCCAGTACACTTTTTCTTCCTCCCTCCCTCATAGTTGACTGAGCATTCTAGTCTTCTCAACTCTCTTTCAAATTTTGATTTCTCTAACAGGGCTTTGTTATGGATTCTTTCTCTCCTTTTCCTGATTTTGCCCATAAACTCCAAAATGTCTTTCTCCAAGCCCTCCGTCGAGAAGCCAAGGAATTGACTGAACCTGGCCAAGTCACTATCCTCCCATCTCGCTTCCACCCATCCACTCTCTTCTTGACATAATGACCGGGCTAGGCACAGTGCCTTGCTGTTATCCTCCCTACAATCTTCACTGATCTCTACCAACTCCCACCGTTTCCCTTCATCCTGCTCTGAAATCCCAATTCCATTGCACGGAATATCCCCCTCGGTTGAATCATCAAAAGCCCCAGAGCGGTCGAAAGACTTCTTCACAGAAGTCTGACCAAAAGGAGAAAGGGAGGAGGAAGAAGGTTCAAAGGCCACCATTCCAAGGGAAGGAGGGACAAGATCATACCTTGCGTCTTCCTCCAGCAGTGCGCAGTCGGTCCTGGAGATCCCCCCCTGCTGATTCTCATTTCCATGGGTCCCCCACTGACCATCCTTCACCCAGAAGGAGGAAATAGCCGCATCTGGGCCCCTTGACGGCCTTTGAATGCACTCCGCATCAGAGAGGCCCTTCTCCGCCTGGGCCTTAGCAGGAGAAGCTGGGCTTTGAGGAACCAGCCCAACCTCTTTAGGCAGGCTTGAGGGCGATGCTATTTCCATGGGCTTCCCAGGCCCGTATTTAACTAGCCCAGCCAAGTTTGATTCAGGGGACTGGTCCTTAGTCCACCCAGTTGGCCTTGCTTGGCCCAATAAGTCCAGCCCACCCAAAGCATGAGCCTTTTCTGAAGGCCCATCTTCGCACCGAGATGGGTTTGAATTTTGGCCCGGTCTGCTGCACTGACCACGCGTCCCATCAACAGACAGCAGAACATCCTCGGGCCTCGGGCCCTCCATCACCCCCTTCACGCGCACCCTCGCGCGTGCGCCCTCGTCACCCCCTTCCTCCGTTCCCATCGCGACAGCCTTCCCTTTCATTACAGTCGCCGGAGCCTTCATGACTGGCCTGGTTTCCCACCATAGAGTTATCAAAAAACAAATCCCTTCGACCCAAATCTCCACCTCAGTAGGACGAACCTCACCGTTCCGCTTCACCAGGAGACGTGCCCACTGTAGTTCTTCCATTTTTTCCGTTTGATTATCCATCGCAAGAAATCCCCCACACGCATCCCCAATCCTCCTCAGAATACCCTGCTCCCACAAGGAAACAGGTAGGCATACTACTCTCACCCATGCTTCACTACACCTATCCCCTTCCCTCAGACATCCTAACTCCGGCCTCCACTTCTCTAATCGGAGGATTAGCCCCCCGACCGACACACTTCCGCTCTGTGCAGCTTGCTCTGCCTCTGCCGGGAGCTCAAACTCCATTAAAACCTTACCCTTCTCCATTTTTGCAAGCCCTAAATTTCCTTTGAGCCTCCAGATTCTCGCTAATTTGGTTCCCCACCCTCTGAGCTCATCCCCCTTTCCTGCATTAGGGTTCCAAGACCCAACAATGCAATGTTCAAGTTTGGACAGATTCCGACCCACTTCCTCCTTAGACGCCTCTACCCTTGCTACTGATCGTTCCTTCCCATTCCCCATTTTGATAGCATCCACATATGTCTTCGCCAAAAAATGCTTCGGCCGTGGCTCGTCTTCCTTCTGCCTCTTACTGCCTCCTTCTACACAGCCCAGTCTCCGGAGTAATTCCACCATTGAAGCCCAGCCACCCTTTGTTCCTCTGCCTTTGGGGATAAAGACGCTGAATCTCTTTCTTTCCAGATCCGCGACCCCCAGCCGGAGAAAGCATCCCCCTCTATTAAAATCACGCGTCAGAGAATACTCCCTCCCGTTCTCCTTCCACTCTCGGACCCACCTCACCATCCTTGCATTTTCGATACTCAGAGTCAGGCACTCGAATACTATTCCAAGGCTCACCGGGCCTAGTCTAACCCACGACGAGATCCCTCCTTTTCGTTCTACAATCGTGGCTTGCAGTCTGTCTCTCCTCTTCTCCACCTCGACCTCGAACATTTTCGATTCCACGCCGAATCTACCCCTTCTGACCTTCTTCTCGGGCCTCGCATGGCGCTCGCCCCCTGCAAGATCTATCGCTCCCCCTTCGTCGCCGTTAACTCTCTCTCTCGCGAACTTTCTCTCTCTAACCCTCACTCTCTCTCTCTCCTCCATAGTAAATCCATGCTGAGATTGATAGCTTGAATCTAAAATTTTATTTTATTTAATTATTATTATCACTATTTTAAGATAGCAAACCTTATATAAATCTTCATGCATTCTCCAATAGATTGGTTGCTGAATTGTTTGTCACAGCACTTGATTTCTACTTCTTTATATTGACTAAAGGTTGATGTGGCAATTTTAGCTTTAGTACTTGAGTGAGGTGAACACTTATGGGGTAAGCATTTATTATAAATCTAGAAGTCCCTAGAATTTGATCAGGTAGCACCTTGAGGGATATCTTCATCAATTTTCAGAAGTTAGAAGATCAAAATGGTAATTGCAGTTTTTTCCCATAATTGGCAAAGTATAAATGCACATCTATAGCCATTACCCTATTTGGTGATCTTTTGGATTGCACCAACTCTGTGAGAGAAGAAGAAGAGAAGGTGAAATGAGAGATTCGAACTCAAGACCTCTAGTTAAGACCTCCAGTTAAAGATAAATCTAATACTATGTTAACCTACCAACTCTTATAAAAGTTTATGCTGTTAGAAATTGGACCAACAACATATCCCAAAGTAATAACTATCATTCCTCTCATGGTTACATCTAGTAATCTTAGCTATAGACTTTAGAAAACTCAAAATACTCAACAAATTATAGAAAAAAAAAAAACATATTATAATACTTAAATTCTTTGATAGAACTCTAAAACCTTCCAAATAATTGGATTACAAAAAACTAGAAACCTTTACTGAAAAAGAAAAAAAAAAGAAAGAAAGATTTTTACAAAATAGATAAATTTTAGAAATAGATACTTTTAGAAAATCAAAGCCTTATTTTAAAAGATTTTAGAAATTAGACACATTTTTTAAAAAATTTATAGCTTCCTAGAAATAAAAGCTTTTACAAAATGAAATGTTCAAAAGTATAGGAACTTGTACAATAAGAAATTTCTAAATAGAACTTTCCATTCAAAATAAGACTCAAATAGCCAACTATTATTTTTTTTTTATCAGACAATAGCCAACTATTATTAATTATGACTTTAAAAAACGATAAATCTGCAAAATTACCCAAATACCCTTCATGGGGGTAACTTAAGATTTCTTTACCCTCTTCTATTCCTTTCCTGAGTAAATCTTGGACGGCTCATTCCCATAACTTATGGGGCTTAAATAAGATCTTTTGCTTCAAAAAGGTCAATCCAAACAGGACTTTAATATCCTTGCTCGGCTTCACAATCACTACACAAAGATTATCTGCTCTTCCTCGTCATAATTTTCACTAAACAGTCTATTATCAAACCTGTTCCAAGAAAAACATAATCAATGTAAAGTTTTAAAATATTGAGCCCCAAAACACCCAGTCTCTTTCTTCATGGTTGACAACTTGCCATAACTGAATCAAGCATTCCCCTAGATTTCTAAGCTTCCCTCAGCACTTTATCTGACTGTTCTTTATGCTTGACTCGTTCCTTACCCAACAAGCATGAACAGAGATGACTTGTATCTACCTTCCAAATCCCTCGTAGAAGGCACATAAAGATTTAAAAAATAAAATTTTGAGATGTCAAATCTATGGAATCAGGAATCTAGTGTCTCCAATTCCATTATACTTGTATCTGTATGTTTACAGGTTTAAGTTTAATCTTCATTCTAAAATGGCTTCAATCGAAGTATTCATAAGAATGAAAAAAGTTCATAGTGATGATCAAATTCTTTCTGCAGAACATCATATGTAATAGAAATGTGTGTGACATCATAGATTAAAAAAACAAATAGCCAGGAAAGAGAACATTCCACACAACCTCAATCAAGTTACAGACACTTTAAATGGCTAACATCATCAGGAGGAAGAAGATAGTAAGAAGTCAACTACATACTTTTCCTGGAGAGGTAAATATGGCCCACGTTTTATTTCACGCAATCCACCCCTACATGAAAAGGAAACTAGATAAAATAAATAAGTGAAAATGAACAGAGAATGGAATCTGAATGCACACCATATCTTATTTCACATTTATCATGACCACAGCAACAACCAGCCAAAAAAGAATGATAGAGACATTTCACTAGACTAAAGATTGACTGCTCAAATAGAACTTTCAAAGTTCTCACCTGGAGTGCACTCTTGCTGGAGTTGCATGCAAAATGGCACTAAGAAGCCCAAGAATAGTCTGTGTTTTTCCTGTTCCTGGGGGACCCTAGAAGAAAGCATGCCCTCAAATACCATATTTAGGTTATGAAAACACTATAAAACAGAAATAAAAGACAACGATATAACATAGTGATTTTGAGTATATTAGCAATTAAGTCAGATTAAAAATATATATGAGCAATGAATTTCCAGTGTGTCAGACTGAGACAGTATAGGAATATAGGAGAAACTTTTATTTCTGGCTTCTCCTTGCTTAAATTCATAAAAGCCAATAGACCTATTTGCTACTACCAATCAGGGAAAAAGAAAGAACAGACCAAATGAAGAAAATAGGTCCTTAACGAAGAAGAAGTACTTAAAGGATGTAACTTCCATGAGCTGTAGGATATTTGGCTCAACAAACTAAAGTTTAGGTCCTCCCTTGGGAGACAATCATAGGGCACCTTATTTTCAGGAACCTGTTGTTGAGAAGATATAGGATTAGATGGGTGAAACAGGGCTGTTCCTTTTCTTGAAGTCTAAATCAGCAAACCATAAGGTCAACAGGCTTGCCAAGAGAGGAGTCTACCAAGGGATCATCTATAGGCATCTTGCATTTGTTTAGTTAGGGGCCTTCTATAGGCTGATCTTTGTTTTTTCCTTTCTGCCCGCTGGTTTCTTTTCTCTTTCTTCTTGCACAGCTTCTTTTTTGAAGGATCTAGTACCATCTTTTGTGAACCATTCCCTAATAATATAATATTCTTCTCATTTCTTGTCAGAAAGAAGGTGGCTGCAACTTCAAACCCTTCACTAGGTGGCCCATTGAAGAAGAAAGCAAAAACTGAACAAGTACAAGTTGTTGAGGGCCCATGCTGTTAGACAACCATATTATGAGTTTTAACTATCTCCTTCTCCCATATTTTAGGACAAATGTTGACAGTGGGAGGATTCAGGGTTGAGATTGGTCACTGTAAATACTGCAGTTTAGTTAGAACATCCCTCCTCCAAGGAAAAATTGAAGCAACTTTATTTCAATTGGATAAGGAAAAAGCTCCAGGCCCTAAGTTTTTCAATATCTTTTTATCAAGATTTTTGGCTGACTTAAAAAGACAAGCAATCAAAAGTATGTCATGAATTCCACAACAATATGGTTATAAATAAGAACACTAATTTAACCATTATTGCCCTTATTCCAAAAAGAGCTGCCACATGACGTTAAAGAAGACAGAATCTTTAGTTCAGTTTTCAATCTTTATAAGATTATTGCCAATTTCCTTCCTGAGCTCATCAGACTTGTGCTTCATGAGGAGGCTCTCATTAAGGGCAGTCAGATACTGAATGTTGTGTTGATAGCTAATCATTTGTCAGACATAAGACTTAGGTTGGGAGAGGAGGGTGTGTGGTCTTTACAATTGATTTTCAATGCTATATGCACCTCATGGATTTAATATTGTTTCCTGTGATAGTTTTGCAATTCTTCTATATAGTTGAGCTAGGGCCTGGATTTTAGCCTCTTGTAAACTTAGCTAGAAAATCCTACCCTTACAGTTCACAATTGCAGTAGATGTTTTGAGCAGAATGATGATGAGCGCTGAGGCTCGAGGTTTCATAAAGGGCTTTGAGGTCAGGAGAAACAATCTTACAATGTCCCACCTTCAGTTTGCATATGATATTATTATTTTCTTAAAAGGAAACAATTATTAGCTCTTACCATTAAATTTATCTTTCTGGATCTTATTGTCAAGTAATAACATTTAGATAAAAGCACACTGTCAGATATATGGATCAAGGTCATTTCAGCAGGCTTGCCACTATCTTCTCTAGATCTTCCCATAGGGGTAAACCAATAGTTCTCAAATTCTGAGACCTGGTTGGAAAATCTGTCTTGTCTTCAGGAGGCAGAATCACGTATAGTTTTTTTTTTATAAGCAAATTGAAGTTTTATTAATAGGTGTCTAATAAAAAGGGTTGCAATTCAAGTACAGGATGTATACAGAGAGAGTAAAGACCCAAAAAAAAGGTGCAACTGCACCTCAACCCCTTCCCAAACAATCAATGACATCTAAAAGTCAACTAATGTCGATTCTTGCTGAATCCAGAGACTAAATAAAATAAAGAATTAATTAATGCATTTTTCACCAACCCTTCTAGTCTTTCCAAACCTTCAAAAATTTTATTTTATTTTATTTTTTATTTTTTTTTATGAGTAAAGAGAATTTCATATATAAAGAGACGCCAAAAAGTGACTCAAGGTATACAAACCTATACACCCACCACCAAAAGGGCCAAAGAAAAAGAAGAATGAGAACAACATCCAGCTGGCCCAAAAAACAACCTTAATAGGATCCCAACCAATCAATAAAATTAACCATAGTTGAAGAGCATTCAACTATAAACAACTTAGCCTCAGACCAAAGAGAATAAACAAAAGAGTATTTCAATATCTGGATTGACAACACATCATCCTTGAAGGCCAATCTATTTCTCGTCTTCCAAACCGTCCAAAATATGTAAAGAGGAGCAGTTCTCCACACCTTCCTGCGTTTTTTGTCCATAAAAAAACCATGCCCAGCTAAGGAGAGTCTCTCTAACTGAAGAGGGCAGCACCCAAGACACCCCAAACAAAGTAAAGAGTAACTCACATAGGACCCTTGTTTTTGAACAATAAAAAAGAAGATGGTCTATGGTCTCCTCATTCTCAAGACAGATAAAACATCTATTTGCCAAGGCCCATCCTCTTTTCTGAACAAGATCTAGGGTTAAGGCTTTACCCCACGTAGCCTCCCATGCAAAGAAACTAATTTTGGGTTGTACCCACACATTCCAAATACAGCTAGAGGGAAACAAATAAGTGCAGTCCGCTTCTAGAGCAAGGTAGAGAGACTTGGCCGAGAACTTGCCACTCTTTGTTTCGGTCCAAACCACCATATCATCCACATCTCCAAGCACTCTCTTCCCATGAAGACGCTCCAAAAATCTTTCCACCTCCCAATCATTTAGGGCTCTTGAAAAACAGGGATTCCAACCCCTCCAACCCCCCTCAACCGAGGGATCCCAAAAATCCGCCACCCAAGCTTCCTTGTCAACAGACAAAGCAAAAAGGGAAGGAAAAGACTCACACAAAGGGGAATCCCCACACCATCTATCCCTCCAAAATCTCACCCTCCTCCCATTGCCAACACTGAAATAAATCCGGGCACCCACCAACTCCCAGTCCATCCTTATTCCTTTCCAAAACCCCACACCATGCGCCTCTCTCACTTCCCGAGAGCACCAACCCCCTCTATCTTCCCCATACTTCCCTCTAATCACTTGATTCCACAAAGCCTCTCTCTCATTTGCAAATCGCCAATTCCATTTGGAAAGAAGAGCCTTATTGATTCCACAAACCTTCAAAAATTTTATGATTCCATTCTTTTCAATATACATGGGAAGAGGAAGAGAAGGACTGCCTTCCAAATCTTCTTCAGCTCCTCCCCACAAAACTCACCTGATGGCTGACAGTCCATGAGCAAAATCCTTCAGCAACCAAGGCAGCACACCCAGGAGATTCTAAACAAAAGGGATGACAAAGATTATACACCACTGGGCAATCTACAATAAATAAGTATATCATTGACACCCACAATGCTTGCAAAGGCAACACCAACTACCAGAAGACCAAAGTCCCTTCATAAGCGGATCCATCATGAGTATTCTCTCCCACACCATCTCCCAAGCATAGAAACAAACTTAAGAAAGAGCTTTGTGGACCACACTTCCTTAGAGGAAACAGGCAGGAACATAGAATGAAAAGCAAAATGACTTGACCAAGAAGCTAACAATTCTTCAAGGACCTCCAAACCAACTGTTCATGACATCCTTCCCTCATTGGAATACTCCAGTATGAAGGAACAAGTGCAAGTCCCAAAATCCCAATCATGGAAATTTCTCCAAATATGAGTTCCAATAACTGCCCTCTCCCCCTTTCCCAAAAATCAGCCATCTAAGCATTTCTAAGAGAAGCAATACAAACAAATTGGAAATGAATCTTTAAATGCCTACTCACCCACATAATACACCATACAAAAACTTGGTGTAGAGGCCATTACTCACCACATCACCTCTATCTAGTCTTGTCTAGCATATAATCCTATGTACTATGTATCCAAAATCCATCTTTGAGATCCTCATTAAGATTACTTCTAGTACTAAGGTGGTGTTTGTTTTTTGGCTGAATAGAAAAAGCCAAAATATTTGACTTTTTCTATTCAGCTAAAAGTAATTCATTTACATCAACCAACATAATTAAATTAAACTTATTGATAACAAGTTCATTTTAGTGATGTTGGTTAATATTAATAAGGTACTTTTAGCTAAATAGAAAAAGCCAACTTTTTCTATTCAGTCAAAAAACAAACACCACCTAAGAATATGCAATGACTGACTTTGGTCAAGTATTAGTGAATGGGTGAGAGAACATTTGGTAAGATAAATCAAGGTACATGGACTTAGGAGTGAAGTGGACTTAGGTTTTAAGGACTTCTTCTAGGAATAGAACTTTCTTAGGTAAATGGTGATGGTATTTTTATAGGGAAAGTAACTCACTATGAAAATGTAGGATTTTTTTTTTTTATAGGAAAAAATAAATTGTATTAATAGCACCTAACAAGGAGTAGCACAAAAGCACACACAGTGTATACATGGCACCTAAAGGCCAAACACGGCTAAGGGCTACACGAAAAACAACATCCTCACTTTAGTTAGAGCTCAACCAATCAATAATATCAAATATGGGCGATGAGCAATTGCTTATGTACACTCTAACCCACTGCAAAAAAATTGTACATAAATGATTGTTTGATTACTTAATCCACTTGTTCAATGGTTCCAAACGCTCCCCTATTTTTCTCCTTTCATATGGTCCAATCTAAGCACAAAGGAACTGCTCTCCAAGCTTTCTTTCTTTTCTCCCCAACAAAGGATCCATGTTAGCCAAGAAGAACATCTTTTTTTTTTTTTTTTGATAGGTTAGCCAAGAAGAACATCTTTGACTAAGGAGAACACCACCCATTGGACTCTAAAGAGAGCATACATTAACTGCCATAACATAACTACTTTAGAACACTGAAGGAGGATGAGATTAGCCATTTCTTCTTCTCTTTTACAAAGTAACATCAATTTGGCATCCTCTAACCCTGTTTCTGAGGGGATTTAAGGTCATTATTCTTCCCCATGTAACTTCCCAAGTGAAAAACATACCCTCATCATGTAGTATTTATAACTTAGAAGCATCTATGATTTGTGTTCCAATGGAAAGGACACCAACATAGTTGTTAGATGGTTATATCAATGTTAGTGGATTTTGGAAAGCAATCTAGGAATTTTTTTTTTCTTTTTCTTTTTTTTTTAATAACTGAGGAACCTTCTGTAGTCAAACCCTTAGGACTCTCCATGAGGACACAAACCTCGGGGTGTTGACCTCACCCACAACAACTAGCACTAGGTAAATCAGGGTGTCATCAACAACAGGATTCAAACCTGAGACCATATGCCTCTTACTAGGACCACCCAACATTCACCCTAACCAACTTGGCTACCCTGGCAGGCTGAAAGCAATGTAGGATTCTTAAACCCCATCATCATCATATGATGATTCAACAATAAGTTTTGCAAGGATTTATAATAGGGAGAGCAATTTTAGTGATTGCAACATCCTAAACTCTATTCTTTATCAAGGATAAGAAATTCTCCCTTTTTGTTGTTATTGATCCTTCGCATTGAACCATCCTTTTTACAAGCTTGATTTTTTGTGCATGAAATAATCTAGGGAGAATTCAAAGCAATGGCTTCTAGGATTTGTGAACTTAATTGAAGATTTTTACTTGGTGAATTTTTATTCAAAAAATGATAAAGATTTTACTTAGTGAATTCCTGCAAGTCCTACAAAGAAGACTTTATTTAGTGAATTAGGGTTTTGTAACAAAGAATCCATTAGATCTTATGATGACAATGTAAGAATTGAAGATAATATAGTAGAAAAGTTCACTAAGTAGGACATAAGTGATAATATAGTTGAAATTGAAAATAACAAGTTCAAAGTACTGCTTTCCAAAATAAACTAGGAATGCAAGACATAAGTGATAAACACCCAAGTTTTGAGGGGGAGCATTCAATGGGGTAAAAAGCTACCTTTGTGACTTGCGTTAGAATGGAACTTTTGTAATTTTAAGGTGCTCACTACTTATAAGTTATACCATAGAAAAACTCATGACGTAACACTACCCTCACACCTCATCTTCCACGATTTCTTTTCTTTTCTCACTTCTTTCTTCAGTTACTTTCTAAGCTATATCACAAGATCAAATTTCAATCTACTTAAAAACAAAATTCCTTTTAAATGTTTCAATAGAGCTTCCATTAATCAATCTACAAAAGAACCTCTTAAATAACATATCCTATTATGTTTTCATTAAACAATCCTCAAATTTAAAGCCATAATGTAGCCTCCCACTAAAATCTATGGCACATAGGACAACCCAACCTTGATATGACTACCTAGCCTAGTAGTATAGGGTATTGGACTAACAAAAGCATTTGGCTCTTGAGTCTCTAACTAGTGTAGAAAAGCTAAAGAAGAAAAACAAGACACATGCAAAGGCTCCACATGAGAAATGACCCTTTTAACCTTTTTAGGATTTGTATAAAGAGCATAAATGTGTTAGAATTGGGTACATAAAAGTAGAGTACATTAGTAATAGAAACAATAAGCAAATGCGTTAACATTGGTAGTGTGCTAGTGTTAATAAGTTCTTATATTTTCACTACCCTTTTCAAGTTGATGAGCCTTGGATTTTTTTTTTTTTTTTTTTTTTTTTTTTTTGTGGTGATGTGTAACTCTCTTTTTTTATGGGGTGGGCGGGTATAGCAGGGTGGGGAGGGGAGGGGGAGGGGGGTGGGGGTGGGGGTGGGGTTGTGGTTCCCTACTAGAACTCACTTGGAACCTCCACATCTCTGTCACAACACCTTGCATCCAAAATTCTTCTATATATATTCAGAACTACAAATTAACTACAAGAACTTTAAATTTTTATTTATAGATGCCACTGCCTTGCCTCATGCATTAATTACTAATGAATTTTTTTATTAGAAACAAACTAATTCATTGATATGAAATAAGTAATCGAAATGTTCCTCGACTTCTTCACCTACCATTAAGTGAAGGTAACTAGAGCATACTTGATCTAAATTCCATGTGGATTTCTGTTTGAAACATTCATAATAGCACAAGATTTATGATAAATCTTTACTTAACATACACATATGCATGATTGGTTCAGCCATAGTTGATCAAGATATTCACTCAACAGTCTAGTTCAATATAATATGGGAATCAAAAAATAATAATAATAACATTGCAAATATAAAACACAATAAGCTGAAAAGAATGCAGATCAAAATAAACAAACAGAAGCACTTCAAGAAACCAAGAGTCAAACCTGTATCAGGACAAAGGCCTTACGTGAAAGACTTGCCTGCAGCAAACCATCATTTCCATTGAGAATTGATGGAACCCTAAAACATAAAATAAAAATAAAGACAAAGGAGGGCAAGAGAAAGAGAAAGAGCAAGAGAGAGAGAGAGGGAGAGATCTTGGATTCATACAACTAAGTATTGACAACTACATTTGATCATTTGAGTAGAAACTCACATGTATTGCTGCTAGTTGAGATTCATTGTGATTTGTCTCAATGAACTCCATCAATGGTCTAGGAATTTTCCAGGACTGTTCACCAGGACTAGGACTGCTGTCAGTCGCTGTTAATATCAAGTCCTTGAAGGGGAGAGACCCAATGGATTGTAAACCAATATATTCACGAACAATAGTTGATAAACTGCAAATCTGCATAAGTTTGGATTGTTTTTTATTATTAGAAACAAAAAAAATTATTAATGATAATAAAAGTACAAGAGATGGATGAGAGGTCCTTCCCTCAAAATACAGATCCTGATCAAAGTAATACAGAAACCCCCAACACAAAAACACAAAGGCATTCCCCACCAATCTCAAAATTTTGAATCACAAACCGAAAACCAGTTGAGTTGAATAACATCAAGTAGAACTCCTCTAAAAGCGGCATAAGGTTGGTTTGTTAGCGGCTAACCTAAATTAATAATGATAAATGGGCCCCACATCAAATAACCTTTCAGGTTTATGAACTTTCCAGGTTCCACTTGTAGCATCAGAAATTATGTATGTGATGTATGTTGAAAACATGATTCACTGATTCCTTTCAGTGACTGCTTGTGTAGTATTTTAGATACCGAATGCTTAAAAAAGCACCAAATATCCTTTGTATTGAGAGATTATAATTCTGAAGGATATCGGATCAAGGAAACTAAGAAAGAAATTTTGCTCTTTTCATTTTTATTCTTATCAACAATGTTCAAGGAGAAGTATAAATCCTTTATCTTGTATATTTTAGTGTATGCCAAAATTTTCAAGTATTTGGCAAGAGCAAGAGTTAAGAAAGAATAGAATACCCCATAAAAGTTCTATTTTTGCACGTTTTTAACAAATTAAAATATTTTTCACAGCAATATAACTTTAGCAAAATATAAGAGCCATACCATAGAAACAAAACAAAAAATTTTTACAAGCACAACTAATTTCTCAAGGAAAAGCGTACCTTCAGAATATACAAACCTCTATTTGGATCATTAATAAGATTACCAATAAGAGAGTGCATGCTCAACAACCTTGGACAAGATACAACTTCATCTGTATTTATTCCCTTGACCTCTCCATCTAACCACATTCTTACTCTAAGTAAATCTCCCTGACGATGCTCTGCTAATGCAAAAGCATATGTAGTTGGCAGTCTTGTACCCTCTTGAAACTGCAAAAGAAACCCCTTCCAAATACTTAAGCATTCCCGGTAACATTGATCAATTCTAATAAACAATACCATTCATTTTGAAATACAAATTCACTTCTTTCAAATCCAAAAGACGCAAAAATAATGAACAAATCCTTGTAGTCACATATAATTGAAAAGAAAAAAAAAATTAAAGAGAGCAAAAGTGCATTTAATTTAGTATCCACAATTTGATGACGCACTAAAACGCATGATTTGAATACAATTACAGGGCTATCTTTGTTTTTCAGAGCAGAAATTGATTATCTTGTGAAATTGATTCATCACATTTTAGATAAAACGAGTGGGCACCTTTGTTTTTGAGAGCAGTAATAGATCATTTTGTGAAATTGATTCACCCTCCTCTGCCTTATAACCAACCACCGGTATGCTAAACCCATCAGTCTCACTGCATTCTCGGACTATCGCAAACTTCCACTCTGACACTGCAATGCCCATCAAAAATAGTATTTTAGTTTCTGTCTGGATTACATTGTAAACTTCAAAATAAAAGAATAAAATAAAAAATGTAAACATTTATATTTTATCTAGAGTGTAGCTATCTGGGTCGCATTATAAACCTTTAAAAATAAAAAATAGAAATTACATCCGTTTGGCAGTCGAGAAACCATAGGGAAAAAACAATAAAGGAAATCAACGGGAAGCAAATACTAAAAATATTTAATTTTGCTTTGTTTTCTTGAGTTTTCTGCGAAAGAAACATACCCTCTTCTTCATCCCTGCCCTGCACGATCTGGGCTTTTACTTCTTCAAAAAGAAGAGGCTCGAAAGTTGCGAGATAATCATCTATGTCAGTGTATGTATCCTTCACCTTCCTCAGGCCCAGAGCACTTCCATCACCAATGTTTCTGCTGTTTTTCTGCTTCATGAAACCACTTTATATTTCAATTGTCTGATTTGAAAAACCAAACACATGAATTTTGGATAGAAAACTTAGATTATTGACCTTGGATTCTTTGAGGAGTTGGACATAGTCCCAACCCAGAACTATTTTGCAGAAACGAAGAATACAGGCTTCTTCTTCAAGCGACTTCTTGTCGACAATAGCCATTACTCACATTCACAGAGAAAACCGCAGAGCGAGAGTAGAAGGGTTTAAGAAAGGTGGGCTTGAATCCGAGGGAACGCGCAGCAGAGGGATTTATTCCCAAGAAGCAAACGACGTTAGTTTACTAGAGTTATGTGATAATGGGCCCAGACTAGGCCGGCCCAAATTCTGAACTATTGGACTGTGTAAGTGGGCTGATTTATATTCCGTGGCCATAGTTATATTCATAGTGGCATTTTGGGTCTCTCAAGTTTGATAATTAATTAATTTTTTAAGGCCCAACTTACGTTGTTGATCACACCGACATCAGTTCGTGGGATACCAAATGGTGGGTCACATATATTCCCAAAATCTTAAGCTAATGGAAGGTAGAAGTTACCCCACATATAAGGCCCAACCAACATCCGCAATCAGCCCATATGGGACATTAGACTCCCATCCATCCTGCCTTATTGATTGATTTATCAATTTAATAATTAATTAAGAGTGAGTATAACCGTAATTTTAAGAAATATTTTTAGAAAATTTTATTACTTAAAATAATAAATAAATAAATAAAAGACTAAAAACACTTCTTAAAATCATTGTCAAGTACATCTAACCATATTTTTACTTAAAGTGATTTTAGTAAAAATGTTTTCTCTTAAAGTGTTTATAGGAGAATTGTCAATGAAGTGCTTCTTAGAGAAAAAAAAAAAAAAAAAAAACATTATAAAAGTACATTTAGAGCCCGTTTGAAAATAATTATAAAAAACACTTTTAATATTTTTAATACTTAAAAATTTTCATCATTCAAACGATAAAAATGTTATAAATGTTTTCTAGAATCACCCCCTCAAAAAAATTTTAGTGGAAGTGTTTTTAGAAATATCATCAATCTCTATTAAAACATTACAAGTGATTTTTCAATACTAAAAGTGATTTTTCATATTTTTAAAAGCATTTTTGAAAATTGACCAAATATCTATTTTTTAAAAGTACTTTTTAAATTAAAAGCGTTTTCTAAAATCACTATCAAAGTAATTTTTAAGTGTTTGATAGTCAATCTACAAAAAAAAACCTTTTAGAAAACCTCTTATTTTTAAAAGTGTTTCCTGATTTTCTATAAAAACTTTATTTTATTTTATTTTTAAAAAACATATTTTAAATTAAAAACACTTTATAAAATTACTATGAATCAATGAAGTCTATTTAGAAGTGATTATAATGTTGACATATTATAATAGAGAAAAATAATGGAAATTCATTAATATGTTTTAATTAATAAAAGTACACACGGTCAAAAATTTTAAATCTCACTTTCAATCAAATTTTGATTCTTCTCTCCTTCTACTTGGTATTATCATTCACTTCTATTTTCATCGTATTCTCACATACCAAATCCATCTGGCTGCCTTTGGTATGCGAAAATAGTAAAGGATTGTGCATAAATTTCACAAAGCTTTGAAACTTATGTTTAAAATAGACTCTATCATGTCACACAAGAGCCGTATAATTATTTATTTTATTTTTATTTATATAAAAAAAAAAAAAAAAGAATAGGCGGAGGGTGGCAAAGGGGAATGAATTCTTATTTGTCAATATAAGGTAAATCATATTACTAATGTTCAACCCAAATTCACATAGCACAATACAATTGTAACTTATAAATAAAAGGCAAGTCAAAATCCAAGAAAGTAGGTATAAGCCCTTCTGATCTGTGGGTTGAATTCTTAAATCACTTGCATATTGATCCATCTATTCTGCTGCCCATTTCCTTTTCGTGGGGACCTAATGAAAAGCTGCAGTTTCACTCTTGAAGTAACTGAGGAGGTTTTCCATGCTCATAACTGAATGGTCTCCCTTATCTCTTACCCGGACACTCACCTGTGGATGGATAATAAGTATATTGGAGAAAATAAAGAATGAATAGAAGAGGAGAGAACAGAAACTTTTAGCAAGGATCAACAACCAGGAGATAAATTCCAAGGCATATTTATGACAAGGGTTACACCTCACCACTGACCTCTAATGGAAAAATTAAGTATCCATATACCATCTAGACCTCTAATGGAATCCTTTTGGGAATAAGATAGAAGTTCTTAATATCCCTCCCCACCATTGATCTAAAAATGGAAACAGTCCATGTCTAAACCTCAGCAATTGGTGTTTTGTGGGGGTGGGGAGAGGAAGGGTGGTTGGGTGGTTGTCAAAGTAATTAAGATGCAGAGCACAAAAAGTATGTCCAAACACCCATGAAGAAGTTATAAAACACTATCACATTTTGGGAAAAATATATGGTAGAAAGGATAAATAAAGGAATTTACACTTGGTTTTAATTAATGAATAGCCATCATAAAATGATTTGGGGATTAACTCCACCTTGTTGCACACTTCTGCCTTTTGTTTACATCAAGCATGAAATTAATCTAGATTACAATGTAATTAAATGTTTTCCAAGTTGTTCATAAATTGAGCTTTCTATGTTCTATTTCTCAACAATTTTCTAGGGAGTTTAGGGCAAAGGGCAATGTACACATCTGACAATTTTGTATATGCCAAAATCATAAATGATACAAAGATAGCATAAGTTTAAACACCCTATATATTTGGGGGCACCTAGATACTCTATATCCATGCACTATGCCAAGATAACACTGCTCACAGCTCACCAAAGATCAAGAGTCAGTTGACAAACAACTCATACACATCAATGCAACAGAAAGGTGCAAACTCTCTCAAATTTAGTAGTTAAATGTTTAAAAACTCAGCAACCCATCAAGAGGCACCTAACTATATGAATTCAATTATTATATGTCAAACCTGTCTTGTGTTGGCTTCCTCCTCGCCAACAACCAATATAAAGTTGTACTGGGCCAACTGAGCTTCTCGTACCTGTAGGTAGACTAAGTCAGTAATGAGTAGATCTTATATGTTATTATTAAACAATAAAAGGAACAATTTCCAACAGGCATCTGTGTGACCAAAAAAATGAGGATTCAGGATATTGAAAGTTAGAGATATTGTGTAAAAAAACTAGGATTTTTTATTAAACATTTTATTTTGGCAAAATAAACTAGTGTTTAAGCAATTTTAATCTTTAAACCTATACCCGGACTATCCAATTTCATCATGTTTAATCATGAAAATCGTGCTTTGCTTAAAATATGGATTTTAGCAGATGATTATATTTTTTTTTTTAAAAAAAGTAAGTTTGCTGGCAAGTGTACTTTTATAAAAATACCCCAAGATAAGAAATTAAAAAAAAAAAAAAAAAGGTACAAAAGAGAGAAAAAATGGCAGTTATTTTAAAAATATCTCTATTTTTAATTGATTTTTAATTAAACTTTCTCTTTCTTTTTTTTTTTCCCTTTTAGTATGTCATATCCAAGTTTTTATACCCATTATTTAAATCCTTTTTAGTCATCTCCATGTATCTTAAAATTTTTGAAATGTGAAGAATAAGATAATACATAAACCCATATCAGACAGCACCTGAACCCATGCAACATAGCATAATAATTACCATTAACATGAATGAGAACACTACACAGAATAGAAAGAGATCTAAACAGGCTTCCCCCACAATATGTAATTCACAAGTATCATCTAGTTCCTTTTTGGTGCAATATGTGATATAAGTGACCAACTGAAAAGGATACCCATTACAAAGATATGAATATGCCGACTTCCATCAATGAGAACAACAGATAAAACCTATCATGGCATTTATTATCCAATCAGTGGAACAGTTTCCCTTCTTAGGTTTATATTTGCATTAATTAGTAATAACTTTTTTTTTTTTTATCAGAGCTAATTAGTAATACTTCAAGCTTGAAATTTTAGTTATTTGTGAAGTATTCCACTCATCAATGCAGGTTTACATTACTACTTTCATTTTACAATGTATGAAGTTGTAGCAGAAATTATTAGCATGAATACTGAACCCCTCCTCTAAGACATTGGAAATTGGAATCTTGAATCACGCTCTTAAACCACAATTAAAGCGTCATAATTCCAGGGAAAGAAAGAGTGTATAATTTTGTAAAACCAAGTATACCCTTCCATTAATATTTAAGAAACACTTCTTAAATAAGTACAATCACTAAGCATATAAGATCATTTTCAGTATGGAAATTTGATGATAAGGAAAGTGGTAAACACACCTTTTTCTGGATCTTTCTATCAGTTGTATCAACATCAACATAATAACCAGCTTGATGAATCTGATCCCTTACCTGTGAGAATGCAACTGATAAGGTAACAATTTTAAATGTGTGCTCTACAGTATACTCTTACTCAACAAATAAGGGTCAAAACATACTGTAATTATCAAATTTCACCATTGTTTCTTAGAACCATTCCTCAAATGACCCAACCAATATAAATAAATGAAAAATGGAGCAAGTTATCGAGAAAATAAGGGGAAAAAAGATTGTCATATCATTTCATAATCTGAAAACACAGACAAGGCACAGCCATTATTAAGAAAAGAATAATGTACCTGCATCAGAAAGAACTGTACAAATATCTAGATGAATACAGCCCAACATATAGGAAACAAGAATTCACTATATGTTTCAAATATAAAAAATAAAATAAAAAAAAGAGTCAAATTTACCTAGTCCCACGGCATGCGTATGCATCAGTAAAGATTTCTAGAAAGTTGAGTGTGAAACCAAATATAAAATAATATAGACATTAACCAGCAATTGTTAAACGTACATAGCAAACTACCTGAAGTGCATATGGCTGAGATTTCTCTGACACAGGGCAAACAATTGCTTGACGTGGACTAAGCCAGAAGGGCCATTTCCCCTTGTAGTGCTCCAAAAGTATAGCAAACATACGCTCAACAGACCCTAGGATGGCTCGGTGTATCATGACAGGTCTCTCCCTCTTAGCTTCATCCTCTGCTGAGTAAGACAAGTCAAAACGAGAAGGAAGCTGAAAGTCCAGCTGCAACCACATTATCCACTAATTAAAACCTAATTCCGCACCAAAAAGTACAAAAGTAGCAGCACACTAAAGAATAAAAAAAGCAATTTAACATGATAAACCTGTAATGTTGCACACTGGAATTTCCTATTTAATGCATCAGAAACACTAATGTCAATCTTTGGTCCATAAAATGCACCGTCCCCTTCATTTATCTGTATAGCATGACTCAAATAATAAGAGGCAAGAGAACTTCAAATATAGAACGGTACAGGGTAATTTATTGCAAAGTTACCTCCCATGGCTTCCCACTCTGATTCAAAGCTTCTGTAAGCGCAACCTCGGCTTTTTCCCATGTTTCTAGATCTCCAAGGTATTTCTCTGGCCTCTACATTACAAAAAAGTGTTACAAAGAATGATGAAATATTCCTCATTCCTCCGAATTATAATCTAAGAAATAGCAAGATATATAGAATCAAAATAAAAAATTCTATTAACCCTTGCCCAACGATTTGCACATCTTTGAAAGTAAAATTTGTGCAACCATCCCCATGTAGGATCAAACTCACAAAAGTATGTGTATTAAACAAAACCACTGTGCATAAGAAGCCTTTAAAAAGCCTAACAAAAAAAATAAGAAGCCTTAAAAAAACTCCAAACTGGAAAACAAAATATCAGGATAGCATTAAATCAGGGTTTTACATCTCAAGGTCCTAGGACATTGCTGTTAACATATAAGCCATTGCATGGAATAATCAAATATTACTCACTCAACATTATATTTTTAAAGAATCGGCCTCATATATGGAACCAAAATAAAGGATTCTGTTATCCCTAGTCCAACCATCTACACATCTTTAAGAGTAAACATTCTATAACCATCAAGGGATGTATAGAGATCAACTCACGTTACAATCTCTACAAGGAAACATGATCATTTGACCCCCTTTATTAGTTAATTAAACAAAATGCTATGAATATTAAACAAAAATACTATGGGTAAAATGAGCTGGTAAAGAAACTTCAGTTGAGTTATGCTATAGAAAAGGAAGGCTAAGTACAAGGAGGGGGGGAAGGAGGTTGTAATAGGCCTTAAACCACCCTTGCACTTGTAAGCTGGAAGCTCATCAAAGAAGATGCAACTGGAATCAGTTATTACACATTACAGCTTTACAGAGTTTGATTGCTTATCCCATTCAAGCTCAAAATGACCTTGAAATCACTTAACTAAGTTAGGAATAGAAAACTCTCTCATATAATAGAGGAACAATTAGGACAATTCAAAATATTATAATAATGAATATGCAAAATAAAACCACTGGCCAAACATTTTGAGACACAACAGGCACCAACTGCCCAAAAAACACAAGTCAAAATCACAGAAAGTATTCCAACTTACTAACAAAAAAGGAACCAGTAAGATCATATATCCCTAAAGGCCGGCAAGGGGCATTCCTCTATCGAGACATTGAAGTGTCTAAAGATTCAAAGTAGCTTTGGCTCAGCTGTTTCTTCTGTATAAACCAGAACCATAATGCATTATCCCAAGTATTTGGTCCTCTTATGAACCAAAATATAACCCATCGATTTTTGTACTTATTTTTCTTATTGACCCTCAACATGAAGTCAACTCCCGGATTTCATGTTTTTTCTTTTTTTATTTCCCCCCTTCTTTTCTGTGTGGGGCTGTTACACAATCAAACCTAGAACCTCCTCAATACAGAGGCCAACCCCTTGCCACATGAACCAAACACCAAGACCCTAGTCAAACCTGTATAAGTGGATGATCCATGAGTCAATAAAAAAATTAATTACAAGGAATGCGCACTTCAACTTTGATATCCTTGTTTTTTACATCTTCTAGAAGTACCAAAATTTCATTCCAGAAAAGAATAAATGTAAACCACAATTTAAATTATATCAGAGAATCTATCAAAAAAAAGAAACTAAATTATATTAGAGAGTTTAATTGTCTTTCCTACTAGTTTCAATTGCTTTTGCATATATCAATCTTTTCCTTCAGAAAAGGGTTTCAAAATTTTAAATTTCAGGCACCACCTAATTAGGGGATAAATTCATTATCAGTCAAAAAATGATACTATGCTTCTAATTTCTACACATCTCTGTTAACAAAGACCTGAGACAGTTTTCAAACCTTCAAACTCTAGGCACCACTTAGGGGATAAACTAATTATAAACAAGAGATGATACTACACTTTCGGCATCCATCCTGACAGATATCTCTTGACAGTTCCAATTCTACCCCAAAAGGAATATGCACCCAAAGCTGAAGCATTTAACCTTTGTGGCAGGCAATCAGTCCATTTTTCCTAAGGTAATCTTCAAAGGCCTCCCTAATGACCACAGAAGCTAGGAATTTGAAAAGCAACTGCATAATGGTCTACAACTGAAAATAAAAAATAAAGCACCCAAACTATCGTTTTTTTGTAAGTTTTGTGTAATTATACTGGAATGAACACTGATATGTGCAATCAGCACCATTATAAATTCACATCTGTTGATCCATGGGAGAATCACCATTAATAGATTCTAGAAATAACATGAAAGTTGGCAAACTCAATACTTTAAGGAGAAACAAGGTTCAGATGCATACTGTAGATAGCTTCAGCTCATAAGTGAAGCCAAATATATTGTAGGCATAATTGATGAAATCCAAGACACCCATGACTTCATCCTTTATCTGAAAATTTGAAGTAAAAATATTCACCCAAGGTACAGGAAACAAAAAAAGAGTTATACCAACATTTTGCTACATATCATTAACTCTAAAATCACCTGGGACTCCCTGCAGAAGATATGTGCATCATCCTGCAGCAAAACAGGGACCAATTATGGTTGTTTCTAAAGATATAAATTATGGAACTAGTGTTATAATCCTCAACCACATCCAAATTAAATGGAACTTTCCACAAACATAAGGCACTTCAGGCCCAAGAAAACTGTAAGGGTAAGACGCATAAGATAGCTAGCAATGAAAATTAATAGCTATGTGAGGACAGTACAGGAAGGCTCCCGAACACATAGGGGGAGCCAGCCCAGTACAATTTTCACCAAATTCTGATATCAATAAGCTACAACAACCAAAAGAATACCTGCTGAAATCTCCTGACACGAGTTAAACCTGTAAGTGCACCACTGGCTTCATTTCGATGCAAGACCCCAAAATCAGCAAGCCGAAGAGGAAGTTCTGCAAAACCATCCTACACAATTAGGATGTGGTGGTGCAAGGATACCAAAGGGAGATTGTTTACAATTGTGCGAGCGATTAAGAACCAGAGAGATTGACCAGGATTTATAAAAATTCACTTCTCATAACTCCTGAGAAATTGTACACAGGCTCATTGTCTAAACCTAGATTTAGATACAAACAAATAAAAACAACTACACTTAGTTGTTGTCTTTCCTGTGGGAGAATGCTAATTTACAGATGCATTATCATGTCAAATAAGCTGACTCCACACAAAACAAACAGACCACACCAGTAAGGCCCAACATGCCCAAATTGAAAGGCATGGAAAAAACAAGAACGGTTCCATAATAGGATAAGACATATGGCTTATAAATCAGCAGACAAGGTAGCCGTATATAAAGCAAGACTTACTTGGGGTGAGGTTACTTTTAAGAAGTAAATTGACAAATGGAATCAGCTCAAAGGAATGTACCACCATCACACAAAGCAAAAAAAAAGACACAGAATCCTCAGGAATCAAAGCATAAATAGTTTAGTCCCTAAAGAAACCCATGGGACAACTACTAAAACAAGAGAAGCATTTCTAACAATTGTTATATCTTTTTTATATTCAAACTGTAAAGGAAAAAAGAAAATGCATACAAGTTAAGATAACTAAAAATTGCAGCAGAGAACAATTTGATTGGTAACACTAATGATAAACATATTGAAAGAACATCAAGATCCAGGTAATTTAAGTTCTTCCATCCTTTTGAATCGGTATGGATCAAAAGAAGGCTATTGCCTCAATCTAAGATGGAGCCTCAAAGAGCAAAGGAGCACCATGTAATGCTATTTAAGATAAATATATAAAAAATCAAATGCACTCACCTCTATATGAACGAACTCTATGTTCAAACATCAAACAATGCCCTGGGCAATTCATTGGCTTAAGCCCAAACTCTTGTTTTTCAACCTACAACAAAAGACTAGATGTAGTTTCAGAACAAAGTAAACATGATCCAGGAACATGAAATATAAAGATATACTTCTCCAAGGATGAGTAAAATGTTTAAGAAAGAGATCTAGGTGCATACATACTCCACCTTCTAAAACCTAAACCACTTCATAGATTTCTTTAAAACAACAGTAGTAATAATGCAGTGACAATAACAACAAAAACAATAATAATACATTACCCTCCAATGCAAGGGATAAAATACTTATAACAGTATACTTCTATTAAAAACAGCAGCCCTACACCTAGAGCATGCACTCCCACATCCAGAAAAATTCCCCTCCCTATTTTTAATTCAAATCCCAAAAAGATAAGATGCATTTTTGTACAAAAATTCCTTTCTTCTTGCATTCAATCAAAAAGAAAAACCTAGGGGTATATATATAAATATTAGATATAGAGAAAGAGGGAGAGAGTATATTAAAGTCTCTCCACCCTCCCACTTTAACAAGAAATTGGCTTTCTGAACCGTTGAAGACAACAATATAAAGAAATATGACTATCTAGAAATGGTTTTGTTGAAAAACCACACCTCAAATACAAACATATTTTCCTTGTAATTAGCAGCATGACCAGATGTTTCCCAAAGTTGCATATTATACATAGTTGGTGAGAAAACCTGCCAAAGCAAGCAACATTAGAAATCTTTTCATTATAAATATTTTTGCATTACAACGACTATAGAGCTGGTCCATTAACCTCATGGTAACCTCTTTCCCTGTATTGAGCTTTTATGAACTCCATCAACTTGTTGTAAATTCGACCCCCATGGGGAAGGAAGAACCAACTTCCAGGGCTGAAATTCATATTCAAAATGAATATCATTTGCAATGTTAATCATGTGGATATAATATTAACTTAACCAAATTTCTTATACCTAAGTGGGTGACAGAAGAAAAGCTCCTGTTTTACACCCAACAATCTGTGGTCATATTTCTTGGCTTCTTCAATTCGAGCAATATATTCCTGAACAAAAGATGACAATCATTAAGTACCAATAACTACATAATATCATTTGAAACACACAATTTACCCATCAAAAAAAAAATATTTGAAACACGCACAAATGACAATAACATAAGAAAGAGAAAATAGAGAAGGAAGAGATAGAAAAAACTAGTCTCACTAAGGCCTTCTAGAAGTAGCACCTAGAAGACAAATAATATGTAAAGGATGCAAAAAAATTATCATTCATCATATTCATGTTATAGACCAATTAGACTCATTTATGGGCTTTCCACAATCCTATACACTCAACAATACCATAAAACGAAAAACTCAAACAATATATTAAACAGTATTTTAAAAGGCTATTAAGACTTAGACCTTGAGGTTTAAGGGTACCAGCCCTTTAAGTGAGGTTTTCCCGTCTCTTTTTGCATTAGCAACATCAAAAGAGGCTTGGGTAAATGAAGTTTGGACAGCCGAGGAGGATAGGAGGGGAAGTTGGACTCCTACTTTCAATAGGCCGTTTAATGATTGGGAGTTGGAAGAAGTGGGAAGGTTACTATGTTATTTGGAAGGGAAGATGGTGAGGGTGGATGAGGAGGACAGAGTGAGTTGGGTGAAATCAAAGGACGGGGTTTTTTCGGTAAAGTCCTTGTATAAGGCTATGCAGCCAGCTTCTTCAGCTTTGTTCCCTTCAAAGATTATTTGGAGGTCTTGTGCTCAGCCCAAGATTAGCTTCTTTGCATGGGAGGCTTCGTGGGGTAGAGTTTTGACTTTGGATCGGTTGCAAAAGAGGGGTTGGGTTTTGGTTAATAGGTGTTTTCTTTGTCAAAAGTGTGGGGAGTCGATTGACCACCTTCTCCTACATTGTGAAAGAACAAGGGAGGTGTGGACTTTGCTCCTCTCTTTCTTTGGAGTTTCTTGGGGTTTTTCCACATTCGGTGAAGGAAACTCTTATAGGTTGGAGAGGCTCTTTTGTGGGCAAGAAGAGGAAGGTGGCGTGGCTTTTGGGGCCGTTATGCTTGTTTTGGGTTATCTGGAAGACTAGGAATTCAATGGCTTTTGAGGACAGTGTGTTGTCCATCCAAAAGCCGAAAATTTCTTTTTTGTATTTACTTTGGTCGGAAACCAAATTGTGGATAAAATATGGGTCTCCGACCTTAATAGATTTTATTGAATGGGGGTGTATTCGATAAGGGAGGGGGTTTTTTTTGTGTTTTTCTAGTGGTTTGGGTTCTTTTGTAAGGGGGTGAGTTGTTCTTCTCTGTATCTATTTGAGTCGCTTCTTTAGCGCCTCTTTTGCAATACACATTTTTTCTTACTGATCAAAAAAAAAAAAAGGGGGAAGACTCCATGAATTAGCCTTGAGGCTATAGCCTTGATCGAGGGCAACTGAGGCTTAAACTTCAAATGTTCAATGGTTGGGCAAGATGTGGTATTGCCAAGACAACCACCCTCCTAGCTATATTGTCGTATATATTTGCTACATGCATGTATATTGAATTTCAGTTGGTACTGTATTGTAACACAGTTTGCCAATACAAGCCAACACCGATACATAAAACCATGAACCAAAAATGGAACCTATCACACTAAGGGCCCATTTGGGTTTTGATTTTAAACCCCCTTAGAATCACTTTTCTTATAATTTTTAATAACTCATGTGTTTAGTAAAATAAAAGAAAAGCGATTGTGAGATAATCACCTACTTTGGCAACCATTTTGAGAAGTAGGCAAGAGGTACTCTTTTAAAAGTGATTTTCAAAAGTTGGAATATTTTCTTTACTGATATTTTAAATTATCCAATACCCCCTCAAATAATTTTTGAAATATCAACTTAACACTTGCAACAAATATAGAGTATTAAAGAAAATATTAACAACTAATTGATAATTTATTTTTATTTCTTTACAAGTAATATTATTATTTATTATTAAACATAATAAATAGACACTATATTATATTATTAAATATTTTACATTAAGTTCTATTATTAAATATATGATATTAGCTTATATTTATTAAACATTTAATTATATTAATTTCACCTTAAATATAACATATTGGCACTAATTAATATTAATATTTTATTTTTATTTCTTTATTCGTAATATTGTTATTTAACATTATACATGATAAAATATTATATTATGTTATTAATTAAATATATGAAACTATTCTATATCTATTAAATAGCAATGGTTGAAGGGACACTCGGTTCTAGTCTTCACCATCGTTTTTGCTTCAGCTCTGTGTTTAGTGGATGGTGAAAATTGAAGAGCTTCAAGGGAATTTGGAGCTTTAATTCGTAATTTTGAGATATTCCTAGATGGCTTAAGTGAAAACCATGAGAGAAGGATGGTGTTGGTTTGTAGTGCATTCACAGTCCTTTGATCTCTCTAAAGAGGAGGTGGGAGATTGAGAGGTGCAATTGTGGAATTAGGCAAAGGCTTCTCAGTTTGGGTTAGATTTGGGGAGTTGAGTTTATGATGCTTGTTGGAAAGGGTGGAAGCATGCTATAGAGATGAGGAGTTGCAGAGATGGAGTAAAGTTTAAGAGGAGGGGGGTAGGAAGTTCAAACTAGAGCGTCAATCAAATAGTGCAAGGAGGTTCATTTTTTGTTATGTTATCATGACAAAGGCAGAGAGATTTTCTTTGATCTTTCCAAAAAGGAGGGGTCTTCATGGGGGTTAGTCCATTTTGGTGGAGAAACTTTGTTCGTTAGGGGTTGTTTGTGCAATTGAGGTAAGGGAAGAGGTCATTACAGTAGAGAAAAGGAGTAGCTCTAGGGTGGAGTGGAGTCAAGAAATGAGACCTGTGCGAACACAGTTAAGAAGAATATGGGCTTGGTGGGAGATGTGGTTTGGCTTCAGCTTGGGGAGTAAGGTGCAAAGTAGGGAGAAGCAATACAAGTGTTGTCTGGTTGGGAAGCTTGATGAGGGCTCAATCTTGGTACCGAAGTTAGGTTCGATGAAGAGATGGGCAATTGATCTTTAGCCTTTGACAGGGGATTTAACTATTTTAGTTTTTGGGGGAGCTCTTCTTATGTTTGAGTTTGAAGATTGTTTGAAGGCATAGAAGGTCCTTACTAAAGGCTCAAGAAGGTTTAAGGAGAGAGTCTTGCATCAAGCAAGTTGAGCTTTGAAGGCTAGGCGGTTGGTTAAGGGGTGGTCCGTTAAGGAAGCGTGGGTGAGAGTGTTGAGACTTCTTATGAATCTATGGCATTAGGAGGTGCTCCAAAAGATTGGGAACTATTGCAAAGGTTTCATCATTATGGACGAAGATACTGCTTCTTTGTCTCAATTGCAATGGGCTAGGATTCTAGTGAAGCTAGATGGAAAGGACTTTCCAAGTACTTTGCAAGTTGTGGTCGGTTCATTGAGTTTCTCCTTGCAGTTGTGGTGGAAAGGTCCCTCTTAAGTTTTCAAAAGTGATTCCGAGTAGTTTCAATAGCAATTATCTTGCTCCAAGGTTAAAGGTGATGAGGATTGTGGGTCACGTGCAAGCAAAGGTGTGGGGAAAGAGTTGTACCCTGTGCAGACTTATGGGGATGACATGTCAATTTCACCATTGAGAGTTGGCCCTCATGCTGCCCAGCTCAATTCAACAACGTTCTGGGTATGCCGACAAAGGGCTTTGAGGAGATCTTACCCTTGCTTAAAAAGATGAAGATAAGAAAAGGATAGAAGGCTCAAGTGGTTGGTTTTAAAAGGAAGAAGCTCGAGTCTTCAAGGTTTGAAAGGGAGCTTAGAAAGTTAGAGTGCTCAATGAATTTTAAAGGTACAAGTTGTGGAAGACGTAAAGATAGGGAGAGTTAGGACATTATTTCAATTGGTCTATGAAGCTAAAAATTTTGGCTTAGAATGTAAGAGGGGCTAACGATAGCAACAAAAGAAATATCATCAAGTAAGTGATTAAGTCTTAAAAGGCGAACTTGGTCTGTTTACAGGAAACTAAGATCTAAGAAATATCCTTAGTTTGGTTCAAACATTAGGGGTGGGCAGCTTCCTAGAATGGGGTGCTCTAAATTTGCATGGTGTGGCAAGGGGGTTCTAATTTTTTAGGATAACAAGGTGATAGAGTTGACTGGCATGGAGATAGGAACGTTTTCAATTTCCAGTCGGTTCAAAAACCATGAGGATGGCTTATGTTAGGTCTTTACAAGGGTATATGGCCCTACTGCTAGGAGTTTTCAAGAAACCTTCTAAGAGGAGGTAGGGGCAATTGGGGGTTTGTGGCAAGTCCCATGGTGTATTGGTGGAGACTTTAACATTATCAAATTTCCTAAAGAGAGGAACAAGGGTTCAAGGTTGTCCTCAGCAATGAGAAGGTGATAGAGTTTATTGGTATGAAGATAAGAATGTTTTCGATTTCCTATCGGTTCAAAAACCATAAGGATGGCTTTTGTTAGGTCTTTATAAGGGGTGTATGACCCTACTGCCAAGAGGTTTCGAGAAGCTTTCTAGAAGAGTCAAGGGCTATCAAGGGTTTGTGGCAAGTCCCATTGTGTATAGGTGGAGACTTTAACATTTTCAGATTTCCTAGAGAAAAGAAAGGGATTCAAGGTTGTCCTCAACCATGCAAAGATTCTCGGAGGTCATTGAGGACATGGAGCTACAGGATCTTCCTTTGCAGGAGGGTCCTTTTACTTCGAGGAATGGATTAAATAATCAATCACAATTGAGAATGGATAGATTCTTAGTCTCTAAAGGTTGTGCAGTGTCACTTACCTAGACCCGTTTCTGGTCACTTTCCAATTGCATTAGATCAAGGAGGCTTGAGGAAAGGCTCTTCCCCTTTCAAATTCAAGAATATGTGGTTAAAGGAGGAAGGTTTTAAAGATCTACTGAGATCTTAGTGGTTGGGATTCCACTTCAAAGGTACCTTTAGCTTCATTTTAGTTGAAAAGTTGAAAGTTCTAAAGGCTACTCTAAAGAGGTGGAACAAAGAGATCTCTAGCAATGTTACAACTAGAGGAATTGGCATTAAGTCAAGTGGTTTTTTGGGATTCCAAGAAAGGGTCAAGGGTTTTGTCTTTGGAGTAGCAGAATGTCAAGAAGTGGGCTAAGGAGGAGTATAAAAAGTGGGTTCTAATGGAAGAAACTCCCTAGAGGCAAAAATCATGGGAGTTAAGGTTGAAGGAGTGTGACAAAAATACCAATTTTTTCCACAAAATGGTCATTGCCCACAAGAGAAGAAACTTCCTAGTTAAGATTAAAATCAAAGTGACATGGGTGGTAAAGGAGAGAGAGATTAAAGTTGGGTTGGTTTGAGCTTTTCAATCTCTTTTATCTGAAACAAAGGAATGGAGACCCAACTGCAATGGGTTGTCTTTTGATGCTTTAGGAGGTGATGATGCAACTATGTTAGAGGTCCCGTTCTTTGAGGAAGAGGTGTTCAATCCTCTCTTGGATCTTAGTGGGGATAAAGCTCCAAGCCCTGACAGCTTTTCTTTGGCATTTTGGCATTTCTGTTGGGATGTTTTAAAGGAAGAGTCAATAGGCTTCTTTAAGAATTTTCACGAGAAAGGAAGATTTGTAAAGAGTTTGAATGCATCTTTTCAGGTGTTATTTCCTAAAAAAGGGGGGCTAAAGACATTAAGGACTCTTATAAGCTTGGTGGTAGCCTTTATAAGTTGTTAGCTAAAGTGTTAGCCAATAGGCTTAAGAAGATTACAGTTAAGATGGTGCCCCCTTCCCAAAATGCTTTTGTGTAGGCAAATTCTAGATGCTTCACTGATTGCTAATGAGGTTATTAATTCACTTTTAAAAAACAATAATTGTGGTATAATTTGTAAGCTTAATATTGAGAAGATTTATGATCACGTTAACTGGAATTTCTTACTAATGATGTTAGAAAAGATGGGTTTTGAAGATAAGTGGATCAATTGGTGTATTCCTATAGTGAACTACTTTGTTCTTATCAATGGCTCTCCTTAGGACTTTTTTCAAAGCTCTCGGGTTTTGAGGCAAGGGGACCCTCTATCACCTTATGTTTTTGTGATTGTCATGGAGACCCTTAGTTGTTTCCTTAAAAGGGATAAGGTTGAAGGTTTCTTATAGGGATGGCAAGTGAGAGGCAGAGGAGAAGAGGGGGTGGAAGTATCTCATTTGCTATTTTTTTATGACACTTTAGTATTTTGTGAGTCTTCTCTAGATCAGTTGACTTACTTGAATTGGTTATTTATGTGGTTTGAGACTATATTGGGGTTAAGAGTTAATTTGGAAAAGAGCGAACTAATTCCAATGAGGAGGGTGCACAACTTAGAGGAACTGGCTAAAGAGTTGGGTTGCAAGGTTAGTGCGCTCCCTTTAACTTATTTAGTCCTTCCTTTGGGTGCTCTATTTAAGTTTGTGGCAGTTTGGGACAATGTGGAGGAGAAGTTTCAAAAAAGACTAGCATTATGGAAAAGACAATATATATTCTAAAGGGAGAGACTTGCCTTAATCCGAGAGACTTGCCTTAATCCGTAGCACTCTTTCCAACATGCCTGATTATTTTATGTCCTTATTTTGCATTCCAAGTTGAGGTTAAAGTAAATCCAAAGAGATTTCCTTTGGGGAGGAATCTCTCGATGCTCAACAAAGCCCTGTTGTGCAAATCCAAAGAGGTTGGAGCAAATCTAAAGCGGAAACCACATTTACTAAGGTGGTCTATCATCTACTCAAACAACAAAAAGGGTAGTTTAGAGTTAGGAATAGCTCAATGCTCAACAAAGCCCTGCAATGCAAATGGAGTTAGAGTTTTGCTCTAGAGATGAGGGCTTTTTGGAAGCAAGTCATTAGCGAAAAATACAAGAAATGGAGGATGGTACTCCTGCAAAGTGAGAGAAGGGTATAAGATAGGGCCATGGAAAGCTATTAGGAAGCATTAGATATTTTGAGTTACAAAGTTGCCTTTTCTATAGATAATGGGAGGAGGATAAGGTTTTTGTAGGGCAAGTGATGTGATGACGATCCATTGTGCATGTCTTTTCCTTCCTTATTTCCTATAGCTTCTTCCAAGGAGGCTTGGGTGGACGATGTTTGGAACCTGTCAACTAATGAGGATTGCTAGGCCCCCCACTTCTCTAAGTAGCTCAACAATTGAGGGGTGGAAATTATGTAGCGTTTCCTTATAAGATTGCAAGGGAGGCAGGTGTGCAAGGATGTGGATGATAAAGTGTTAAGGGTAGTGTTAAAGAATGGAAAATTTTTTGTTAACACCCTTTACAAGACTTTGGAGCCAGGAAGACAATGTGTTTTTCCAACAATTGTAATTTGGAAATCATGAGTGTTGTCGAGGGTGGGCTTCTTTGCTTAGGAGGCTACTTGGAATAAGTTTTTAACCTAGAATCACATTCAAAAGAGAAGGTGGTCTTTGGCGAATAAATGCTTCCTTTGTCTTATAGAGGAAAAAGAATTCATTGATCACATCCCCATCCATTGTTACACTGCAAGGGTTTTATGGAAGTTATTGTTTTCTCTGTTTTGTGTGTTGCAGGCACTCCCTTCATCAGTTAAAGAGACGTTTTTAGGATGGCACAGTTTTTTCGTGGGTAAAAAAAAGGAAAAAGATGTGGTGGGCTACTCCCTTATGCCTTTTCTAAACAATTTGGAAGGAAAGAAACAATAAGGCATTTGAAAATGAGGGAGCACTCAATTCAAGGGCTTAAATTTTCTTTCCTTTGTAATCCTTGGGTGTGATCTTAGTTGTTTATAGTTTCAAGTCCTACTTTCACCGTAGATTTTGTGGACTGTTTGGGCTCAAGTTGAGAGAGGACTATTTTTTGTTGTCCCTTTCTGTTTTTTTGGTGGTGCTTTTAGGTGTTCTCTTTATACTTCCTATGTATTTTAGGACGCTCTTTTGATGTTTCTCTTTATGATATTCTCCTTCTTATCCATAAAAAAAAAAAATATATATATATATATATATATATATATATATATATATATTAAATAGTTAATTAAAGACTATTATATAAAACAATTTTACCTTATATTATTTCTTTTTCCTCAATAATTTTTTCTAAATCAAAATCATGATATCTAAAATTAATTATTAATCATACATGATCACAATAAATGAATCATTTAGAAACAATATTGTTGTAACTTTAATAAGTGCACATATTAAATGTCGGTTGAAACTCTATTGTTGTAACTTTACTAAGAATTGGTCTTTACATTTTTTGATAAATTAGAATTGGTCTTTGCATTTTTTGATAAATTAGAATTGGTCTTTACATGATACAATGATTTTTTAATTAAATGTTGACTCTTATAACAAAGTAAAGCAAAATGGTTAAATTGTTAGCATTCCTATTTCAATCAAATTTTTAACATCCCTATTTTAATTACCACACTTATTCGCAATGATCAGACAATCCCGTTCACCAAACACTTGAATATTTTTTAAACTCACTACAATTTTGAGACCGCAGTTTACCAAATGATCAATTGCTTCACATCACAATTGCTTTTTCTTTTAATTAGTTAAAAGAGATTTTTTAAAAGATACAACAATACCAAACTGGCTTTAAATTTCATAGTGTTCATAATCTTGGTCAAACCCAAATTTTGAACTTGATAAAAAACAAAATTACCTCCTTGTCAAAAGAGAATATCTAAACCAGTCCCACATGCCATGCAGTTTTCAAATTGAATAAAAGAAAATGTCGAACATATATATCCAGCAGTTCAACAAGGCAACTGACCAACTAACAAAGTGAAGAAATAAACCATACATACAAAAAAAGTGCCAAAAATGATATTACCTTCAATCGTTTTGAATCAGGATACGATATCCCATAAACTCTTTGCAAACTTTCACGATCTCTATTTCCTCTCCAGTAAGCTGATGAAGCCTGAAAATTATAAACACCTCAGTAAAACAGAAAATAGATTTGCAAACACACATAAAATTACCTCCCAACTACAGGTCCTTTACGCAACGAACACATCACCTTCAAACAGGCAAATGCTTTCACAAAAGATGTATTTGGTATATGGGGTCCACGGCACAGATCAACCAATGGCCCACATCTGTATACTGTGATAGTTTTGTCTTCGGGTAAGTCATTGATGATTTCAATCTGATTATGAGATATGATAAACAACCCATATGAGTAACAATAAGAGTAGTAAGAAAATAAGGAAGTAGCTAAGGATAGCTCAAATGGTATGGATGATATAAAAATGGAGCTTCACTCACCTTAAAACTATTTTCAGAAAACATCTCAAGAGCCTGATTCCTTGACACTTCAATGCGCTCAAAAGGTTGCTTTTCCTGAAATATAAAAAATATTAAGTAACATATTTTCACAGAAAAGCATTCTTCTGAAAATGTTTAAGAGCAAACACAAAAATCAATCTGCCAAACATTGGACAGACCCAAGACTGATGACAGTATAACTTTATGGTTCTGAAAAATCTTGCATTTTCCAAACTCAAATTTACAATCAAAATCTATAAAAGTGTCAATCCTAGAATTAAGCCCTCTACATAAGAAATCCTTTAGTTTTATTTTGAATTACAAATTAATCTGAATCTTGATTACTATTATCTTACCATTCTAGCAAAACACACCATTCCATACCCAGCTCCAACTCCATTGTGAATTAAATTGTATTCTTCCATGATAAACTTCCCTTGATATCAATTTCAATTGCATTTAAATTTCTTGGGGCACTGTGGTGGATATGAATTGCAATGCTCATCTGCATAATTGCCTTTATAGGAATTCTAAATTACTAAAATTTAGCATAGGATTCATTAGGTTGAACAATGTTGTCCTAAGCACAAGGGGTAAGTTTAATAAAAAAATAACATGATCAAGCACTGAATGACTAGTGGAAAATAAAACATGAATGAGGAAATTAATTTTAAGAAAAAACAACTAACATAAGGACTTTCATTAGATCCGTGTTAGTGCACAGAAGTGAGAGAAAGAAAGATAAAAAATTCTTGGATTCCCAGCTTAAGTACGTGGAGCCTAAAGAGGAGTTTAGTACTCAATAAGAAATCTCATGGAGAACCAAAACCACATAATGGACCATAAACATGAATAAAAAATTAAGACCAAACAACCATTCCTTAGATTTGTGTTAAGCATGTGTGAATGCAGGCAAGCACACAAAAATAAGAGAAAGAAATACAGAAGGGCAGAGATGGAAAAGATTCCTGGAATTTCTATATATCATTGACTATCAAAAATGGAAGTGAAAGGAGGAAGAAGATGGTTAGGAATAGAATCGAAATCTTTCAAGATTTCTATTGAGCTAGCCAGAAGCAGGGAAGTAGGAAAGATTATAGAGGGGAGTTGAGGCTTCTCTTAATGGATCAGATTCAGCAAGAAGTTTTTGTCTTTTCCATTGGAGGGGATGGAGGCGTGTTATCCAAGAAAGGAAGAGTTGGATAGAGGGTGGTAGGAATTACAAGTTAGAATTGTGGAGTAATGGTGCTGGGAGGTTCCTTGTATGTTCCATGTGCTGAGGGGAAGCACAAACATTCTCTCGTGTGTTTCCATAAGGAAAGGGAGTGCTCTGAGAGTAGAGTTTGTTTGCCAGAAAGCTGAGTTGTCCTAAGGTTGTGTCTCCTCTTAGTTCTGCTGAGGCAACTCTAGTTTGCATGTTCTCTAGTAAGGAAGTGGGGTAAAGGTTTCAAAAGTGGGAGAATCCTATGCAGCCATGGTGAAAAAGAACCCATTGGAGGTGGGAGAAGTGTGGATTCAGATTGGGGGGATGGATGCTTTGAGCAAGATGCACCTTGCATCATTGCCTAGTGGGTAGATGGGATAACTTCTTAGACCAGACCCTATCCTTATCTTCCCTAAAGAAATGGCTATGCTTAACTGGTGGCTGCAAGGAAACCCCCATTAAGCATTGTTAGGAGGACCTCTCATTCTGTTTGAGTTTGAAAAGGTCTTCAAAGCAAAGAGGGTTCTGTAAGAGGGGCAGAGGATTTTTAAGAAAAAGTTGTTGGATAAGTCCATGCAAAGGAAACTTGGACGAGAATTGTTGGGCTGTCAGTTTTCTTGTGGACAAGGAGTTTTTGAGCAATTAGGAGGTGCATGTGGGGGCTTCACGATAATAGATGAAGACACTGCAAAGTGATGCAATTTGCAATCAACGAGGGTACTGATTAAATCACACGGGAGGAGGGTGTGAAGAAAATAAGTAGTGGTGAGACTTTCTTGTTTTGCCATTCAACTATGGTAGGAGATCCCACCGTGGCTTTCTCAAGTTGAACCAAGGCTGCTTAGAAGGAAGCTGGAAGTTAGGGATGAAGTGGTGGGTTTGTCACGTGCCATGGAGAGTGTGGGGTGGCTCTACATCAGATATAGGTAGGGATTAATGTGTCAATGCATGGTGATAAAGTGACCGGCATGGATAAGGGTTCTACCGATGACACAAGACACCTAGTCCCAAGTAAGTAGCAGGTCAACTAGTATCAGAATATTATTTAAATTACCTACGAAACATGATACTTGTAGTACTTGGTTAGTTGTGGTTGTTATTTATGTGAGTTTTCATTTTCTAAGTGTTGGAAGTTCTAAAGACGCTAAAGAGTTATTGGGATAGATAGGAGGGACAGATGATGGAGAGAGATCATTGCTCTTTTGTTCTATTTTTAGTCAATGGAAATCTCCCCTTGAGAGTTTCTTTGGTGTATTCCAGATTTTCTTGGGTTAGGCATGTTCCATATTTTTAATCCAGCCTACAGCATAAGGAGATGAGTGTTTTTTTGTGGGCAGCTAGCTGCAAATGCTCCATTAGCATTTTCACCACAAAGTTCTCACAACTTCCACTATATATGATTAGATTACAAACCTTCTTTGCGACTGTACACTGTGATCGGAATATGTTGTTGGAGAATGGTCCTTTTGCTTAGATGAGTATAACACCCTCTTCACCACACAATTAACCTGCTCTCCATCTTCTGCAAATTCAGCTCCTTGATATAAATCATCATTTTGCTACAACTCCGCTTCATTAGCAACCACATTCATCTTCCTGCTTTGCCAGGTTTACTAGTTTTCTAGTTGCACATTGATTTGATTTATTGCCAGGTTTTCTGCACCTATAACACCTCTGAGTTGCATCACTGACATAAGGATTTTTAGACACCTCCATGCTAGGTGTCTTTGTTGTTTTCTTTATGGAACTAAAACCAGTATTAGAAGCATCCTTGGACTGTATACTTGTGTGTGGGTGAGTTTTGTAGTGCTTTTCCTTTCATAGTAGCAGCATATGAAGAATCAGGAACAATTCAATGACTATAATTTGATTTTCTCAACATCTACTATAACATCTTTGAGCCATATTATGGGCTTTATCCACCATATCAATTCTCTGCAACCCAATCCTTTTTCTAAGAGATGACTTCAAACCATTAAGACACCTTAAAACCTGTTGATTTTTTGTTTCAACTAAATTATCACAAGTGAAGAGCTGTAGAAATTCAGATGTGTAATCAAAAACTGACTTGTGACCGCATGCGATTCTAATACATCTGGAACAGGTATTGCTCATAATCTGAAGGTAAAAGTCTGCCCATCAGCAGTTGTTTCATTTTCTTTGGAGTCCTCACAAGCACTTTTACTAGCCACTGCCTATTCATCTGTAGTTGATCCCACCATACCATTGCCCCACCCTTCAACTAAAAAGCAATAGGTTTCACCACTTTCCTTTCTGGAACCTTCATTATGTCAAAGAATCATTCTATCACAGAAACTCAATCCAAAAAGTCTTTTATGTGTAGATTCCCTTCAATAACTCTTTAGTGCTTCACAACTCCTAACACTTAGAAGATGAAAACTCACATAAATAACTACCATAAATAACCAAGTACTACAAATCTCAAGTTTTCTAAGTAATTTAAATATTATCATGATACTAGTTGGCTTGACTACTTTGTTGGGACTAGGTGTCTTGTGTCACACGAGCCTATTCCCATTAGGTGGCAAGAATGTGCCCACGCCTTAGAGGGAGGTGCTTTGGTTGTACACGATCCTATTAGGTGTGATGCAATTAGAGATATGATGGGTCAAAAGCATGGATCTGGACCAAACAAAAGGAATTATGTTGAAGGAGTGAGGCCATGGTTCAAAGTCACGGTCTCAGTCATTGACTTAGAGGGTCCCAGTGCATATTGGTCTCAGCATCTTTGCTCGTTATCGAGCGATACACAAAATAAAATAATTAAAAAGTTCAAAAAACTATTAAAAAAAAAAAAAAAAAACTTTGTAAATTATCAAAAAAAATAGGTACAATTAAATAAGCTCAAAAAATTAGTAAAACGAAATTGTCTCACATTTAACATTGTTTATATAATCATAAAAGTATCTACTAAAAGTTATTTATAATATTGCTAAGAATTGAAAATTATTTTATTTCAAATATAATGATATTTTTACTAAAAGACATACAATTCAATAATCAATTCCATGTTCAACATAAATATAATCCTTATACCATATGAAAATAATTACTAATTTCCTAATGTAAATATGCTATTAAATAATTACTTTTACAATTATGATTCTATTAAACAATTTTGTTTTAAATAATTATTGATTTTCTAATGTAATTTAATTCTAGAATATCATATGATAAAAAATTTATATGATATAATAAATTAAAAATGCAATCTCTATTAAACAAATTTGTTTTAAATAATTATTGATTTTTTAATGTAATTTAATTCTAGAATATTATATGAGAAAAACTTTATATGATATAATAAATTAAAACTATAATCTCTATATAAAGACATACCATATAAATTTATTTTATGCAATCCATATTATTACCATTAAATCCCATGCCACCTTTAAAAAAAGCCATTTCACTTTACCAATTGGTGAGGCAACTCCTACTTTCCCAATCTTTGAGGCTTTGAACTCCCACCCAACCACCCTACCATTGAAAGAGTCCAGACCCATAACATGAGGGGAGAGCAAGCAGCCACCCACACTTCAAGAACCGCAATGGGAGTCAATAAGGGAGAGCAAGCAATGACCGTAAGACCCACCTTACCCACTTTCACCACCACCACAAGACCCACCACTTTGAACCATGATCGCCAACCTCGTTAGTGAAAGAATCGGTTTTACACTTTATCGCGCTATATTGTAGTGAGGTAAGTGAATGCCCTCATTCCTTTAGTGGTTTCCCCTCTCATAGACTTCTAAAAAAGTCGCGGGTGAGGTTTAATTTGATTTTTTTCTTCTTCTTTGATCTTCATCATGGCGAACGGGATTGATGGTTTGAGAGTTTAAAAGGGAATACCTGATTTTTTATGAAAATTTTCTGATCCTCTATTGTGATTTGAAAGAAAAAAAAAATCTTGGTTTTGACTTGGAAAAATTTATGTGATTTAACCGATTCAATTGATTTAACTTGAAATCTCAATCGAGTCACCTGAGTCTCGCCAATTTAGAGTCGAGTTTAGGCATAGGACCATATCTAGTATTGAACTCATCGCAAAAAGAAAAGAAAAAAAAAATCTTCGTTTTGACTCGGAAAAATTTATGTAATTTAACCAATTCAATCGATTTAACTCGAAATCTCGACTGAGTCTCACCAATTTAGTATCAAGTTTGGGCATAGGATCATATCAGGTATTGGACTCATCGTGGCAAGTGTCGAGGTGAATATGACTTGGCTGATATTTTGAACTTTGAGTGGGGCAAACCTAATGGACAAAAGTAGCCCAAGCAAGATGTGGCCTTACCCTTAGTGAGGCCAACGAAGAGGTCCTAGGCCTAAAGGAGGGGAAGGGTATTAAGGGGACAAAGGGTAAGAAAGGCCTAATCTTGCCAATTATAGCCCAAGGTGGCAAGGAAGGTTATGCAAGCTTGGGCCTTGAAAGATTTAATGGAGGATTGGACTAAAAAGGCTTAGGCCTTGCTATTTTAAAAGGTGTTGATCCTAACCTAAGGGTGTTCTTTGAGATTGGGCCTCTCAAGCAACAAATGAGTCATTTGCCCACTCTCAAAAGCTTGTCCTCACAAGCTTTAACCATCACAAAAATGACACAACTCAAGCGAGCAATTGTGTAGCAATGGGGCCAAGGGTAATCATTGTCACATAGTGAAGAAGATGACTAATACAAAGTGGCTTTGGAGAGACCAGCTCCAATCAATGAAGCTCTCATGGTAGAAGTGTCACACTTCCTAGGTATGGCTCCTCCCTCTCTTTCCTTCTTAGCATGCAAGGCCTCCTCTCCTTCTTTTCCTCTCACTATAAGAAAAAACAACCATAAGATGAGGTAGTGAGGAGTTTGTTTTGCTAGAGGGAGCAAGTTGAAGTGCATTCTATTGAGCCCAATGGAGTGGTGAGTGGGTCTATGCAATTGGAGCATGATTGGAGGAGTTCACAAAAAATGCCATGAGGTGCATTGTTGACATGGAAGCAAAGCGGTTGGAAGGGGGAACAATTATAGTAAAGGAGCCTCCCCCCACTATTATGAAAGGGATTCCCACACTTCTATGGATGCTTCTGTAAGGTTTCATTTTTCAGCAGTTTTGTGTGGATGCCAGTTGATAGATTTAAAGGAGAAATCCTAGCTCTCCTAAGGAGGACAGAGCTTAGGAAAAAGGGTAAAGTACTAATATGAGGATCAAAAAGAAATTTGTCTTTGGGTCTAGATTTAAGAAGGAGCTTCACAAGCTGAAGTGTTCCATCAACTATAGTTCTACTTTAGGCAAAGGAAGGAAAAGTGGAAAGAGCAGTTGGGAGTTAGCCAGATTTTGCCAATGAAGCTTTGCATTCTTTCTTGGAATGTTAAGAAGGATCAATAAGGGGAGGAAAGCGGATAGTTATTTAATCCATCATTAGATCACAAATGACAGACTTGGTATGTTTACAAGAACAAAGAACAAGCATATGTCAAAGCAGATTGTGAGGAGTTTAGGTGTGGGCAAGTTCTAGGGTGCCATGGAAGCCAGGGATCATGCAAGAGGGATTTTGGTCTTTTGGGATAGGGTGCTGACTTAATTTATATGGAAGTGCGGGCATTTTCAATCTTCAAAAACTGTGAACATAAGTTCGTCTTGATGTTTTCAGGGGTGTAGGGGCCAGTACAAAATAGGGAGAGGAATTGGACAGAATTGGGTAATATAAGAGGGCTCGGGAATTGTGTGGCTACAATTAGCAAATTCATCAATAAAAACAAATAGGTAAATGATAAAGGAACATTGTGAGAGTAAGCTATCCTATTTGTTATATCATTGGTACCTTTTCTTTATTAGAATATCATTGCTATCTTAATTGTGGTCCATCACTTTCATTATTAACAATAAACTGGAGAAAGCCTTAATCTCAATACTTGGGGTAATAGGTCAAGTGCTAAGAGAACAATACCCCAACAGCTTTCAACGCGCCTGATTCAATTTGCTTGAAGTGATCTTCATTCAAGCCCAATTCACCATAAAATGCATCATAATAGAAACCCTACACCATAAGATGCCAACATAAAGTTGATTTTATGACCAATAACATACACACAAGTAAAGAGCTAGATGAAATGAAACACATACAATTCTTTACATCACTAAAGTTAAGCATGAAACATCAAATAAATAAAGATATTGCATTACAACAGATCACACGCACCAAAGAGAAGATAATGTCATAAACATCTCTAAATAGATAGGAAAATGTCAGAACATGCATACAACCTCAAATACAAGCATAGATGTACCTAATCACATAATTACATTTAGAGTCCAAATGCCAAAAAACACAAAAAAAACAAACAAACAAACAAACAGACAAACAAATATACAAACAAACAAATACAAAACAGAAAAATAAAAAAAAATAAAAAATAGTTGCAGATCCTAACTCCTTTATATGGTGACCAAATACAGGGTGCACTTCCAATTGAGAAGTTAATGGGTAAATGAAGGACCTTTTACCAAATGCACCATGATTTTCTCACAAGAAGTTTTCCCAGTGAGTGTATCCAGTAGGCTAATAGCTAACAGGAGAAAATACTTTCAGAATAGAAGGGGTACCAAAAGTGGGACAATGCAACAGAAAATATAGTGCCACAAATCTCCATCAGAACTAGAACTATTGAATACCACAAACTTATACGTCATTTCTTTTTATGTCAATTTAGAAATCTCCATAATCAAAATTTCCTTACAACCACCCTCTTTTCTAGACAATATTGACTTTTTGTCTATGTAATTTGAGTTGTTTAGCTATTCACACACATAACTTCCAACAGGCAAGTTTTATAATGGCTAGATAAAACATAAAATAGAAGAGGTCATATAATGTATTTGATTAAGAGGCTAACTCTATGTTCTAGATCTTACTAACAAAGGTTAGAATGGATCAAAAGTCTGTTATTGCTCAATCAGGCTCTAACAATTGATCAGCTTATGAGGTTCTTGAACTATGACTAGCAAGTATTATCTATGTAATCAAATGGAGGAGACAGTGTATCATTTTCTAATTCATCTTCGATGAGCTTCTAGTTTGTAATCTTTGTTGGTTTTCCCTTTTAAGGCACTTCAAGTGCTTCCCTGGGTAGAGATGTTTTGTTGGATTGGCACAACAATTTCAATGAAAGGAGCTGCAAAGTGAAGTGGGAAATGGCTCCTTTCTCTTTCCTTTGGACAATATGGCAATGAAGGAACAAGATATCCTGTGAATCATTTGACCAATCAATGTTGATTGTGAGAAAAACATTTATTCAAACTCATGTTTTTGTAGTCCAGAATTTTAGTAATGGTTGCTGATCTCTCCTTTATAGACTTTGTGAGATAATACAGAGGGATTTTCTACAGTTGAGCTGAAGGAAGAGAGATATTTGATAGGATGGAAGCTGATCTCTAGGCCACAAAGTGAAGGAGACAAAGGACTAGTGGAGTTTCCTTGAGCAATAAAGCCCTTACGGAAAATGGTTGTGAAGACCCCAAAGAGAGAGTGATGCTCTTTGGTAAAAGGTCGCTCGAAGCATCTATGGGGCACAATCCAATGGTTGGAATGACAACATTCAGATTAGTGAGGTTGAGAGATTCTTGTATTTCTTGAGTTTTGATCTCGTCCCCTCTCTTTTATTCATGGAATTTCAATTTCCAGCACAACCTTTCTGACCATGAAATTGAGAAACTTACCATCCTTATGTCAACTTTAGCCCATGTATATATTTTCTTGTTTTTAATGATAGGAACTTTAGCCCATGTGCATTTATCATTGACTCTCTTCTTTTTGTTTGTCTATTGGTGCCTATGGTACACATCATGTGTACTTTAGTGCACCCCATTGCTAAGGCATTTTTAATATATATCCATTTTTTGCCTTCAAAAAAAAAAGGACCATTATCATCCACTTATCCAAATATGAGGGTTTTGCCTTCAACACCCTTTGATCTATTATTTGCCAGTTCATTCTTTAAAGCGCACTTCATCTCCACCAACTCGAAATCCCTCCCTCCTGCAAACTTTGTTTGGAAGCCTAGAGTCCCACTTATAGTCAAAGCCTTCACATGGCTAGTGGCAAATATGAAGATTAGTAATAATGATTTGTTGCAAAAGAGGAGACCTCACAAAGCCCTTAGGCCAAATATGGTGTGTCATATACGTAAGACAAATGGTGAATCAACGGATTATCATTTTTTATTTTTTTTTTGCATTGATTATGGTATAAGTTAATTGGACTTGCAAGATTGATCGGATTCCACCCAAGAGTGTGGTGGAGATGTTAACTATTGCTTATAGGAGTTTTGAAGGTCTTCCTAAAGGTAGGTCACTATGAGATATTAGTATTACTCTTATACTATTTTGGAATATATGGCCTAAGAGGAATGCGAGACTTTTTTAGGACAAATGGTGTCATAATTCAAAGTCGCGGTATCGGTCATTGACTCGGGAGGTCCCGAGGCACATCGGTCTTGGTATCTCGGATCGGTATCGGGTGATACACAAAAAATTCTAATTTAAGAGCTCAAAATAATTTTTAAAAATTATGAAAATTATTAAAATAAATAAATACAAATAAGTAGAGTAAAAAAATTAATAAAATAAACTTCTATTATCTTAAAATTATTCAAATTATAATAAAAGCAAACTTTTGGGATGATTTATAATAATATTAAAAATCTCTAAAAATATTTTAATTTAATCACTTGATAATATTCTTATTGAAGATGAAAATAATAAAAAGTAAATTTTTTTTTATAAAAAATTGTTTAAATTAAATATTTTGAATTTTTAAAAAATATTTTCAATTATTAAAAAAATAAAACCATGATTCATCTTTAAAAAAATAAATATAATTTTTCTTATAAAATATATTCATTAATTTTAATTTTTATATAAATATTCATTTCCTATTTATTTGATATAAGCCTAATATTCATTATTCATTTTTTACCATTATAATTTTCATCAAATTATTTAAAACTCAAATTCCCACCAAATACTCATTATCTACTTAAAAAACAAATACATATTATTTAAAACCCAAATCCTCAATTCTATTAGATACCCATAACCCCCATCCACCAGTCAAACACCTATCTCTCTCAAGATACCCATTTCTCCTCTAAACCCACAACTCCCTTTTTCTCTGCAAAATACCACAACTCCCTGTTTCTATGCACAATACCCATTTTTGAAAAGTGTTTAAACCAAAGACAAAATATCTTTATGAAGATACAGAAGGATGAAGATGCAAATAGGAATGAAGATGCAATTAGGGATGAAAATGCAAGGTTCAAACTCTCTGTATTTTTCATTTTCATGGGTTTTGATCATCTCCTCTCCTCCACCATTTCTACTTCAATATTACCTTTTTTTTCCATTACCAATTACCCAAATGGCTTAGTCTCAACATGATCTTGGAGTTGTCTCAAAGTTTCCACAGGATTCACTCTAAGACTGTTCATTTATCTTCAATCCAACCGAGTTTGTTCACGAGCTGGCAAAATATCCAACTCGGGTATCGGTTTGGTACTGGCCATGGCCGAGGCGGATACGACTCAACCGAGTCATACCGGTCTCGACCAAGATTTTGAACCCTGAATGGAGTACTATGGGGACAATGAGGAATTAATGTATTTTCGCTCCTCTTTTGGTGTTAACTAGTGCACCATTTGTGGCCATCCCTTTGACCATTATACCATTAGACTGGAACCCAGTAAACAGATCCACTAGGATGGTTGAGGGGATACTCCTTATATGGATGCCTCCTCTAATGGGTAGTGTCAAGTTGAATTTAGATGGATGCTCTTTAGGTAACTTGGGACAATTGAGAATTAGAGGAATGCTTATGGATCATCATGGAACATTATTGAAAGTATTCTTTAAGACTGTTGGAGCGGGTCTAGCCATTGAAGCAGATATATTAACATTATTGGAAGGCCTAAAACATGCTAAAGTTGAGGTTTATTCAACCTTCCTGTAGAAAGGGGGTTTTGCAATAGTCCTATCTTGGGTGAATAAGGAGAGAAGCTTGTGGAGGTTTAATAGATGGCTACACCAAATTTTTTATATTAATCTTAGAGTTAAGGTGTTCATTTTGGTAGATTTCTTGGGCAGCTAACCATTTGGCGAATATGCTAGCAAAAAAAAAAAAGGCCAATTAGTTCATTTCTCTTATAAGGGATTTTCTATCCCCCAGAAGCTTTTGAGTTTGTATTGGTAACCATGTTTAGATGTGCATTTCCATCGTCTAGTGTAGATAATTTTTTCTTACTTTTGATCAAAGCTATATAGTGGTTGTGGTTGCGAGAAGTAATTCCCATCCTTCTTTGTATTTATTTAATCCATGATAATAAAATGTCTATTCCAATAAAAAAATATAAATAAAATTCTTAGAGGATCTTACCATGATGGTGATATTGAGAACCATCTGATGGAACCATGAGAGAGTTGGATTTGGATGAAAGAGGGAGAAACTAAATTATAAATTATTGAAAATGAAAAACAATTAAACTTTCTATTTAAGTTTATAAGTCCCATCTCTTCTCAACGCATTCACACCACTCCTTTTCTTACACACTCACAACTCAGTCCAACATTTAGGTTTTATGTATTTTTTTATTTAGATTATATTTATTCAACTAATTTGTTTTTTATTTAGGTTATTATTTATTTATTTATATCCACTCTTCTATACTATTCATGAAATTCTTTCTAGTCCATCAATTTCCTTCTTTTATTTTTTATATATAGCCAAATTTTTATGCAATTTAATGATTCCAATGTTGCATACCCTAGTTAGAGCGTAACATTGAAAAGACAAGAACCTAACAAACATTAGAAGGGTGTTTGGTAAATCAACTTAATGACTTAATATGACTTAATGACTTAAATTATTAAATAGATTAAGCATATTTGGTAAAATAACTTAATATCACAACCTAAAGTCAAAAATAACTTTAAGTACTAAGTTAAAATAGTTTACTTAATTTTAATCTCAAATCTATTTTGCTTCATTTGCCCATATTTAGCAAGGTACATTTTACAACCATGACATGACATTCACATCTCATCTTTTGTAGTAAATATTTTTATAATTATCATATGCATCTATAATACTTTAAATATGAATGTTTAACAAATAAAATTATTACTTAAGATTAGTGAAAGTATAATTATTAATAAAAATTAATGAGGGTAAATATGTTAATTTGATGATTTTGAATAAAAAAATTTAAGTTAACTTTACCAAACAACCTTAATACTTGAAGTAAAAATTAACTAATAAATTTTAAGTCAACAACTTAAGAATAATTTAACTTAAGTCATTAGGTAATATGTATTAAGTTCTACCAAACACTCTCTAAATCCAATACCACCAAGTTGCATATATTTAACGGTACATTAAAATTCTAATACAAAATAAAGGTGATAAGAAGGTAAAATTAATTAAACAAAAAAATTAATATTTAAATAAAATAAGAAAACATCACAATCAGATTGGCTTCCAAAACTAATCATGCTTATAACATACCTCTCCTCTTGTGGTACAGGGCCCAATGCACAGCTTGCAACCATATTCCATTTCAAGGGCCTACACCATTGCATGAACTATCAATTCAATTGCTCAAAAAATATGACTCTATTTGGGAAATGTCTTCAAAAACAATTCTGAAAAACAGTTTTTAAGAATAAAAGTCTGTTTGGAAATCTAGAATGTTCTCAATTCATTTTCTATGTTTTTAAACATGTTTTAAAAATGTGTGCAATAATTTTCAATTATTTTTAAAATCTGCCAAGAGGAAACAAGTGAAAACCGCTCAAATATGTTATCTAAAAACAGCTTGTTTTCTCCTGTTAAAACTGTTTTCTGTGTTTTTGTTGTAGAAAACTATTTTCAAAATCAGTTTCTAAACACGCCTATATTTCCGAAAACTAAATTGAACGAAGAGAACTGCTAGAACCTGTCCCAGAATGTGTGCACTCGAATGCCAACAAGTGTCCCGACCTTCATCACTATCGAATGTGAACAACTTAAGCCCGCAGTCGCCCTCCAGCGCCCTCGACATGTCCCACAAAACTCCATTCACTTGAGAAATCAATGCATTGGAGGCTAAACCTTTCGATATCTCTTTGGCGATATCAAAAGGCGTAGTCTCCCATTTCTTCCCTTCCTTCACTGTCCCATCCGGCAAAGTTATCCTTCGCCACATAAATATCAAAAATCAACCACCAACAATACCAAAAAAAAAAAAGAAACATATATATTTACTATAGAAACAGAGAAAGGAATTACTTTATGGGGTCACCGGAAATGGATCGGCGGTGAGAGATTTGTTGAGATTTGATGGACTCGAAGAGGGCTATGCGCTTGGGAATGACGCAACTGAGATATTCGTCATCCTTCGGGTGAGAGTGGCAGGGCTTCGATTTTGCATCAGGTACGTCTCCCATGGGATCGCCGGCGGTGGTAGAAGAGTAGTAGTGGAGAGGCAGAGGCAGAGAGCCGGCGGCGCGGGAGGGTGATAGCGAAGCGGGAGAGGGAAAAGGGGAGTAGGAAGAATATGGCTGACTAGAAATATTTTGATGTGAGGTCTAAGGGTTTTAATATTTTTCAAATTCAAATTTGGTAAATGCAACAAAATTTAATAATATATCTATTATACGAATATTAAATAATAAATAAAGCTAAAAGTGAATTTCCATGCACCTCCATACCCTTTTTTTATTATTATTATTATTATTATTATTTGTAAACCATCCGGTCAGCTTACGCGCACTCCAACTAACAAATATGAGTTTTCTATTCATTAAAAAAAATAAAAAAGTGAAAGTATCCCTACAAATTTTGAGAGAAAAGTAAAATTCACAATGGGAAATGTTTTTAAAAGCAATTCTAGAATAATGTTGTTTAATATTTTATACAACAAATGTTTGATTGTTACATCATTTTAACATATTTTTTATATTTTTTAAAACAACTCCCAAAATATAAGTAAAAATAACTTTAAAAAAAATCTCTAAAAATATATATTTTTTATTTTTAATAATAGAAATGTTTCCAATTTTATAATTGCTAAATGTGCTTTTCTATTTTTATTTAACATTTTATTTGTTTTTTTCTTTAAATTCTCATATTTTTATACTTTTTTTTTAGCATTCATTCTTGAATCTTTTAAAATTTCAGATAAAAATTTACGTGTTACAAATATTAAAAACACTTTTCGTAACCATCAAACGTATTCTCATATTTTTAAACGTATTCTAACCATAAGGGTTTGGACGTCAAATATTTCCAAACACACTCTAAGTTTAAAATTTAAAAACACTTCTTTAAATAAATTTCATTTTCGTTTTTTGGGAATTGAGCTAGAGATTTATTCCAATGATATAAAATTTAAACAAAATAAAATAAATAAACTTAACTTTTCTATTCTATTAATAAAATATTTTTACTATTTTCTCCATATTTGTTATTGTTCTATATGATTAAAATATTTGTGTGTGCCATGATAGATGTTTGAAAATTCTCTATTATATTTTTTATAATGTATTAAGATTTTTTTTCAATTTACGAGTCAAGTGTTATTTCCCAATTATTGCAAAACACTTTGGTTACACCATATAAATATCTTACTCTAAATTACCATAGAGAAAAGTCGTCTTAACATCTATTTGTCAAAGTTCAAGATTTAGAGTGTGTTTGTGTAGACCCCTTTTAACAGGCCACCCGGGAGGAGTAAAATTTTCGTTTTTTAGGGGTGGGGGACGGCTACCAACGACATGCATGGGACGCGTGGTGAAAGGCACCACCACCTCGCCATGGTGGTGGTTGAGAATGGAGACGGGGCTGATGGTTGGAATAGGAGAGCAGTTGGAAAAGAGAAGAAAAATGGGGGAGGAAACGGGACGATAGAGGAGAGACCCAGGCGAAGTCGCGGAAGGCATGAAAAGAGCTTGTTAGTTCGATCCAGGTATGATTTCCGCACTATTTTGTATATTCTCAAGAGATCTATCCGGTTTCTTGATAGTTTTTGGGTTTTATTTGTTGGTTTGCTGTGGACATTAAGAGCCATAAGATGGTTTTGGTTGAATGTGATTATCTGCCCATATATGCTCTGTTTTGGTCCTCCTTGCTGCTCTCGTTTTTTTTTTCCTTGTAAATGGCCTATGTGCATGGAGAAAAGTTTAACTTGTCCAAGCAAAGGCTTCATGTTCTCATGATGAATAACACGGTTACCACATGCCTACGCCTTCTTCACTGTTCGCGTCAGCCATACCCATTTCCTCACTCAAGCTTGCAGGAATCAAGCATCCTCCACCACGCCTATTTTCCTTTCATTCATTCTCCATCCCACTCCCTCACTTACATGGAGTCTCACGGGTGCATGCTATCCTTCACTCCTTCACATACCTATTAAAACCACTCACCCAAGCCTCCATATCCATACAACCCATACCCATCCTTCATGCTACTCATAACCATGTTCTACCATACCCATGTGTACACCCATTTAACCATACCACCAAACCCGTTTCTCTCTTTAAACCTTCACTTACCTGTGGGATCCTCCTAAAAAAAATGTCACGTGGCTCTCTCTCCCTTGCACACGTAGACGGTCCCCCTTGCGACGCGCGGCATAGCTCATTCCACCCGGGGAAGAATTCTGTCCGGCCGACGTTCAACCTTCTCCGGATATCTCACATCCGGAATTCTGTCCAGCCGACGTTCAACCTTCTCCAGATATCTCACATCTGGAATTCTGTCCGGCCGACGTTCAACCTTCTCTGGATATCTCACATCCGAAATTCTGTCCGACCGACATTCCACCTTCTCCGGATATCTCACATCTGGAATTCTGTCCGGCCGACGTTCCATCTTCTCCGGATATCTCACATCCGGAATTTTGTCCGACCGACGTTCCACCTTCTCTGGATATTTCACATCCGGCGCCTGACGCCGGATGGGAGAGGAGGGCGATTCAACTTCCCCCGGTCAGACATGTCTGAATCCTCTGATAGCGCTTACCCGGAGAGCATCCGCAGCCGACAATTCAGATTCCCTGGACAGCTTGGCTCGTCAGACACTCGCGATTCGCCGGATCCATTTTCGCCCATAATCAAAAAGCAAACTCCGATAATACTGACGACCAAGTCTCCTGAACTGTCACTCATCTTTAATGCAAGATAGATTGGGCTTTGATGGGAGGCCCACACGCGTGATTTTATGATCGATTGGTGGATTGATTGATTTGATTGCTATATGTGATTGATTTACACTATTCTATGATACACACACGATTATTTTGTGTTTAATTGCTAACATTTGTTTTCATTGAAGTAAACCAGTTCATCACTCAGGTACATTATTTGTCTCTCCTGTTCATTCAATTATTTTGTTTTGAGTGATATTCATTCAGTATCCATGCTCGATTAATTAATTGTCATAATTGCTTCATTTTATTAATAGAGACCCGACTTTAGGGACTTAAGGGGGTACTACAGTCTTTATCGTACCTTCCCAATAAGTAACCTGACCCCCGAACCCGATCCGGTTTTTTGCAAACCGCCTTTTCCAAAATAAGGAGTCACACTTAGGGTTTTTCTTTCTTATTTTGTTTACCCTTTTAAAAATAAAACAAAAATAAGTGGCGACTCCGAGTCATTTTTCTTAATCAATAAAATCAATTTTTCAAAATAAAAATCGAGCTCGTCGTCGAGTGGAAAACGCATGAGCCAAAATGCGGGGTCCACAGTTTGACAATGATTATAGAAAACGTTTTTAATCTTTTTAACACTTGGATGATAGAAAAATTAGAAACACTTTGTAAAATCGCTATAAAACACACTATTAAACTAGCTACCAACCATAAAGCAACTCTAATGGAAGTTATCTTCGCTGTTAGAGAGAAAATTTCATCAAAATCCACACATTTTTTCTACAAGAAATTCATTTCATTTTGCATAGCTCTCAACTAGTTGCTACCATCCTTGTGAGACTTAGTGGGTATTTGATAAATCAACTTGATAACTTAAAGTGATTTAATAACTTAATTTAAGTCATTAATTACGCATGTTTAATAAAATAACTTAATAATATAATAAAAAAATAATTTTAAGTAATAACTAAAAATAATTAACTTATTTTTATGTCGACATCTTCATTTTACCATTTTTTTTCCTTACTTATCTTAGTTACCTCCGGGATCTCCTTTGTTGCTCGATAATCTCTATTGTTATTTGATCTCAACTATTGCCTCCACCTTCATTACTACTTTAACTCTCATTGGTTGGCTTCAAGATTAACATCACAAATGACCATAGGTTCATCGAGAGGTTTTATATTTTGCATGAACAATATTTTTTTACATTTCATTAAATGCGAATAAATTACAAAATTTAAATGAATTTTTGTATATTGTAATATGAATATTATTTAATTTTTTTTAATATTTATTTTAAAATATTTTTTTGTGTATTTATTTAGTAGTGTAATATTATTTCATCTTTTATAACAAATATTTTGTAATCATTTTATAAAATTTCAAGTATTTATAATACTTTAATACGAATTTAAAAAAAATAAATTTATTACTTGATATTAATAAAATAAATATTAGTTATAATTTATAAAGGTAAATATATCAATATTAATATTTAAAGTAAGAATTAAGTAATAAATTTTAAATCAATGATTTAAATATAATATAACTTAAAGTTAATTTAAATTATTAATTAATAAATATTAAATTTTATCAAACATTCATTTGCATTCCCGAAAAATTTGTGGTTCCTTTATCAATAACTAACAACATTCAAATGAGGGATGTTCAATAGAGGGACACCGCTCTCTGAGAGACCCCATAGCTTGGGGTACCAAATCCTTTTGATGAGGTGACTACTCCTTGCAATCCTCATGCCCAATTGGCTTCTATGCATATATGTCAAATGCGATGAAAGGAAATAGGTTACATCTACCCAAACACACATCTCTAAGTAACTTGATAAAAATTTAAGAGTAACAAAGAATAGAAAATCATCACTAACACATACAAATTACAATTAACATCATATCCTTAATGCTAATTGAAATAAATTATTCTCTATGTGGTGATAAACCCAGTAGTTTAATCACATAGTAAAACAGATATTTATATACTATAATAGTGTGTTTGACAATTATTATAAAAAGTGTTTTTGAGTTTTATAATATTTAAATGATGAAAATTTTCAAGTGTTATAAAACTCATAAACATTTCATAGAATAACTACTAAATGCACTCTAAAAGTGTGTTTGACAATGATTTTATAAAGTGCTTCTACTCCTTTTAACACTTATAAATTTTTATATTTTAAAGTATAAAAAATGATAGAAACACTTCATAAAAAAACTGTTAAACGCACTCTAAATGGAGTTTTTAGATAACTATTTAATTTTCAAAGTAGAAACTTCCACTCAACTAAGAGGGTGTTTGATAAATTAAGAGCACGTTTGAGAGTGATTTTATAAAGTGTTTTTAGTATTTATAACATATAAAGTTTTTTATTTTTTAAGTATTAGAGATGTTAGAAACACTTTCTAAAATTATTGTCAAACGAATTCTAAAAGTGCGTTTGGTAGTGATTTTAGGAAGTGTTTATATCATTTCTAATACTTTAAAATTTTTATTTTTTAAGTATTAAAAATATTATAAACACTTCCTATAATTATTATCAAACGCAACCTTAGAGTCTGTTTGGTAGTGATTTTAAAAAGTATTTTTAATATTTTTTACACTTAAAATTTTTTTATCTTTTAAATATTAGAAAGAATACAAATATTTCTTAAAATTACTGTCAAACATAATCATAATGATGACTTAATAACTTAATTTATATCAATCTTATTTTTTATTTTTTATTTTTTAAAATAATTTAACATCAAAACTAAGTAAAAAATGTTTTTAATTATAAAATCAAAATAATTAACTTATTATTACTTAAATCTAAAATTATGTTTACAAAAAATATTTGGAATTACTATAAATTAAGTCGTTAAGTCACTTTAAGCCATTAAATTGTTTTACCAAACACCCTCTAACCCAAAATGATTGAACCTCGTTAAATTGATATTATACACTAGGTATACTACTTAAGTCCAAACTAAACCACAATAGGTATGCATTTAGCAACCTAAAGATTTTAATGGAAGTAATGTAAGTTTGGACATTGCACATATCTAAAATCTTTACAATTTTTTTTAATTAATCACTATTGTGAAGATATTTTTTAGTATAATTTGTATAACTTGATTAATAAGACATCAAAGAACATAAAAGTTAATAAATATATTACATTCAACCCTTACCCAAATTTAATACATCCTAATTTTGCATGATGTAACATTTTTTCAATTTATTTATTTTATACTTTTTTTATATATATTCTTTATCTCTTAATATTTTAGTCATATTTTTCACATCATAGTGACATTGTTTCTACCTAACTCATAATTTTCATAATTTAATTATTTTTTTAGCATTTTTTTAATCCAAGTCATGGTTTTGAATTTATATTGGATGCTAAAGTACATTGAAAATTCAGTAAAATACCAAAATAAATATTATAAAATATTCCTATATCAATCTTTATTTTAAAGTATCTTTATTTTTAACTAGAAGTTAAAAAGCAAAGTTTATGTGAAATTTTAGAAATTAAGAATCCAATGATTAATGGACCTCTAAAATTATCACAAGCTGAAAGCATCCAAAACATATGAACAACTATCTTACCTCGAGATTAGGAATCTCTGGTCCCCGTAATTTATACCCGACAAAACCACCCGGTCAGGCGGACAAATACGTCCAAGTAACGGCTATATTACCCACTACAGCCGGTAGCAATGCACCCCACCACCCCAACGGTCATGTGGCCTTCGACACCTGTGAGTCACAACGTTTAGTTTGGGAAATTCCTATAAATATCTCCCTCAAGCGTCCTTCATCTTCATCGGACTCCAATCATTTGAATCACGTTCGTTAATCACCCAGCCTTCTCACTGCGACGTCGTTTTAGCCCCCGGTATTTGCTCTGCGACGTCGTTTTGGTTGCTGGAGTTTCTTCCACACGAAAATGTTTCGTCTCGTTGTAGTTGCTCTGTTGGTGTTGTGCGTGTCGGGTGCCGGCGTCGTACATGGAGCCAATGCTCCGGCACCGTCTCCTAAGTCGCCGACGTCACCATCGCCGGCATCGACTCCACCGGCCAAGTCTCCAGAGTCGGCATCTCCAGCCAAGACTCCAGAGTCGGCATCTCCGGTCAAGTCTCCAGCGTCACCACCCGTGGCTAGTCCCGTCCAATCCCCATCAGAATCACCATCTTCTTCGCCGCCCACAGCCTCTCCCGTGACTCCTCCGAGTGCCACTCCGGCTGTGAGTCCAACTACACAAGTGTCTTCTCCGGTTCCGTCTCCCGAATCCACTACTCCACCATCCGCATCTCCATCTGCAACTCCGGCAGCCACTCCGGCGACGTCTCCAGAAGCATCGACTCCTTCGGCGACGCCTCCAGAAGCATCGACCCCTTCCGCCGAGTCTCCAGCAGAAGTTCCGGCCACTGCTACGACTCCAGAGGCACCCGGAAGCATTCCTTCCAGTTCCGCAACTCCTGCAGAGTCGCCGGAAATGTTCCCATCAAGCAGTCCCCCGACACCAGCGAGTTCGTCGCCTGAAACTGCAGAGGGTCCGGTGAACGACGATTCGGGTTCGGAGCCAGTATACCGGACTGGAGTCATATTGAGCGGGTTGGCTCTATTGGCCGCTTTGGCTATTTAAAATTATTTTTTCCCTCCTGTCTATTATTTTCACTTTTAGGGCACGTATTCTTCACACCTCACGGAAAAGAAAATAGCAAGAGGGGGAGGGAGTGTGTGATTCTTACTACGTTGTATAATTTTGTTTGGTAATCGATATTAATAATATAATATTTATTAATTTAATTTGTTATTATTATTATTATTAATTTAGTCTATTTTCTCTAAAAAAAAAATATTTTTGTATCACGAAATCATTGATAAACAGGCTCAGCCAAGAGTTGTGGGGACCAAAGCACTTTGGTCATCGCAACGCCAAATCAATCATGTGTAGGTTTCGCTACCAAAAATAATCATTTTTGGAATTCTTTCTTATCCCTTGTGTGGATAGCTACTTCCTTCCACGTCGGAAATCCACTATTCACGAGACAACCCCCACACGTCTCAACTATTTTTCCATTTCTCAGTGCAAGTCTCATTTATCTACTTCTTATTTACGCCATCTATTTTATAATTAGATCCTTAAAACTTTTAATTTTATTGTTTAAACTCCTCTCATCGTACTATTCTGTAATATCCATAAAATTGTATGCGTACTTTTTGAGAAAAAGAAGAGTTCATAGGATACAATAATAATTTAAAACTAATAAAAAAATTTACACAAAAAATTTTCATAATTCAAAATTCTTTTATATTTTATATTTATTATTATTATGAATTTTGAATTATGAAAATTGTTAGATAAGGACATTTCGAGAATGTAGCAGAACCCCAGGGCTAAAGGGCAAAAAAAAAATCAAATAAGAAAGATGCATGAACGAGACATGGAGGAAAATTCAGTCAAGTTAGCTCCTCTCTGCGGGGAGATCGAAGAGTAGAATGGCTGAAAATGGAGGAGTCGCTTGCAAGTGTACGGAGCGAGGAATCTATGGTTTCAGAGGAGCGCGTTTCGATAAGAGATCACGAATCCGAAAAAATCTCCGAAACGTTTCGATGATTCCTCTCTTCAAACACAATGGCCTCTTCATTTGGCGATCCATCGCCGCCAACAACTGCATTTTCAGGTCAACTCTCATTTTCCGATCCAAGAAAATTTTGGATAACAAAGCAAAATTTGTTTGTTTTTAGTTTCTCAGAAATGGAATTATGGAGAGCTCAGCTCATCTGAGCCGAACATTAGTGTGTTGAGAGGTTAGAGGTGGTGAATTAGAGAAATCTGAGGTTGAAGTTTTTTTGTTTATTTTGCTTTCCTGCAATCTCTAACTAACCAAACGGAGAAAACTGCGGAAGAAATGGAACAGTATTAGTTCGCTTAATTTATAAGCATATAACTTTGGTATTTAGTAGCTTGTGATGATTTTAGGAAGTTATGCAAATAGGTGTCTGGAGTGTCTTTTTGGTTGTTTACCTGGATTTGAAAAATTTTACATATGTTTCCAGTGAGACTACATATTTCCACGGGATTCAATAAAGTTTCATGTAATGACACATGTTTTTTCATTAATGCAATCTATATATCTGGCTTACTAACATGAATTAACGTTATTTGAATCAGAAAACATTATTTATATAACATTTAGGAAGCTTTTATAACATGGAAAGTGGAGAAAATAATTTTTTTTTTGAATGAAAAAGTTTAGGCTATCTTTGGTTCCCTGAAATTACTAAGAAAAGAAATAAAATACCGAGGAAAAAAATTATTTTCTCATATTTGGTTTTACTATGACAAATATGAAAGAAAATCAAACGTAATTAAAATTAAAATTAGTCAGAAATTAATGTAGTTTTAAATTATTTAATTTTTAAATAGAGGAGGAAAAATAAGTGAATTGAGTTTAAAGTATTATCTAGAAATAAGTCATTGTGTTTCAATCTAATTTTTATTTTCCTTCATTTTTTCTTTTCAATCCACTTTTCATCTCTATTTTCTTTCCCTTGTATTCCCTCAAATTTTCCAAAACCAGACATTACCTTAAGATTTATCATAGAATCTTTTATTATGATGTTTTTGTGTAAGAGAATTTTCCCAGATATCTTGAAAAGAGGTTGAGGTACTTGGTTCTTGGTTCTTGCCAATTAGTGCAAGAGTTAGGAGGACCAACATAAAGTCTGAGTTAAGTTGAATCCCGAAGATAGAGTTGCCATGATCCCTTGCATAAGTGGGAGGCTTCAACTATCTTCAAGAAGCATTATGCAGCCTCTTAGCTAGATTTGATACTAGTGCAAACTTATTGTGCAGGGTTAACTTTAATTTTTTTATTTTTCCAGTATACTTAGCATCTATATCTGTATGCTTATCTAGTTGAAATGGCTGTTGCATTTTTTTTTTTAAATCATGATGATAATTTTCAAGGCAGTGGTTGCTTTATTCAGTTCATTTTACGAGCAAAGAAAATTTTGGAACAGGACAGAAAATTATATTGTTTTGGTTTGTGAGAAATGGAAACCTAAACAACTGAACCTTATATAGGTGTGTTGAGAACTTGGAAAGCTCAGGCTACTGGAGGTTTTTGTTTCTGTTTTTAATTTTGTTTTTTCTTTTTATTTTATTTGATCTTTCTATAAATTGATGAGAAATTTTGTTTGTTTCATTTGTGAGAAATGGAGTTTGCTGCTCAACTGATGAGAATATAAGTGCATTGAGAGTTCAGCCAGTAAAGGATGATAAATTTGAGATGGAGATGTTTGTTTCTTCTATTCCGTGCAATTTTTCACTAGCCAAATGAAATGATAAGGAAATATATATGTATTATTTATGTGTGCATGTGTAAGTATATGCATGTATGTTTGTGTGTAGTTTAACTGCTTTATTTTGTTGCTTGATTTTTGTTATGATAATTTTTGAGGTAGTGGTTGTTTTGTTTGGTTGTGAAGAAAATTGTGGAATTTTTGAGGCAATGATTGCTTTGTTTGGTTGCAAAGAGAGTTGTGGAATTTTCTTCTCTTTTCTTTTCTGTTTTTGATGCCCCTTTATGAGCTCTCCAATGAGCCTTCTTCTACTAGATTGGGACCAATTTTGCTCCTTAAGAGGTTTTAGGTGAGAAGACTGCCCTTGGTGTCTTGCCGCCTGAGGGTTCAATAAACCTAAACTTTGATGGATGCTCTTTGGGCAGCCTAGGGTAGTTAGGCATAGAAGGTGTGTTGAGAGGCCATTGTGGTGCGGTATTGAGGGCTTACCCTAAACCTACGTGGGAGGGTTGATCACCAAGGCAGAGATATTTACTCGCTTGGAAGGTTTACTGTGAGCCAAACACTTGGGTATTTCTAACCTAAACGTGAAGGAGATTCATCAATTGCTATTTCTTGAGTATCTAATAGGTAGAGAGGTTCATGCAAGTTTGATGGATGCCCTTGCATTATTATAGAATCGAGATATTCTTTTTCTTGGGTTCCACTCTTGGCTAATTAAGTTGCAGACCATGTAGCCAAACAAGGAGCAAAGCAGGGGGCTTTTTACCTCCTCAAGTGTAGAGAACATTTTCTGCATGTGTACATTGTTTTTTGTTCTTTAAGCCATATGTGGTTTGTTTTGTTTCTTGAAGGAGCAATGCATGCATGCTGTTCTCTTTTTGATTAGCTATTGTTTATTTTGGAAAGATTTTTCTTCCTTCTATGTGCTTGCCATTTTAATACAATGAGATTGTTGTTTTTTATTTTTTATTTTTATTTTTAAAGAAATAAAATTATGGAATATACAAGGCTTACTGCCTCTGGCTTTGCTCTCATTGGTCAATGAAGGTGTTGGTCTTAGTTGTGTCATGGAGCAACCTTGTAAGCATGGGAATACACAATCAAAATGTAATGTGTGAGACAACAATCGCCATAGCAGTAGATTATAGGTTTCAACACTTTACACTGGTTTGGAGTTAACATAGGGGATAAACTGCAGGCAACAACTTTACAAGGTCTAGGACTCACCATGCACATTTCATGAAGAGCTTTTAGGACACTTAATTCACTGGTGGGATGGCTGGTTTCAGAAAGTATGGCCTTGGAGAAAGAAAATTCCAAAAAGAATTTCTTTAGCTGACTCCAAGTACTTGCAATGAAGTTTTTTAAGGTTGAGACATCATGATTTTATTTTATGTCAACCTTTCAAAATAAGCTCTAATGTATATTAGGTTAATATTGGCCTCAGATTAAATTTTAGAAACCTCAAGGGTTGGAACTTGAGTTGATTGTGAATCTATATGCTCTGGATAGCACTCTTTTGATCCTATGTAGCCATACCTTGCTTATATGTTGCCTGGTCATAAATCATAGTGTACATGTTTAGGAACTATCTAAACCTAGTGGATTTGACATAGAAGTTGTTTCACTCCATTTTCCGGATCCTTTTGTACCCCATGTTTATGGCTAAAGCTATAGGACAGAGTTCCCTGATCTTATACTTGTTAAGGTTGCTGGAGTAATTGATTTTGATATTTAAGTTAAACTTTAAGAACCTGATACTAGTATACAATTAACAAATAAGCATTTACATATGACCTTGTACTGAACTTGTTATTTCTTCATGATGTCTTTCTGTCTAAAATAAATTGCTGTCAATTTAAATATTTTTTCCTAATTTCTGGATTTTATAGATACCTGTGGTAAAATATTCTAATTAACACACATTCTCTTATACTTATTATTAATATCATCAGTATCAATAGAAGGGAAGATATTCATTTACCCAAGCATTTGTTACATGTTAATTGTGTCTTGCAGCATGGATGCCCGGGAGAAATCAAGATCCACAACATTGGAAACACCAGGACATAAGAGGGTACCCATCTTTGTGATGATGCCTGTTGACTCATTTGGCATCGACACTTCTGGGGCCCCCAGGATTAGAAGGTGAGTTTTTATGCTTTCAGTTGACAGACATTTAAAACACTGTGTACATCAAAGTTATAGAAAGCTATTGACCATGAATGTTGGAGAAAGATTGTTGAATTTCTGATGCAATTAGAACACTGGTGGACCTACCTGAATTAAGAGATGACCTCCATTTCCACCATATACCTCTTCTAAATAAAAAAGAATGCACTAGCAATGGGCTTAGGGTAGCCACTGGGGCCATTTCCTAATATAAGATGCAAACCATTTTAATCTTGATCTCTTTCTCTCTCTCTCTCTCTCTCTCACACACACACACACACACACACACACTCCTTCTATTTCTATAATTGTATATTATTTTCAATACGTATTGGTGACAAAAACATCTCTATGCATTGCTTGTTGCTGTTTCAGAATCAAGGCCTTAACCATGTCACTAAAAGCACTCAAGTTGGCAGGTGTCCATGGCATTGCAGTTGAGGTTTGGTGGGGCATTGTAGAGCGTTTTTCTCCTTTTGTATATAATTGGTCTCTCTATGAAGAGCTTTTCAAATTGATATCTGAGTCAGGGTTGAAGTTGCATGTTGCCTTATCTTTCCACTCAAACATGCACTCCTCGTCCAGAGTGAAAGGGGGTGTCAGTCTTCCTCTATGGATTGTAGAGGTATGTTTGTTTTACTTGGTCATCTCTGGTTGATTTAATGTTCCCATGTTGATACATCCTTGAAAATCTCCTAGGGCAAACTATCAGACTTGTGACCTCTGGCATCCAAGGTGCCAAAACTTTCTAGATTGTTTGATACATATGCTTTATTCAAAGTCATGGAGAATGTTCTAGATTTAAATGGTCTTATGCGATGTACACTATCCTACATCTTCATCTTCATCTTTTCCTAGGTGTATCCTCTGCATGTGTGCTATTTTATGCATTGAAAGTTTTATGAGAGAACAGTGGCAGTTAATGGCAATATATATTTGTTTGCATCCTTTTTAGAACATGAACCTAGATCATGAAAGCTAGTACATGTTTCTCTTTTCAGATTGGAGATCTCAATAAGGATATTTATTATCGAGACCAAAATGGTTTTTCCAATGATGATTATCTTACACTAGGGGTGGATGAACTTCCTTTGTTTTGTGGCCGGACTGCTCTCCAATGTTATGAAGACTTCATGTTCAGTTTTATTAATAAATTTGAATCATTTATTGGAAGTGTGATCGAAGAAATAAGTGTTGGCCTTGGTCCTTCTGGGGAACTTAGGTACTTTTCCAGATTTGTAACACATCCACAGGTATGAAGCAGGCGCAGACTTTATCTTATGGAAGATCACATGCAGGTATCCAGCACATCCTTTTGGTGATGGTAGATGGAGATTTCCTGGGATTGGTGAATTCCAGTGTTATGACAAGTACATGTAGGTTATATACTATTTCATCCTGTGATATCCACTCAGTTTAGATTGTCACTATTAAAAAGCTTGTTTTACTTACAGGATGAGGGACCTGAAGATTGCTGCATGCCAGGAAGGAAAGCCTCAGTGGGGAGATAAGGGGCCGCAGAATGCTGGTTATTACAACAGCCTTCCATCTGGGGCCCCTTTCTTTGAAGAAGGACAGGAAAGCTTTCTTTCTGACTATGGTCGTTTTTTTCTTGTACGTATCCTATGTGCAATTTTCTGGTTTGAACTTTTTTGTATTACCAATGTGCATAACTAAAACTTTGTGGAACACAGCCTTGTGTAAAAAGTTTTTCTATCTTGACACCATCTCTGATGATGCAACCATAAGTTTTACCTTCATTTATAAACAAATGGCTATTGTTATTTTTTAATTTCAAAAATAAGATTGCATTGTCTTAAAAGAGGGATTTGAGATGGGAAAACTTTGTGCAAAAAGAAAAAAAAAAAAAAAAAAAAACCATTTTCCAACTTTATATTTGACTTGTGATATATCAACATTCACAATTATCTTTACAGTTAAAACATGTAGGGTTCACCATAAATTAACATTATATTAATTAATTTCAAAAACTTCTGAATGGGGATGGTGGGTCAAATTTTACCACTCATCTACAACTTTGTGTTTGGGTGTATAATTTGTATGCAGATCTTATCTGCAAAATAAAACATCAATATTTTGCTGAGAAGAACCTAGTTTTTCTCCCCATGGTGTAGTGATGGGTGGTTGGAGTGTTGGTTGGGTGAGCTGCCTTTGCAAACTAACCATTTGATAGTTTTACATTCATAGAAATCATATAATTTGATGTTTACAATTATTGTCAAACAGAATTAAGAGAGCTAGTATGGAAGGATAGTAAAAATTCCTTTTCAGGATGCTGGAATGTATCAAATGCTAGGACATAAAGATAGTTTTGTAGTTATTTATTGCAATGGTAAAGATCTAAAGTAAACAGAGTTTGTAAAATTTTTCATGGTTGAAACTCATGTTTCCCATTAAGTTAAAACTTAGATAAAATTTGGTATATCAACTTAATGACTTCATATAATTATTAACTTATTTTAAGTCAATAAACACATAAATATATTTATTAAAATAACTTAATATTGCAACTTAAAATTAAAATGACTACTTTCTTCTATGTGAATGAATTGATTGATCCGGGCACTGACTCACGCGTTTTGTACCTCTACCTCTTCTACCTGTACTTGCTATTTGGTCCCCAAGCCAAGCGTAGCGCTGGTTGTAAAAGTAAGAAGTCAAATAAATAACCTTTCACCTCAAATATATTTTGCCATAATTACCCATATGTGATTTCCTCCATTTCAGCAACCTCCCTTGGCTTCAACAATTGAGCTCGCGTAGCGCTGGTTGTAAAAGTAAGAAGTCAAATAAATAACTTTTCTCCTCAAATATATTTTGCCATAATTACCCATATGTGATTTCCTCCATTTCAGCAACCTCCCTTGGCTTCAACAATTGAGCTCAACTAGAAGAATTCTTCCATCTCTAGCAGTACTCATTCTTACTTTAATATTTGACATATTAAAGTAATATGCCAAATATTTTTATATTTAGGGAATTTGTCAAATTACAAATTTTAATTGATTTTATGTAAGTAGAATTATAAATATTTTTTTTATCTTTTGGTATTATTGTACTATATTATGTGGTGTATTTTTTTTATGATAAGTTATTTTTTTTTAGTTATTTATGTAACTTCGTATGCTTTTACAATACTTTTTAATACGAAGTTTTGATAAACAAAATCCATTTTTTAATATTAATGAGGATATGTTAATTTAATATTAGAAAAAGTTTAAGTTGGTTTTACTAAATAACCTTAATACTTGAACTAAGAATTAAGTAATGAGTTTTAAGTTAATTTCAGAGGATGTTTAGTAATTGTGCTTTATGATTTAATATGACCTAATAACTTAATGACTTTGTGAAAAGAGAGAAAAGGGAGAATCCCTAATTTTTGTTATTAAAAACTATTAATAATACATATTGGACTTGGGTATATATATACATGCTAGTGGGACCCACAATACAATAAGGAAAAAAAGAAAAAGTAAATAACTGAAACAACTGTACACTATCTAACACTCCCCCTCAAGCTGGAGTATGTATGTTATATGCACCAAGCTTGTTACAAATGTATTTAATTCTAGGACTTCTGAAAGATTTAGTAAAAGTATCTGCTAGTTGATCATTTGAATTGATAAAACTAGTCATCACACATCCTGATGCGATCTTCTCTCTAATGAAGTGACAGTCAACTTCAATGTGTTTGGTTCTTTCATGGAAGACTGGATTTGATGCAATATGCAAAGCGACTTGGTTGTCACAGATGAGCTTCATCTGTTCATCCTTTCCAAATCTCAACTCCCGAAGAAGATGTTTTAGTCATATGAGTTCACATGTTGCCAGAGCCATAGCTCGATACTCGGCTTCAGTACTAGATTTTGCCACTACATCTTGTTTCTTACTCTTCCAGGATATTAGGTTACCTCCAATAAAAACACAATACCCGGAAGTGGAACGTCTATCTGTGGGTGAGCCAACCCAATCTGCATCTGTGTAACCAACAACCTGGGTATGACCTCTGTTCTTGTACAACACACCTTGGCCTGATGTGCTTTTGATATATCGAAGAATACGGATTACAACATCCCAATGGCTATCATATGGTGATTGTAGGAATTGACTAACAACATTTACAGGAAAAGAAATGTCTGGACGAGTAATGGTGAAATAGTTCAATTTACCTACAAGTCGACAAGTCGCCGATATCTCCCAGGATCTCCTAAAGGCTCCTCCTGTCCTGGTATAAGTTTGACATTTGGATCCATAGGAGTGTCTACCGGTTTACAGTCTAACATACCGGTTTCTTCCAAGATGTCTAAAGCATAGTTCCTTTGGGAAATAACCACACCGGAACTGGATTGAGCTATCTCAATCCCTAAGAAATACTTGAGTTTCCCCAAGTCTTTAGTCTGAAAGTGGGTGAAAAGGTGTTGCTTTAGTTTCTGAATACCATTCTGATCACTACCTGTAATAACGATGTCATCCATATAAAATACCAGATAAATACACTGCCCCGAAGAGTTATGATGATAGAAAATGGAATGGTTTGTTGTACTGCGAAACATGCCAAACTCTTGAACAACAGAACTAAAACGGCTAAACCATGCTCGAGGAGATTGTTTCAAGCCATATAGAGAACGACGTAACCTGCACACTAAACCGGACTCCCCCTGAGCAACAAAACCAGACGGTTGCTCCATATAAACTTCCTCAGCAAGATCTCCATGAAGGAAAACATTTTTAATATCTAACTGATAAAGAGGCCAAGAACGCATAGCAGCCATGGAGAGCAATAGACGAACAAAAGCTATCTTGGCAACAGGAGAGAAAGTGTCACCATAATCAGAACCATAAACCTGAGTATAGCCTTTAGCAACTAAGCGGGCCTTAAGGCGATCAACTTGACCATCAGGGCCAACCTTAACTGTGTAGACCCAACGACAACCAACTGTAGATTTACCAGAGGGTAAAACAACAAGATCCCAAGTGTCATTGGAGCGTAAAGCAGTCATTTCATCTATCATTGTCTGTCGCCAGCCTAGATGGGAAAAAGCCTCAGGGGTGCTCTTGGGAAGAGAAACAGAATATATAATAGAAACAAATGCAGAATAGGGTGAAGATAATCGATGGTAACTCAAAAAATTGTAAATGAGATGCGGATTACGAGTAGATCAATTACCTTTTCGAAGAGCAATGGGTAAGTCAGCAGAAGGAGGCAGAGCCGAGGCAGGAGAAGCCGAAGGGATAGGAAGTGAGTCAGTAGGTACCTCGGCCAAAGAAGGAGGAACAACGACATGATGACGGCGATGATAAACCTGAAGTGGGCGAGAAGACACTGCATCAGGTGGGGAGATAATGGGAAGGGGTAAGACTTCAGAAATAGGAAGAGACTCAGAGGTGGAGAAGAATGGTGAGTGCTCAAAGAAGGTGATATCAGCAGGGAGAAAGTAGCGATGAGTCTCAAAGGAATAACAACGATAACCCTTTTGAAGTCTGGAGTATCCAAAGAAGATGCATTTTGTGGCTTTGGCATAAAGTTTGTCCTGTCCAGGAGTGAGAATATGAACAAAGTAAGTACAACAAAAAACATGAGGAGGACAGAAATAAAGTGGTTAGTCAGGGAAAATAAGGGAATGAGGAATCTGATCGTGTAATACAGATGAGGGCATACGATTAATCAAATATCATGTTGTAAGAACAATGTCTCTTAAAAACGGAAAGGAACATTACTATGGAGAAGGAGAGTACGAGTTGTCTCAATAAGATGTCATTTCTTACGTTCAGCTACCCCATTTTGTTGAGGAGTATGAGCACAAGAAGACTGATGAAGGATCCCATGTTGGGACATAAATGAAGTAAATGGTGCAGAAAAATATTCCATGGCATTGTCACTGCGTAACACACGAATAAAAATATTGAACTGGGTTTGGATTTTAGTATAAAATTTATGGAAAATAGAGAATAACTCAGCTCAATTTTTCATTAAAAATAACCAAGTAAATCGAGATTAGTCATCAATGAAAGTGACAAAATACTGAAATCCTAAAGTAGACGAGGTCCGACAAGGACCCCAAACATCAGTGTGGACAAGTTCAAAAGGAGACTTTGCCCGATTATTCAAACGGTTTGGGAACGAGACACGAGTATGTTTCCCAAGGTAACAAGACTCACGCAAGTGACGACAAAGATGAAAAACGAGGGACTATTTCCTGGAATTTGGATAGACTAGGGTGGCCCATGCGACTGTGGATGAGGAGGGGAGCATTAGTGGAAATGCAAACTGCAGGAGTTGAAGGCGATGTGAGGTGATAGAGGCCTTGAGACTCACGTCTTATGCCAATCGTCTTTCCCGTACTCCGGCCCTGCAAGGTCACAAATTTATCAGAAAAAGTAATAGAACAGTTAAGAGTACGAGTGATTTTGCTGATGGAGATAAAATTAAAGGAACACTCAGGAGTATAAAGGACAGAAGTAAGAGGTAGAGAAGGGAGACGATGTGCCAAACCAATGCTTTTAGCCACAGTTTGAGAACCATTAGCTAAGGTAACAGTAGGTAAGGTAAAGGTAGTAGTACTAGAAGAGAAAAGATCCTTATTACCAGATATGTGATCTGAAGCGCCAGAATCTAGAATCCAAGGTCCAAGAGAAGATGTGTGGGTAAGACAAGTAGAAGCATTACCAATCTGGGCAACAGAAGTAACAGAAGCTGACTTGGTGGCCTGATAGCGGAGATAGTCATCATACTCACTGTCAGTGAGGGAAATACCCTGAGATGTGGAGGAGCTCGGAGGTTGAGGCGGCTGAGGATCAGATGATTGGGCCATGTGGGCAGGGGAGGCCGCCCATGTAACTGATAACACCGATCACGAGTGTGGCCAAGCTTATTGCAATAGGTGCAATGAGGACGTTGGCCTCTACCTCGGTTACCACTGCGTCCTCCTCGAGAGTTAGTTTGAGAAACTAACATAGAAGAATCTGAAGTGTTATTAGATGGTAAAGTCTGAGTGGAGGAGATACGGAGGAGGCGAGCAAACACATCATCCAAGGATGGAACGGAGGAATTGCCAAGAATCTAATCGCGGACGGTCTCAAGATCTGAACGGAGGCCAATAAGCATAAGAACCATGAAGAACTTGTCAATCTGTGTTCATTGATCCCCAACGTCAGTAGTAAGAGGCATCACGGTCAAGAATTCTTCCTTAAGAGAGGCAATCTGACCAATATAAGTAGATAAATCCATGTCTTGTTGTCTGACATTGACAATAGAAGAAGCCACCTTATAAAGACGTTGGATATCATTCGTGTATAGCCCTTTCGCCTGATTCCAAAATTTAAAGCATGTTTTGTAGGCCCGAAGATGAAGCAAAATCTTAGGATCAACTGATTGCCATAACACACTACATAACTGTGCATCTATCTTCCTCCATTGTACTCTGTCAACCTCAGGGATATCCGTCTCCTGCGTAACAAGGTGATCCTCATAACCTTGACCCATAAACCAAAGCTCCACAGAGGCAGACCAGGACAAATAATTTTCACTGCTAACCAATTTCTCCGAAGTAATCATAGGAGATCCAAATATAACAGAGGAAAAAATGGAACTTTTAGTAGCTATATCTATACTTATCTGGAGAACGAAATATGTTTGGATCAAAGAGAGCCTTAATACGGCTTCAAATCGTGGCTGAAAGAAGAAAAACCAAGGATCCGCGGCTGTGAGAGACCAAATAGTAAAGAAAAATAAATGTGACACTACTGGAAGGGTAGAAGAACACTTTGTAAGACACGTGCAGGGCTCGGGGTGGAGAGGAAGTCACCGGAGGTGGCCGGAAAGGCTATTTAGAGGGCCGAGGGAGACAAAAACCCCAAAAAAATGCACTTGCAGGGCTTGGATGGCACAAGCACAGATGGAGAGTGGCTAGACGGCCTCAGGCGAGGCTGGAGGTGGAAGCATGTTGCCAGAAAGTGCTCCACGCGCCCTCACGCGCCGGCGCGTGAGGTTCAAGCCGCTGGAGAAGAAACACGCCTGGACAGCGCGTGATTGAGATTCTCCCTCCGGTGCTTTGACAAAACTTGAAGATCTCCTCCTTGTGCACCTGATGGTATGGTCGGTGTCGGAAAAGGACTTTGCCGGAAAAGTCGCCGGCGGTGAGGGTTTTCTAAGGCAATACGGTTGACCGAAAAGCTTTAGGAGATGGGGAAGGTGACCAGAATGAAATACGGTCACTGAAAGGTTTCCCAAAATTGATTCACGGATAAACCGGAAATAATTAGGTTTTTTTTTTTTTTTCTCCCTAGGCTCTGATGACTTTGCGAAAAGAGAGAAAATGGAGAAACCCTAATTTTTGTTATTAAAAACTAGTAATAATACACATTGGACTTAGGTATATACATACATGCTAGTGGGACCCACAATATAATAAGGAAAAAAAAAGGAAAAGTAATAACTGAAATAATTGTACACTATCTAACAGACTTAATTGAAGTCATTTAGTATATTAAGGTGGTGTTCGTTTGTTTGTTTTTTTGAGATTTGAATGGATTTGGACTTGATTTAAATTTGAATAAAGCTAAATATCATTAACTGTTTGTTTATTTTTTGTTAGTGTTTTAATGTTGTTAAGTGTTAAGTTGTTTATTTTTATTAATGTTTGAATATTGTTAAGTGTTAAATCTATTTATTTTTTATATATTTAAAACATTTATAAAATTAATTCTTCTATTTCTTTTTATTTTAATTTAAAAAGTAATAATTTGAAAAAAAAAATAGTTTAATATATTTCCAAATGTCCTAAGATATCATAATTTATTACGATAATAAAAATTTATAATTATTAATTATGTAATTAGTAGGAAATTGGTAATTGGATGATAATTAGAATTTCTAATTGTGCTTGGTTGTTAAGAGAATGTTAGAAGTTTTCTAAATTAACATTTGTTTTTTATGTAGTGTATCTTTGGATATATTGATTTGTAATTAAAATATGTGTTCAGTTGTTGAGAAATTCATTAATTTTTTTAATTTTAATTGGAGGAAAAGTAGCAATTTCTTACTTTGTACTTTTCGTCTTGAAAGAGAGGGATGCCATTGGGAATGCAGAAGTAGGTGGTGCATGACTGTCGTCAGCTCAAAATTAATTAGAATTGTTGATTCTAGTAGATAACTAAATAAGTGTGAATTATGTTTTGAAGTTCTAATTAAAAAAATTCATTAGAATTGATGATTGTTAATTTATTTTGGTTTTGTAGTGTAGTAAAAGGTTGAATCTTGAAAATTTGCAGTAAAGTTATTTTTAATTTAAATTTTATGATTTTTAGTGTTCAATGAGAAATTTACCTAAATTTATGGAATTTAATTTTGTTGAGAATTAGATGAATTATAAGGGAAAAATAATGGCTTCATGTGGTAGAATTTTGATTTCAATTTCAATTGTTGAATTTTGTGAAATTATTTTAAAATAATTTTCATCCAAATTGAGTAATTTTTATGTTGTTAGTTTCATTTTTAAGTAATAAATCATGAGAAAATTCTAGATTTAAATTTTCTTGAGAAATGAAAAAAAAAAAGAACAAAAATAAAATCATTTCTTTATAGGTAAATTTTTGTCCCCATTTGGACTGGAACCTGGAACATCCCACAAACCTCCTGATCCTTCATCACTTGAGTCAAGCCTCAAGGGCAAAACATGTTCTAGTCATATGCAATTTTTTCTTGATCATAACTTTGCTAATTTATATTAAATTCATTTCTCATTCACATTGCATAAAAGTGATGTATCTTAATTCGTTTTTAAAACAAAAGATATCTAAAATTTTCAAAAATGAATTTTGTTTTATTTTGTGTGAGGAATTAGATTTGAGTATTATAATAAAGTTAAGTTGAAAAGAGAAAAGAAAAAAAGATGACTTTTTCCATTAAGATAAAAGTAAAAAAAAAAATTGACTTTCTTAATTAGTGTTGAAAGAGAGAGAAAAAACCTTAATTCTCATTCATATGATTAACTTCTTACAATAGAAAAATATATATACAAGGCTAGGTTGAACTAACTACCATATATGTGACCTATATTAAGAAAAGAAAGAAAGATTGTACACTATAAATACATTATATTCAACACTCCCCCTCAAGCTGGAGCATATATGTCATATGCACCAAACTTGTTATAAATGTATTTAATCCTAGTACCTCTAAGAGATTTAGTGAGGATGTCTGCTAGTTGATCATTTGAATTAACAAAACTTGTAGCAATACACCATGATGCGATCTTCTCTCTAATGAAGTGACGATCAACTTCAATATGCTTGGTCCTTTCATGAAAGACTAGATTGGATGCAATATGTAATGCGGCCTGATTGTCACAGACTAGCTTTATTTGTTTATCTTTTCCAAATCTCAATTCATAAAGGAGTTGCCTCAACCATATGAGTTTACATGTTGCCAAAGCCATAGCTTGATACTCAGCTTCGGCGCTTGATCTGACCACTACATCTTGTTTCTTACTCTTCTAGGATATTAAGTTACCTCCAATAAAAACACAATACCCTAAGGTGGAACGCCTATCTGAGGGTGAACCAACTTAGTCTGCATCTGTGTAACCAACAATTTGGGTATGACCTTTGTCTTCATGCAACATATCTTGGCCTGGTGTTCCTTTAATATATCGAAGAATGCGGATTACAACATCCCAATGGTTGTCACATGGTGACTGTAGAAATTGACTAACCACACTCACAGGAAAAGAGATGTCTGGCCGAGTGATGGTAAGGTAGTTCAGTTTGCCTACAACTCGTCGATATCTCCTAGGATTTCTTAAAGGCTCCCCCTGTCTTGGTACAAGTTTGACATTTGGATCCATAAGAGTGTCAACAGGTTTACAGTCTAACATACCTGTTTCTTCCAAGATGTCTAAGGCATACTTCCTTTGTGACATAACCACACCTGAACTGAATTGAGTTATTTCAAGTCCTAGAAAGTACTTGAGTTTGCCCAAGTCTTTGGTTTGAAAGTGGTTCAAAAGGTATTGCTTTAGTCTTTGGATACCCTCCTGATCACTGCCTGTAATGACAATGTCATCCACATAAACTACCAAATAGATGCACTGGCTTGAAAAGTTATGATGATAGAAAACTGAATGATCTGCTTCACTCCGAAGCATTCCAAACTCTTGAACAATTGAACTAAAACGCCCAAACCATGCGCGAGGAGACTGTTTCTAGCCATATAAAGAGTGTCGTAACTTGCACACTAAACCAAACTCCCCATGAGCAACAAAACCGGGTGGTTGCTCCATATACACTTCCTCGAGAAGTTCACCATGAAGGAAAACATTCTTAATATCCAACTGATAAAGAGGCCAATGACACATAGCTGCCATGGAGAGAAATAAGCGAACAGAAGCAATCTTGGCAACAGGAGAGAAGGTGTCACCATAGTCACAACCATAAATCTGAGTATAACCTTTAGCAACCAAGCGGGCCTTAAGGCAATCAACCTGACCATCAGGACCAACTTTAACAGTGTAGACCCAACGACATCCAACTGTAGATTTACTAGGAGGTAAAGAAACAAGATCCCATGTGCCATTGGAGTGTAGAGCAGCCATTTCATCAACCATTGCCTATCGCCACACAGGATGAGAAAGTGCCTCACTAGTGCTCTTAGGAAGAAAAATAGAGGATAAAGTAGAGACAAAGGCAGAATAGGATGAAGATAATCGATGGTAGCTCAAAAAATTATAAAAAGGATGAGGATTACGAGTAAATCAATTACCTTTCCGAAGAGCAATAGGCAAATGGTTAGTAGATGACAGGGCCGGGGTAGGAAAAATCGGTGGGACAGGAGGTGAGTAGGCACCTCAGCTGAAGAGAGAGGAGGAACAACAACACGATGTCGATGATGATAAACCTGAAGAGGAGGAGAGAGCGCATCTAAATGGGGGATATATAGGGAAGTGACAATACTTCAGAAATGGGAAGAGATTTAGAGGATGAGAAGAATGGAGAGTCCTTAAAGAAGGTGATATCAGCGAAGAGAAAATAACGATGAGTGTCAGGGGAATAACAATGATAGCCCTTTTGAAGTCGAGAGTATCCCAAGAAGATACATTTCGTAGCCTTGGCAGAGAGCTTGTCCTGTCCAGGTGTGAGAGTATGAACAAAACAAGTACAGCTAAAGACACGAGGAGGAACTCAAATAAAGAGGTTGGGTAGGAAAAAGGAGGGAATGAGGGATTTGGTCATGTAATATAGATGAGGGCATACGATTAATCAAGTAACAGGCTGTAAGAACAACATCCCCCCAAAAACGAAAAGGAACATGACTACGGAGAAGGAGGGTATGAGCTGTCTCAACAAGATGTCAATTTTTACGTTCAACAACCCCATTTTGTTGAGGAGTATGAGCACAAGATGATTGATGGAGGATCCCATGTTAGGACATAAAAGAAGTAAAGGGTGTAGAAAAATATTCCCGAGCATTGTCACTGCATAACACTCGAATAGAAACATTGAATTGTGTTTGGATTTCAACATAAAATTTCTGGAAAATAGAGAATAACTCAGCTCGATTTTTCATTAAAAATAACCAAGTACATCTTGAATAGTCATCAGTGAAAGTGACAAAATACTGAAATCCTAAAGTAGACGCGATCCGACATGGACCCCAAACATCAGTGTGGACAAGTTCAAAATGAGACTTTACCCGATTATTCAAACGCTTTGGGAACGAGATACAAGTATGTTTTCCAAGCTGACACGACTCACATGCAAGCGACGACAAAGTGGAAAAACGAGGGACGATCTTTTGGAACTAGGAGAGACTAGGATGACCCAGACGACTGTGAATGAGAAGAGGAGCATCGGTGGAAATGCAAGCTGCAGGAGATGAAGGTGATGTGAGGTGATAGAGGCCTTGAGACTCACGCCCTACGCCAATCGTCTTCCCTGTACTCCGGTCCTGCAAGATCACAGATTTATCAAAAAAAGTGATAGGACAGTTAAGAGTGCGAGTTATTTTGCTGATGGAAATAAGATTAAAAGGACACTTAGGGGCATAAAGGACAGAATGGAGAGGTAGGGAAGGAAGAGGATGAGCCAAACCAATACCTTTAGCCATAGTTTGGGAACCATTAGTTAAAGTAACAGTAGGTAAGGCAGAGGTAGTAGCAATAAAGGAGAAAATGTGTTTATTACCAGAGATATGATCAGATGCTCCAAAATCTAGAATCCATGGGCCAAGAGAAGGAGATTGAGTAAAGCAGACAGAGACATTATCGATCTGGGCAACAGAAGCAATAAAAGCTGATGTGGTTGCCTGATATCGGAGATGGACATCATAATCACTACCAATCAATTTTTCCGATGTGATAGTAGGAGATCCAAAGATGACGGATGTAAAAATAGGATTTTTAGTCGCCATATCCACTTCACCTGAGATTGAATCATGTTTGGATCGAAGAGAGCCTAAAGGGAGGTCGGAGGAGGCTAGAAGAAGACTTGCGGAGGCTGAAATGCCAAAAAAATGTAGAAGCAGGGTTCAGAGAGGACTGATGGAGGCTTAGAAGTGCAAGATGGTGCCGGATGAGCCTGCTGGTAGAAGCTCAGCACCAGAAAGTGGGCCACGTGCCCTCACGCGCCGGCGGGTGGGATTCAGGCCGCCGGAGAAAAACGACGCGTGGGAGGCACGTGGATTGGTTTTTGGCTCCGGTGATTTGAGAAAAGTTGCAGATCTCCTCTTTGCGCTCTTGATGATGTGGTCGGTGTCGGAGAATATTGTCGAAAAAAAAAGTCGTCGAAAAAGTCTTTGGAAAATATCGTCGGAAAAATGTTGACGGTCATGAGGGTTTTCTGACCACGATATGGCTGACCGGAAGGCTTTGGGAGATGGAAAAGGTGACCGGAATGAAACACGGTCATTGGACGGATTCCTGGAATTAATTACACGGGTAAACCAGAAAGAATAAAGTTTTCTCCCTTGGCTCTGATACCATGTTGAAAGAGAGAGAGAGAAAACCTTAATTCTCATTCATATGATTAACTTCTTACAATAGAGAAATATATATACAAGGCTAGGTTGAACTAACTACCATATATGTGACCTATATTAAGAAAGGAAAGAAAGATTGTATACTATAAATACATTATATTCCACAATTAGGACAAAATTATCTTAAAAAAAGTGATAAGTTAAAAACAAACAACTTTAAAAATGTCTCAAATCTTAAGTAACTTGCTATAAGACTTAAGTCAAAAACAAACAACTCCTACCGTGTTTGATAAAATAACTAATTTTATAACTTAAAGTTGAAAATGACTTGAGATAATAAGTCAAAATAATTTACATTTTTTTGTTTTAAATTCCGAAGATCCTTTGCCTTGTAGTCAATGTCTCTTTCTTTCCTTATTTCTCTTTTATAGCCTCATTACTTAATATCGACAAGGGTAAATCTGCTATTTTAATATTTAGAAAAAATTTTAAGTTGGTTTTAGCAAACAATCTTAACCTAAGAATTAGGTAATAAGTTTTAAGTCAACAACTAACTCCAAATCATCTTAAATCATTTAGTATTAAGTTTTACCAAACATCTAATTAAGCATAATTTAATCAAAAGTCATCTCAAGTTATTAAGCATTAAGCATTGTGTTTTACCAAGTGTATACCCTTAATTAGGAACAAATGTGTACTATTCCTGCTTTGTTGTAATCATGGAATATGGGATTGGGAGAAATGACCTGTGCTTATTTCTTCAAAGTGGGCATAAATCCATTTTGGTAGTCGGCACCAGAGGAATGTGAGAACTGATTTATCATTTATGGACCATGTTGCATGAAGCAAGAAAAAATTGACAATTGCACCTCTTTGTAGGAATGGTACAGTGGTAGGCTGATCCGTCATGCGGATGCTATTCTTACGAAGGCTGCAAATATGTTGAAGAAATATCAAGAAAGCAAGAAAAGTTCTGTTTTATTAGTGGCCAAAATTGGTGGAATATATTGGTGGTACCATACACTATCACACCCTGCTGAACTTACTGCTGGTTACTACAATACTGCTCTAAGGGATGGTTATGATCCTGTGGCTTCAATGTTGTCTCGTCATGGAGCTGCTTTGCATATTTCGTGAGACTCTAATCCTGAAGTTTCTTTACACACTCTCTCTCTCTCTATATATGTATCTATGTCTCTATCTCTATCTATCTAGCTATCCATCTATATATCATCTTTATATATCTATATCCATCCATCCATCTATCCATCTATCCATCTATATATACATATATATATATATATATATATATATATATATATATATATATATATATATATATATATGTAATTATGTATGTATTTGTTTAATGCAATGCACTGTACTAGAAGATTAGAACAGTCTACTGGGAATGCTGTGCTAAGAATAATGGACACGCTACATGCTAGTGGTCATCTGTGGACCTGGCTTTGCAACCTCAGTGAAGATTGGTTGGTTCAAACTTACTAACTAGTTGATGACTTACTTTTGGATTAATTGAAGAAAAATGGTAAAGGGAAAAGTGTCTATTGGATTTTTTAGATCTAGGAAACAGCATTTGTCAGATGTTTTTCCCATTTCTTTTCCATGGAAAACCACAAGATAGAAATAACTTTACTGTGAGTTTTATATTTGCCTATATTCTGCTTGTAAATCACACAAACTGTATGATTGTGAAATCTATCTCCTTTGTCTGATAAGATGATATCTATCTCTTCTGGCTTTCTCATTTTGAATCTTTTCTTTTAGCTGTTTAGAAATGATGGACAATGAAACCCCGCCAACCTATCTTTGCAGTCCAGAAAGATTGCTCCAGCAGGTATGAATTCTTTTTAATTAATCGAGACTTCTTCTTTTCTTAGGTTAAGGGCTGTAGCTTATTCATCCCATTCTTCATACCGCTTAAATACAAATATATACAGTGTCCTTGTAAGTAAATTGCATCTCATTATCGATTAAGGAAGTCGATATCTAAAGTTTGTCAACTTTTGTTTGTATACTGGACATCCCACGTTCGAGACACTAGTTGGAAATTGCAGCATCTGTCTGACTTGCTTGTTTCCCTTCTATTCTACTATTTTTGTTTCCCTTGTTGAACTTCCCATATTTTGCACTTCCAATCAAAAGGCATTGAGATTTGGCATACAAACATTTGCTAGGTTGTAATAAATGATAATGTTCACATCCTCTCAAAATAGAGAACCATAAGATCATCTGTGAGATATAACTCTTATCTTGTATAACATTTAATATTATTAGTTTCCTTTTCTAATTTCTATCTTTTTATTTTTTGATGAATCTTCATTGTAACTTTTTTCTAAGATATACATGGATACAAATGCAATTTTGGTGTCAGTGTTTTCCAATCAATTTCTAACACCAGATAAAATTTTATTTATTTATTTCAATTGGTGTACCAATTGCTTTCCGAGTTATTTTTCTCAATTGCTTTCCATATGTCCAAAATCTCAGGACACCAAATTCTCTTTAGCAAAACACCTATTCCTTTTCAATACACCTCCTTTACTGCTATAATTGCCTTTGGAAACTGTATTTCCATTTAAATAGAAATGTTAATTGTTCTTCACGTGTTATAAGTATTGTAATGCAAGATTGTTGAGTATGTTTTATGACACGTTAAATTATTAGAGCCTGTATCATTCTTGCAGTTCTCTTACATCGATTTATTCTACTTCCACTGAGTTGATTTTCATTAAACCCAGATATGGACTGTGTCGAAGAAAAGGATAGTACATTTGACAGGAAGAAATACCAATGAACGGTTTGATAAGGTAGGCATTACCATTTTCTCCCTACAATTTTTAATACCATGTTTTGCCAGTTCAATCTGGCTTTGAAACAGGTTTTTTTTTTTTTTCTTTTTTGGTATTATCCAATTTATAACCAACATGTTCTGACCTTTTTGGAGTTCCTATATTTTGATCCACTTCTTCATGAAAGACATGACTGATTCAAGGAGAATCTCAGTAATGATTATAAACTAGTCGGAAATATTATGATGTTAAAAGCACAATGCAGTATAAAAATGGAATTAAAAAGTGAAAAAAAAAAATCCCAAAACTGATTGCTACTGGTACCCTTTTAGTTATTACTTTGCATTTGTCTGGTTGTGCGGTTGCTTAGAAGTATTCGTTTTATAGGCAAGAGAAAATCAGACCATTAAGAAATATCCTTGTGCAATACCTTCTGGAGGCGGCTTATATTCTTTTAGGAGGATAGAGTCCCAATTAATGATAGACATGTTACTGCAAAGAGGTCAGGAGTTCAATCTTCCTGTGGGTATTAGTGAAACCGCATGGTGGGGTCAGATGTGATTATGTTAGGCCTGTTGGCTCAATAATATAATTATTTAGAAAGGAGAACAAACAGCAATAGAACTATCATGATGAGGAACGAGTTACAATTTTTATATCTTATTCATATTATGCATGATCGTAAATATTGGTGTGGTACTCCAGTGTCACATCAGTTGGACATAACACAACATTGTTGAGAAGCTATGGTCAAGAAAGCTTGATTAGTGAAAATTCCACTGTTATTCCTGGATTTTATCTGAAAAAAGCCTAAATAAATTTCTTTTGGATTTTAACATCAAAATCACCTTTGTTTTCATAAATTGATATACTTTCTTATTTTTTATTCTCTCTTTGCTCCCATCTTTTGTTTTAGAAAGTAAAATGTGATTGTTTGTTAATGCAGGCTGGATTATGGCAAATACATGCAAACTGTTATCATCCACAGGCAGAAGCAGTAAGATCATTTACTTATTTCAGAATGAATGAGAAGATTTTCAGGGCTGAAAATTGGAATAACTTTGTCCCATTTGTGAGAAAGATGAGCACAGACATGTAAAATAACTTTAAAGCCATTTAAGCATTTAACCACTTAACATTGTGGTGTTACCAAATTACCAAGAATAATCTCCCTGCATTTTTCCTTAGAGGGTGAATATAAAAGCTTCTGTAACTTTCACCATCATGAATATAGCCAATAATTTTTTTTTTTCCTTTTCTTCACACATAACAAAATTGAATGAATTTTGGACATTTACTTAAACACAATTGATTTTTTTTTTTTTTTTTTTTTTTATAATTCTAGTTTACACCAAAAAAAGAAAGGAAGAAAAAAAATGAAACTGGATATCTTCTTGGGCTGGATTTTAGCATGCATAGCCTATCTGACAATTGAGAACTCCAGCAGATGCAGTGATATATGTTAAAAGTGAAGCTGGTCTTGCTACCATGCTCGATGCTTTTGAGTAACTTGCAGGTGCTTCTTCTCCAGAAGCTGTAAAGTAAGCACCATTCAACATCAAATCTCCATCTGATCTCCAATTCCAGTCCTTCCACTCTTCATATCCCAAGAGGCTTTCACGTTTGGTCACCTGAAAGTGAAGTAAATTTGGTTGGGACATAAGAAAGTAGGTATAGAATCCATTAGACTGGCTGCCGTTCAAAGTTGGTCTTCTAGCGGGTAAGTGACCTTTCAAAATCCCATTTAGTTTGCTTTAGGCAAAAAATTATAAGTGATTTGGCACTCAATGGCTTGATCTTTCTGAATTTTCTGCTCCTTTGTTTTGTAGCTCTTGCTCCCTTGAAAGGGATGGATTACATTTAACCCATAGTCAACTACTAAAAACACTACCTTGAAATTTAGATGATAGTTTGAAAAACTAATTTTATCATCTCTTCCAAACCATGCCCTTTCAACTTGGAAAATAATTGATAGAATAGTTTTACTATTTGTTAAGTTGTATTGTTTGATCTTGAAATTTACCTCCTTGGTAGAATTGTCATCCCCTGCAATGAAGACATTTCCTTGGCTGTTGATTGTTGGATTGGCACTTCCACCAATTGCATACATTTCCCAATCAGTGTATACATTATTTACAATATGGAAATACCCATGTCTGCACCTACAAGAATCCAAAAGTTACACACTTGTGCTCAGAACTATTTCCAAAAGGAAGGGAAAGAAATACTCCTTAATTACCAGAATGGTAGTTAATTCAGTTACCTGGGCATTCTTTGAACTAGGCCTTCCCCAAAGTAATTGAAGGCAATTGTGACCTGCATATTCTTGTCAGCAAGGAAGTCATCACTATGCCCCATGAGCATGGCTTCATTGTGATTCAACATGTAGTTGTTTGAGATGGTTATTGATTTAGATCCATACACCGCATCAATGAGTCCGTCGTAGCAATCAGCTAGGGTACAATGATCAATCCATATATCCGTTCCTCCAAATATCGATATCCCATCCCCATCTGTCATCCCTCTCATCCCATAATGATCCGGCCTGTCCCTCACGATGGCGTTCCCAGTTGGCACACAACCATGTATGTAGACACCATGTATGATGATGTTGCTCACGTTTTGTATGGTTATGCAGGCCCCATTGGCTATTTGGATGTTGAATCCCCTCCCATCTATTGTCTTGTAAGAGTTCATGATGAGCTCTTCCTTCAGGTTGATGACCATGTCATGATCAAACACGATCCACAGCGGCACGTATTGGATGACAGCATGTCTGAGTGTGCCTGGGATTGGGTTGGCAGGGTTGTCGTTGCCTGAATCAGTGACAACGTAAAGCTCACCATCTCGACCGCCAATGGCATTGCGCCCGAACCCTACACCACAGTCTGCTAGCATCTTTCTGTTGGTTTCCCAGTCAGGGTCACACCTCCAGCAATCATCAATGGGGTTCCCAGTTCTACATGATACTTCATCAAGCTCCGTTCTCAAACTTCCTCCTCCTCTTGAGCTCCTGTAAGTTCAACACAAAGCTTAAGTGTTCAAACCACACAATACCCCACATTCCCAACAGCATTTTCAGCTGTTGGAAAAAAAAAAAAACACAATTGAATCATAACAAAAACACTCACCATGTTGTTGCTTCTGATTCTAGCGGTAGGAGACGTGCAGAGTATGCAGTAGAGACATATAAGAGAATCACAAGGAAGGAGAGTGACAAGGCTGACATTTCTTAGACCAAAATGGTTGGTGAATGGGCGTCATTTTATATAGAAAAAAACCCAAGGTGCAGAAGCTCTGAAAATGAGAGTGGTGACTGGGATTTAGGTACAAAAGCAGAGAGCTCCATAGATGAATGAGAGTGAAAAAATTAGGTGGAAAATTCAAGAGCTTGTTAAAGCTGTTGGATTGGTATTAAATTTCCAGTTTTTAAAACTTCTGCAAACTGAAGCAGAGTGTAGGAATTTAATGAACACCGCACAAACTGGTTTTTCTTTAATTCTTTCTTCTGGGTTCCCCTACAAGCCAGACAAATTCCACTACAAAAAAATAAAAAATAAAATAATACCCAGTACTTCTTTCTCTCTTTACCCGAAAGAGCATGTAATATTAGGAGTGGAAAAAGTCGTGTTTGGATTGATTTTTAGAGAAAAATTAGTCCAATTGATATGGTCAATTTATGCTCCATTATAGTATTCAATAACTTTATATTTTAAAACTGAAAGATTATTCACTCGCGTGCTTGCTTTCTTCTTGACTCTCATAATTACAAGTCTTCTTCTAAGTTCTAACACAAAACCGAAAATATTTCTATATTTAGATTAAGAAACTGGGCCAGTGTCCTATAGAATCAAGGCTACTCTTGTAAGGCTATTTAATAGCATTTGAAATGAGCACCTCAGAAACTCAGTGGAGTATTAATGTCTACATTAGTTTGCTGCTCTCTTATACCCTCTTGATTGGGTCGTGTCAGAAAACTTGAAACCACGATTAATGTTGTGTGTTTTTGAGTTTAGTGTAGACTTATATTGAATAATTTAATTCAATCATAGAAGCAGATAGCGAAATCCTCTTATACTTTTATTACTTGATTTAATAGGATTTAATCCTACAAATCTTAATGGAAGTCAAGTGTTCCTAATTTAAATCAAAGTACACCAACGGGGTCCGACCCCCTCCTAGCGATTTGTGTAATGATGATTATGATGTTTGAACAGTGATGGGAGGCGCAGCTAACAATCTGATTAATGAAAACTTGTAAATAGCTGTGGACCCACTCGCCGGAGGGGGGTGGGTGGGTCGTCTAAGACGGAGGACCCATGCAGGGCCTGGCTATAAAAGGGTTTGGTCCAGCCCATGTTCCAATAAATCTTGTACCACTTTCCGTGATCACTTCATATTTTATGTTTAAAGGGAAAATTATGTTTCGGAGGGATTGTGGAAGGACTGTTTTTTTTTTTGGGAAAAAATAGAGTTACTTTTTTAAACTAAACAAAATATGATTATCTTCGAATTGAATCAAAGAAAAGAGACTCTCGTTTTCTTTTTCTTTTGAGAGAATCATGTTTGGAGACTCGGATTAGGTTCTATTTAAATTTTGGTGGTCCAACTTATCGACATTTCAGCTTAAGATAATAATAGACAAAAGAATTGATTTTTCGAATACATTGTTGGAAAATTTATTTGGTTGATTATCGTGGTTAGAGAAATAGACATGAAAAAAAATTGTAAAAGTTTAGGACCTGTTTGGTTTTTTTTTTTATAACTGTTCTGAAAACAGTTTTTGAGAACAACTTTTAAGAGCAATTTTTTTGTGTTTTTAGAAAAAAAAAAAATTGTGTTTGGGAATTGAATCTGGAAAAGAGTTTTTCTTCTAAAAAAAAAATGTTTGGTTGAGTTAATAAAAAAAGTTTTTTAGAATAAATAAAACAAAAAAAAATGTTTGAAAGTTTTTTTTTAATTAATAAAGTGTTTTATTCCATATTATAAATATATAAATAATTTTCATATACATAATTCATTTAAATTAAAAAAATTATTTCATTTTGAAATTTTTACATCAGTTATAATTTTTTAAAACAAATAATGACTTTATAATCATGTCTAAGTATATTAATTTCAATAATTTAATGAAGAAGAAAGGATTTGCGGGTGGGGATGTGGTGGTTGGGTGGAGCTTACCTTTGTGGAAACACAAAAAGCGGCTAAGAAAACACAAAAAGAAGGAAGAAAAAACACCCAAAACAATCTATTTTTTAAATAATAAAAAAACAATGAAAACATCTTTTTATTATTTTCAAAAAAGTGATTTTTGAGAACATGAAAAAAAAAAAAAAAAAAAAACACCATCTTCCCCAAACAAGTTTTTTGTGTTTTTTGTTTTCAAGAATAGAAAACAGTTTTTGAAAATAGGAACCAAACAAGCTTTTAATTTTTTTTTTTTTGGTATAAAAATGGTTAAATATATTGTGAATAAAAATAGGTATGAAAAAAATTATGAAAGTTTGATTATTATTATTATTTTTTGTAATAAATTAAATGGAATTTGAAATCTTAGTAATAATATTAGATAGAATTTGCCTTAATTTTAAATTTTTAATTCTTATATAATACATGAAAAGGCAAAAAATAGATAAAGTTAAACATAAACCAAAAAAATAAATGATGAATTTTCATAATAATTATAAAAATAACATAAGATTAATTTATCTTAAATTAATTTCTTTTATTATGCATGATATTTAATGTAATGTTTATTACAAATAGATACCTTCATTTTTCAATTATAAAATTTGTTTTGTAAGTATATTGAATTAATATATATATAAGAGTTTTGAGCAAAAATAATTTATTTTACAAAATAAATCAACAAATTAAGAATTCGTTTGATAATGGTTTTGGAAAGTATTTATAGTGCAAAAAATGTTATTGATATTTGATAAAATTTTAAAAAATAATTTATAATATTAAAAAGTTACTTATTTGGGTGTGTTTGACCGTGTCTTTTGAAAAAACATTTTATATATCATTCTCCTAAACACATTTTCATTAAAAACACGTCATATGAAAATAATATTAAACACATACTAAGAACCCATTTGATAATAATTTTAAAAAACGTTTTTAATATTTTTAACACTTGAAAGTTTTTATTATTAAAGTGTTAAAAAGTTTAAAAACGCTTTTTAAAATCAGTATCAAACATACTCTAAAAAAATATTTGATAGTAATTTTAAAAAGTGTTTCTAAAATTTGTTAAGACTTGAAAATTTTTATTTTATAAATATTAAAAAATTAGAAACACTCCCTAAATTTACCACCAAACAAACTCTAAATCCCCTCCTAAAAAAATAATAATAAAAATTCTCAGGCCACACGGGTGCGCCTAGGTGACTGAGATGAACTAGTTTGTGAATTATTATTTTTTTTGTTTTTTTATTTTTCCAAACATATTATTTTAGCTCATAACTCTATATAAGAATGTTCCACTTCCACCTTAGGCAAACGCGCCCTAGTAAAGTTTTTAACTCGGTAAGGATTATTTCTTCAAGGTGAAATGCTTATTACTATTGTTTATAGACCGTCCTTAAGATCTACAAAACGAGGAGGAAAATGGGAAAAAGAAAAAAAAGATTTTTTATTTTAAAAAATCTACCTGGTCTCCGTTTGATACTTTTCTTTTTGCTCTGGATTTTTTCTTCCCTATCTTGTGACCGTCCAAACAATCCCTCACCTCCCACCCCACGAAACAATGGCAATGTCCAGTCTTCTATCCCCCCTCTCCTCCACCCTTCAGTCATCCCCACTCTTCCCCATCAGGCACCCATCTCTCCTTACTCTCACTACCAAACTTAGGTGCCCAAAAGCTCAGGAACGAAGAAGATCCACCACCGCGCAATCCAAGGGCAGCAACTCGGCTGACGCCCCAGACCGCTTAATCTCAGCCGTCTGTTACTTCTACCCATTCTTTGATGGCATACAGTACGGAAAGTATGTTCTTACACAGTTCACGCCCATTCAACTCCTCATACAACCCTTATTTCCAGCCATTAAGGTCTTCAAGAGCTTCCCCTTTAATGGGTTTTTGGTGTTTTGACTCTCTATTTTGTTGTTGTGAGAAACCGCAATTTCAGTAGGTATGTGAGGTTCAACACCATGCAGGCTATAGTGCTTGATGTCTTGTTGATTTTTCCTGATCTTTTAGAGAGGAGCTTCAATCCAAGAGACGGGCTAGGGTTGGATTTCGTGATGAGTTTGGACAGCACTGTGTTTTTGTTTCTGTTGGTGTCTTTGATATATGGGTCTTCTTCCTGCTTGTTGGGGCAGGTCCCCAGATTGCCAATAGTTGCTGAGGCGGCCGATAGGCAAGTACTTTGAACACCAATATGGTTTTTTATACTGTTGCTGTAACGATTTTTGTCTATTGGGAATGCTAATTGTTAAAGGGGGTTTTTACATTTGGGTATAGTTCATGGAATTTATGAAAGTTGCACACTGCATACTACACTGCTGTGGTGGTTGGCATTCTGTGTTTTGTTCTTAAGATATTGGGAAAATTAGGAAATGGAATTTGGCTTTTTAGAATTTGTGGGTGTTGGTGTTTAAATTGCTTTGATGTTGGAGTAAGTAGGTTGGCAAGTAGACATGTTAGATATTGCCATTTTGTGATGATGTGATGTGTGGTAAAGCCCTTTGATGGTATAGGGTGTACTTAGTTCGGGTTTGAATGAAATTCATGTCACATGCACATGGGCAGATGCTCATGTGACAATCAGGAAGCGTTGACAGCCACAAGAAGATGTAAGGGGAAAAAAAGGGATACTTGTAAAAGTTTCTATTACCTGATTGGTAATGCTGATATGATTAGGAATAAGTTGGAATTCTTAATTAAGATCATGTTAAGTTTCAGAACAACCTCTGAGAATCCTTTATGTTAAGCATCATTAGTGCCTTCTCTGAAGAAAAAGTGAAAATAAAAAACCTGTATTGCACTGAAAGGAAGTCAGGCTCGTATGTGTTTTGGAATTGATGATTCTTCCGGGGAACGGAAATTGCTTCACCAGAAGCTGAAGCTTGGAGCATTATGCTTTCTGACTTATATTGTCTTATATACTCTCATAGTTATTACCTAGTTAGGCCAGTGATGGTGCTTATCCAAGTGGACTGATAAAACTCATACTTGATTGTATTGTATCACAAATAAAATAGCAGGATCAATGTTATTTTCTTTTCTGTGCATGGGCTTTAGAGGACTAATAGGTTTTTCTAACTGTTATCTACATTGTTTCACTAGAGTATAACTAACTTTGCAGCAAAAATCAACTTGGACACCTGCTTGAATCTGAAATGCTGCCTGTATTTGGATGTTAAAATTCCTCCATGTAAGCTTATATGTAAAGTTATGCTTGGTTCCTGGAAAGTATTAAAGAAAGAAGAAAAAAATGGTAAGGAAAATGATTTTCTCATTTGGTTTTATAATGGAAAATATGAAAGAAAATAAAATATAATTAAAATTAGTTAGAAACTTGTATGAGGAAAAAAATAAGTGAAATGAGTTTGAATTAGCATATAAAAATAATTTATTAACTATAGATCTAATTTTATTTTCCTTCCACTTTTCCTTTCTATTTTCTTTTCCTAGCATTTCCCCTCAAAATTTCTAGGAACCAAACATAGCTTAAGATTTTACAATGAGAGTTGCAGGAGAGGTGTTATATAAGAGATGGCAAAGGAAGTCCTTCGATAGGTGAGTCACTTTTATTCAGTGAACTTAAAGTCCCAACTGCCATACCATTATATCTGATGATGTATTGAAGTGGTTGCCTCTGGCTCCCCATTACAGACGAGATAAATGTTCAAAACTATTGCTTTTTTGTGTGGTATTTGCAGCTTCAAAGCAATACAAGTGGCCAGTCGACTTATCAATGTACCATTTAGGCGTATAATTTTGATATTTCTAGAAGAAGACTATGGTAACAGACTGATGAAATGTTCTTCTGGACAATCAAGAACTGATTTTGTAGTTGATCCCCAGGTTGTGTTTCTGTGCTGAATCCTAGATTCATTCTTGTTTTTAAACGATAATGAAATTTAGTGTAAAAGTGATGATGGATGAAACTGGCATGGATTATATTGTCTGGCTTGCTATGTAATGTTGAAACATTTGCTCCACAAACAATGCAACTGAACAAACTTCACTTCAGGCAATCAGACCTTTCCTATTTGCCCCAGAACTGTAGTTATCCTCTGGAAACAATCTTATGGTCCCCTGAAAACGAAGGTATATGGAGTCAAATGTCCTCTTTGAATACCTTCCTGATATGTTATGGTTAGCAGTTTTCAGAACAAATGCTGTGTAGCCTTGCACTGATAGAAGTTATATTTCTCGAAAATTTTATTGAAGACCTGGAAGGAGCTACTGCACTCTGTTGAAAACAACCCATGCATTAATCGAGATATCCATCCTAGTCACTATGGACGCATTTGCCCAATTGACACGTCTGAAGGAATCAATGTTGGACTTATTGGATCCTTAGCAATTCACGCGAGGATTGGTCATTGGGGATCTCTAGAAAGCCCATTTTATGAAATTTCTGAGAGATCAAAAAAGGTACGGATGCTTTATTTATCACCAAGTAGAGATGAATACTATATGGTAGCGGCAGGAAATTCTTTGGCACTGAATCAGGGTATTCAGGAAGAACAGGTTGTTCCAGCTCGATACCGTCAAGAATTCCTGACTATTGCGTGGGAACAGGTTCATCTTCGAAGTATTTTTCCTTTCCAATATTTTTCTATTGGAGCTTCCCTCATTCCTTTTATCGAGCATAATGATGCGAATCGGGCTTTAATGAGTTCTAATATGCAACGCCAAGCAGTTCCGCTTTCTCGGTCCGAGAAGTGCATTGTTGGAACTGGGTTACTCACAAACTGGAACGGTTGAAACGTGGGAATATGAAAATAGCCTATTGCATTGATATTAAACCTAGGAGTATTTCTAACCCATCAGTTTGGCCATCTCTGTTGAAAGATGCTTGTGGTAACCTAGGTGAGCTAATTCGTACTGTAGTGTAATATTTAGCCCCAACAAAGATGTTTGGTTTGTTTTTGAATTATTTGGATAGAATAGAGCAAAGGTCATAGGATCAGTTTCATCTCTCAGGATGATTCTCATTTCTCACCCATCACATGGGTGCTCTTAATTTGCTTGCATCTTTTCCATGTTACTGAATGTTATTGTTAACTGAATCCCATGTTGGCCATGTGAGAGTGTCTTCTTTTAGGGATGTTACTCAAATGAGTGAAAGTAAAAATAGACGGGTTTTTAACCATAGTGCGGTAATAATAATTCCAAATCTATCGTAATTTTTGTCAAATTTTCTTTTTAAAATCATCGATGATTTATTTCATTTAAAAAACATTATAATGATAAAAATCATCTTTTGAAAAGATGATTTCTTAAATTTCTTTTTTTTTTTAAAAATCTATAGACTAGAAATCGTTGTTGAAAAGATGATTTTGAAAAAAAATAATAATTAAAAGAGAAATTGTCTCTTCTCCATTGATAAAAAAATATACGGGGAAATCTTCTCAAGATGATTTCTTAAAAATAAAAGAAAAAGAGAAAAGAAAGTCAGATGATTTTCAATTTTTTTTTTTCCATTTTCTCTTTTATTTTTCAATAATATTTTACCAAATAATATATATATCAACAATAATTATTGATATATTTATCAACAATAATATTTATAAAAATGTAAATTTTGTTTAACATCCGATATTTAAGAATATTATTTTATATTAAGTTTGATATTGATTTTAAAAATATTTTGTTCTTTATTTTCAATTTTATCTTTAAGTTAATTCCATTAATTATAACTAATAAAATTAATTTAATTTTATATTTTTATTGTTTATAATATAAATAGTATTTATCTTTTTTTTTTTTTTTTTTTGTTATATATATATATATATATATATATATATATATATATTATCAATTTTATGTAAAAATTGAGTTATAAAAAACAAATTTATTTTTATTTTTCAAATTTATTAAATAATTATTTACAAAATAAATAATTTTGTTTTGTTTTAATTTTTAAATTAATTTTATTAGATAAGCTTTGAAATTAAAAATATTATTCTTCAATTTAAAATTTAACTGTAAAATGAATAAAATATAGAAAAATAAATTAATTTATTATTCAATAAATTAATTCTGAATAAAAAATTTAGCAATAATGGATATAATTTTTTGAGTATTAATCAATTTAAAAAGAAAAAAATAGTAATCATTTCTATATTAAAATATTTTATTTAGTAATTATAAATAATAAAGAACTAAAGTAATTTGAAAAAATAATAATTTAATACACCTGAAATTAGAAATGATTAACCATTTTTTATTAAAAAAAAGAGTTCTTTTTTTATTAAGAAAAATTTGAGGAAAAGAAAATGTTTTTTTTGTTATATTTAAATTTTAGAAATCACTTTTAGAAAAAATGATTTTTTTGTTACGGTTTTTTAAAAAAAGAAATAAATCGTCTTTTGAAGAGAGGATTTGAAAAGGAAATAACTTTTTTAACTATGTACTTTTGTTAAAAATCCTAAAAATAGATACCTAAAGCTGATTTTTGAATATGGAGCCCTTCAATAAGATTGATGCAAATGATGCAGTATGCTTTAGTTGTGGACCGGTTGTTTAGGAGCCTATATCCACTGAGGGGCTCTGCATGAGTTGGAGATGGGCTGCCGGAAGCCAGTGGTGTGACTAGGAAAGTTCTCAGGCCCTCTTGTTTTTGTTTTTTTTTTTCTTTTCGGGTACAATATGGTTTGTAGATAACTGAAAAAAATCTCAAGGTTCAGACTTTTTTGGTACTTGATTTGAGGTTCGGGCTTAGAGTCACAGAACTTGCTTCCTTGAAATCATTTTGAAGGCTACTATTCAGGAAAACAGATGGGTGATGGGGGCAAAATTGTTTTGATACCATTTAAATTTTTTTTTATTAATTATTTAACCTTTTAGTTTATTTAGAAGATCACATGTAGCTTATAAACCCCCCAGGGGTTACTAATTTTACAAATGGTTGGAAAGCCTACGAGTCATTAATCATTATACCCTTATCTCCCACCCAACCTTCAGTTGACGGTTTGAAAAAACAAAACAAAGCATCTCCTCAATCCCTCGTTGCACTGTCATTTCCCGTTTCCGTCTGCTATGACTCCATGCACGGAGGGTCTTTTCAGCAGTCACCATCTACTTTTGGTTACCTGCCCTCATTTCCCTCATTTCCATGTGTCATTTCTCATAATTCATCTACTTCCAAATCATGTGCTGTTGCTCTCCATATTCAAACCTTTCAACATCAATTTCCATTAACATCACCAACATCTCCATCCACCTAATTCACCTTGTTTGTTTCGTGTTTTCTTTTTTACTTCTGGTGTGATATCAGGGGAAAAAGTTCCTCATATATAAGTATGAAAAAGTTTCTAATCTTATATAATAACGAAGTCCTCATAATTTTATGAACGCGTTTTAAAGTTTTAAGAATTTATTTGGATTTAAAATGGACAAGACGTTTTATTACAAATGATATATCCCGATCTCGATATAGGATTTGTTTAGCTCCATAATGATATTTGTTTGTTTGATCCCACGACGTTGTATATATGGAATGTTTGTGACATCCCATGAATAGAGGAAAAGTTCCTAATTCCTAATGCGATTGGTAACCCTATAAACACATTTTAAAACGTGAGCAATTGAGAGCATATTGTTACATGTTGGACTTTATAATATATATATAAATTTTGTAAGTATTTATTAAAATATATATATATATATATAAATATAAAAAATCCGGCGTGGAATATCCAAAATCTTGTTCAATTTCTACAAGGGTGAGAGCCCTGCGGATGTCGGTGGTGCGAATTGTCGACAAGGTCAAACATCGGTCACCATTAGTCCACGTGGCGGACTCCATGGGGCCATGACCAGCTTGGCGATTTTCGGAGAATCGGTGTATGCCCCGCAAGATCGCTTGGCCCGGGTCCGCCTGCCTACTTCACTAGTCTACCCTCACAATGTCCAAAAACCACGAAACTACCCTTCCTTCAGGTCGATACGGCCAACTCAGCATACAGTCATCCTCCCTGCACGTGCACACACCAGATGATGGGTGTGAGTAGGTTGGGCCCACCCCACCGCAGCTGGGCTTTTCTGAAAATGTGATGGAGCAACATGATGGGTATATATACCATGCTTGCGGTGTGGTCTTGCGTGCACTGTATCATTGCTTTAGTGCTTCTGGAGATGCTAAATTCACGTGATCTCTTTCCAAAGGCCCTTTCTTTACTTCTCTCCATCGCCCGTTACATTTGTTTTTGCTCCCTCCCATTTATTGCCACGTGCTCTTTTGTTATTCCAAACCCACATTTACGTATTTTCATTTTTCTCTACTCACAGTTTTATTTTTTTTTTATTTAATATTTTATATAAAATTGGAAAAATAATTACAGCCAGAGAAATTGAACGTTGTTTTATTTATTTATTTATTCATGTGATAATTGCTGGGTCAAAATCTTTTACTAGGTACGTGCACTGAATGTAGAAGAAGATTTTAATATATTGAATTTCTTTTTTTAAAAAATAATTTAAATATGAGAATAATGGATTGATGTGGTCTAATGAGACCAAAAGTTGGCTGGTTTTGGAGGCTAAAAGATTACAATCATTTCATTTCACCTCGCCTTTCCCGACAAATTAAATGACACCTTAAAAGGCTTAAACTTATTAATTGCCTCCAAAATCAAGCAATTAACACAGAAATATAATGCAAAATGGCATTACTTGTAATTTAAGTTCAAATTCAAGGCAATTAGTGTAGCAGCTCCTCTACTTACGCAAATTCATCTCTTTCCTCTGCAGCGTCCTCTTCCTGAAACCACAGTTTCGAGCTCAATCTTTTGCTCAGAACTACACCCCCCCACTGCTCAATCTTCGTTCTCTCTCGAAAGAACGTACGCATTTTCTCTCTCTTCCCCACAATGCAGCTCCTCCCGGGCTCTGCAAGGATCCCCATGGTCAGTCTCTCGGCCTTGCTCCTCCTGTTATGCTGCGCCACCGAGGCGCACAATATCACCAGCATTCTAGCTAAGAACCCTGAGTTCTCCACCTTCAACCACTACCTCACAGTCACACACCTCGCCAACGAGATCAACCTCCGGGAGACCATCACTGTGTGTGCTGTCGACAATCCCGGAATGTCGGATCTGCTTGCTAAAGGCCTCTCCGTCTACGCCATCAAGAACGTCCTTTCTCTCCACATTCTTCTCGACTACTTCGGCGCCAAGAAGCTCCACCAGATCACCAACGGCACCGCTCTCGCCGCCACCATGTACCAGGCTACCGGCTCCGCCCCCGGCGCCTCCGGCTTCGTCAACATCACTGATCTCAAAGGGGGCAAGGTAGGATTCGGTGCCGGGGGCAACGATGGCGAGCTCACCGCTACGTTCGTTAAATCCGTGGAGGAGATTCCATACAACATATCTGTCATCCAGATCAGCAAGATCCTGCCGTCGGAAGAGGCTGAAGCTCCGACGCCGGGACCTAGCGAGCAAAACCTAACGGCTCTTATGTCCGCGCACGGCTGCAAGGTGTTCGCGGACACATTGGTGGCGTCGGACGCCCAGAAGACATATGAGGACAACCTAGAGGGAGGTTTAACTGTGTTTTGCCCTATGGACGACGCGTTCAAGAGCTTTCTGCCCAAGTACAAGAATCTAACGGCGGACGGGAAGCTATCGTTGCTGTTGTACCACGGCATTCCGGTGTACCAGTCGCTGCCGCTGTTGAAATCCAGCAACGGAGTGATGAACACCCTGGCCACCGACGGAGCCAAAAAGTACGATTTCACCGTGCAGAACGACGGCGAAGTGGTGACGCTAAAGACGAAGATTGTGACGGCGAGGATCACCGGAACATTACTGGACGAACAGCCGCTGGGAATTTTCACAATCGACAAGGTTTTGTTGCCCAAAGAATTGTTCAAGGCCGAAGCACCGGCTCCTGCTCCCGCACCGGCGCCTGAAGCCGATGCTCCCACTACAAAGAAGAGCTCTCCACCGGCGCCAGTCTCCCCTGCGGAAGCTCCCAGCGAAGATCCAGCGGACCAAAAGGCTGATGATAACGGTTCCGTCAGATATAACGGCGGGAGATTCGTTGCTCTACTGCTGAGCTCATCGCTGGTCTTGCTAGTGCTGTAAGTTTTCCACTCTGATTTTTCTTTCTTCTTGTTTTTTTTTTTTTTTTTTTGTTTTCTCTTTTTAAATAAATGAGACCGTTAGGGTTTAATTTATTTTTATTAAAATGGATTTTTAGAGTGTGTTGATTTTTTGATTGTCGACGGTTGTGATTTGTTTAAGCGGTTTGTAAGTTGGTAAATGGTGATTACGGTGTAGTTTTCATTATAATATCATACCACTCGGTGTATGCAATCCTAGTTCTTTGTAGACACATGCCTCTTTGGATCATGAGGGGCGCGTTTGGATATCATTTGAGTTCATGGTGTTCTTTCCTTCTTTCTTTCCTTTTTGTCCTTTTCAATCCCTCATTTAAGACACTATTGCACTGTAATGAGTTTCTATTAATCGTGTTTTCTCCTCTTATTTCAATTTTATTAAGTATTTTTTTTATACATTCACCTTGAAAATGAAATAATAAATAATTTATAAACAAAATCTCGGTTATAAGTGGAATTTCAATTGTTTTTCAACGTATGACAATAAAATCCCGTTTATAAATGGAATTTCAATTGTTTTTCAATTGAGACATTTTAACGTGGTGTAGGAAACAAAAAATCCAGGTGTTTTCGGAAAACATATTTTAATTTTGTATTTTTTTTAAGTTGTATTAAAAAATATTAAAACAAATATAAAGAATAAACGAAAATAAAATACCAGTTATAAAATTTATTTTTAAAACATATTTGAAATTGAAAATTTTATCCCAACCAGACAGAAAGTTTCGTTCATATTCCATTTCAAACAAAGACATTTATAAATGTAAAAATCAATTCTGATGTTGAGCAAAAGGTGGGAGCTCTTAGACAAACTAATATTGATGAGCCAAGTGAACTTCATTGGGCACGAGAGGAGTTGAGGGGTGGTGGTGGAATGGCATCTTTCTTTGGCTTCTTTGATATCTTCCTTTAACCTCTCTTTTCTGAATGGTTCACATGCTTAAAGCAGTAAAGTAACGTACTCATAATGCTTCCATCAATGTAAGCCTTGCAACTACCTGGAGAAAATTGGATGAACAAGCCAAGCCCACTCCACAAGTCCAGATCCATTAACCTTAGAAAGCTGTCTATTCTCAATTTTCAAGCTTCTAATTCAGCACTAAAATTTGGGATTCATTAACACATCCATTGGAAAGGTCCTTGCGAGAAGAAGATACCCACATAACTATAAATCACCAGATCGGTTCAACACATGGCGCACATTTAGTAATAAACTCATTGTATGGTGAATCCCAAACCCTTTTAAAACTACTTTAGGAGCACAAATTGTGGGCGGTGGCGGTGGCGGTGGCGGTGGCACCCTCTCAAACCCACCTGAAGAGGGTTGAACTCATTTATTATTATAAAGCAGCAGGGCCTTTGTATTTTTGTGAGGGAGACAAGGCGGTTTGGATCCACCTCAACCAACCCCCCCATGTAGGACAATCAACCCTGGTAAGCAGGGAACAAAGGCTTAAAAGCTCCTTCTGCTTTTGTGCCCTCAAACCATTATCTAACAGTCAGCATAGATGGTCAAGAAAGCATGGAACTTCGCATAGAATAAACAATTAATGGCAAACAGAGAAGAACACTAGTAGCAGGATTACAAGTGAAACACCAACAAAAGTCAGGTACTTATTAGAAGGAAGCTCCTCCAGGATTAGGAGAAACATGGCACCTAGAGTAAAAGTGCAAAAGAAAGTGACAGCACCATTACAGAAAACCAAGAGAGGGGCAGAGGTGAAGGAGCAGAGTAGTTTTGATTGGGAAGATATTCATAAGGTGCTGGAGGACCATAAAGGCAGCATTGAACCGGAGCAGGAGGGCTACAGCCTTGACCTGGTGTTGATGGTGATGCCTGTGTTGTTGGTGGTGGTGGTGCTCCATAGGAAGGATAGCCAGAAAGTGAGGGTGGCGGTGGTGGTGTTCCGTATGAAGGGTAGCCAGAAAGTGGTGTTGGCGGTGGTGGTCCTCTGTATGAAGGGTAGCCAAAAAGAGGGGATGGTGGTGGCGGGGTTCCATATGAAGGGTAGCCAGAAAGAGATGGTGCTGGAGGTGAAAGCAGAGGACGGCATGGATCATTCACACAAGCAGTTGGTGAAGGCATGCCATAGCCAAGAACCTCCCCTGAATCAGCAGAACCATGGCTGATGATCAGCACCCAGAGTGTTACAAGGAACACCCATTTTTGAAGCAACATTCTTCTCCCCTTACAACCAGAAGATCGTCTTGGAAGAAGAAATGGAAAAGAACCAGGATATAGCAGTGGTGTTGTGTTTTGAGGGAAGATGGATTGTCAATTATATGGGATGGGAAACAACCTCTGATTTGCTACAGATTCATGACCAGTGCCTATTTACCATGGTTTGGCTTTCATCTTTTTCTTGTACATCCTGGATATGGTGCCGCATGGCATACCATCTGTCAAGGCTATGCAAAAGTAGTATTGAAACTTAACTTATTTGCATGTATTCACATAACACACCGACAAGTCATAATATATTCTGATTTTTCTCTCACAAGCTCCCTTTCAAGCCAAGAGCCTTGTTTACATTTATGGGAGTCCCTTACTGTGGCAATTTCATGGTTGCAAACTACCTCAAAACCATTATCGAGCTATTCCAATTTGTTATGGTGAAGAAATCAGCATGAGGAACTCAACAAAACACCCTGTAAAAATGCATATGTGCACACTATTGTACATGCATTGAGACCAGAACCCAGAGTAAAGACCCAAAAGAGATTATATATCCTACACCAAATGTCATCTGTAGTTCCTTCTGTTCCTCCCCCTTTTTCCTTTCTATGCAGTAAGAAAATAAAATCTTAATTTCTGGTTCATGACATGCAAGCAGCACAGAGTAATGTGACAACAAATAAACAAAGGGTAGTTCATTTAATTATATCTTTCTCCTCACCAGAGTGCAAGAGAGGAGTGATAAGTACAATAAATATCAATAGTTACCATTCAGGACCAATCAATTGAACTTAAGAACTGTTAGAATCTTGTTCGTTCAAATAAAAGTAACTCAGTTGATCAGTAAAACTTGATTTTACAAGTCTTGGAGAGAAACCGATATAGTCCCCATCTACCTTTGCTAAGCATATGTCTGTGATGCACTTGTAAAATCCAGGTTTCTCGACAATTTGTTGAGCTGTATACTCCTCGAATGGCATCCACTGAAGAGAAAAATGGCAATTGTGTGAACATTTTGCAACAGGTATTCTGAATTTAAGTCTCTATGTATGTTATAGCAACATTTGCAACAGATTGGCAGGAACTAGAAGAACAAGCCTCACCACTTGTCTAAGTGTCACAAGCATGAAATTTACCCCCAAATCTCAATAAGACAACCTTTCAAATCCCCATGAGACGCAAATGTAAGGGCACACAAAGGGAAATACCTCTAATTTGTATTACCTATCAAGTAAGTACAAGAAATGGCCAAGGCCCTTTCTAAACAAGACTCCCACAACTTTCCTTGGTGAGTTCATTCAAAGAAGGCCTGGAAAGACATAGCATATATCAGTACTAAGCACTACAAACGTTTTAGGAATCAGCCCACTAACCTCACCCACATCTTGATAGTGGTTCTTCACATTGCTTCAGCCATTACCATCTATGTTGCATTGATTAGCTCTACTCATGCCATTTGTTGCAGCGGTTGCATTGCTTGCTTCTACTCATGCTGCCTATACCATGTTCAACAGCCCACTCTTTGGGTCATGCCGCCTTTATAGGTTTTGTTGCACCATTGCATTCCATTTGCCCCATCTTTGCAGAGATTTTTTGGCTTGTATCATATGTCTAGCAAAGCAAGCATTTCAACCCATCATGCATCTCATCTCAGATGTCTTGCAACATCCCATGCATCTGTCATCTCCTTGATGTGCTAGTAGGCTTTTGCTTAGACTTCCCCTAATACCAAGGTGCTACACTTGACGTCTCCAAGTGTCATACTCTTTGTGTCCAACAGCCCTTACTTGGTCTTTTACCAATGCTAAGTGTTGTGCCATTTTTACTCATGTGTCATTCAACCCATTATTGTGTGTATGGGTGGCCCATGTATGCTAAGCGCCCTCTTGGCCCACATGCTTGTTGGAACATTGCCTTTGTGTGCTAAGCCTTTTCCCAACCCATGTCCTATATCTATTGTATTGTTGGCTAGGGCATGCCAACCTTGTTGATCCCTTCGCTCATGTCATGTGCCACAACTGCACCCTATGGCATGGAGCCCACAAGTTGTACCATGCTTGTGGCATTACGCCTATGTGTGTACTAGCAAGGTTCACCATCACACCTTTGGCATACTTGTTGCCACCAATGTTCTATCACCATCCTTGGAGAGAGTCACCCCCTCTCCTCCTCATAAAAAGGTTTTTGTAAGCATTTCTCATCTTGCCAAGAAAAAACATCATAAGTGCTATAGCATAATGATTTTTTTTTTAATTAATGAAAATTTAGAGAAATATTCCTTCACTTGGAAACTCCTTCTCAAGGCATCCTTTAAAAAAAAAAAAAATCTCAACCTAATGAAATCCTACATTTTGAATTTTCATCAAGTAGAACCACCCAAACGGGGCCTAGTGTGTGCAAACTTGCATGTTGCAACCCCTCAAATCACCACCAAGCCACTTCCTAGCACCCATAGTAATCATTCCCATGCATTGACATGCTACTCAACCTCGAAAGCATTCTCACTTGTCACCTTGTTGGCCCCTAATGCTATAAGCAATCATGGTTGCATGGTGCCACCCCATGAGGCCTTAGTCCCACATCAACATGGTTAGGGTGCTAACAAACAACCCTTATTAGGTAGAGCTGGTGCCCTCGCCAACTTAGCTTGCAGATTGATGGGGGAAAGCCTTTTAAAGTTTATTCAAGGAAGAAAGGGAAGACCTAAGTAAACTTTAAGTAGGATTAATATTAATTAGAATTGAATAGGGATTGGTATTTGTTGGAGTCTAATTAGGATTAGCTAGTTGAGTTATAATATAATTAGAATTTGAGTCATGATAGGTTATTAGAGTCCTAGTAGACTTTGGATTTCTTAGAGAAGCCTATAAATAGGCTAATCAATGTAAATCAAAGGAATGAATTTTTTATGAATAATATTATACTTTCTTTCATTGCAAGGTTGCAACCCTCAATGGTGAGACTCCATTGATTTTCTTCTAGGTGAGACTCCTAGAAGGCCTTAGTGAGACTCTAAGGTTTTCCATCTTTTCTTCATTGTTTCTTCTTTCTCTCTATTTCTTATCTTATAATTTTCTCTACCATAAAGTTTATTCTTTGTTCCTCTCCTTACACCCTAAAAATAAAACCCTAGCCCACCTACCCTTGAGTGTAAACAACCATCCTAGGGTTGTCCTACATCACAGATACTTCTGTGCTGCATCTTTAAATTGCCATAAGATTGTATCTCCTCTCCAGCTAGCTTTACTTTCTCGAGTCCTTTTCCAATGGACTAGGTAATGAATTCTTCTATTCTTTTTGTGTACTCCCATAGTCTGATGATCTAAGATCCTATAAATCTCTCAATCAAATTGCTTTTGAATAGTTGATAGTGCACACTTGTGTTGCACTCGATGGGATCTTGATCCTCATGAAAGGACTTCAAGAAACTCATATAAAAAGGATGAATTTTCAATCTATCAGGGAGTTCAACCTAAATGCAACAACACTAATCTTCTTTATTAATTTGAGAGGACCCATCATATTCGGGGATCAAGCCCCTTTGTACCCTCTTGCTGCTAATCTTCTTCTAAATTTGTGGTGTAAGCTTTAGCAACACTTTGTCACCCACTTGGATTTCTAAGGGCATTTGTTAGCATAAATTTTCATTTGTCTACTAGCTTTATTTAAACTTTTTTTGGCTTCTTCAAGTATTTCCTACAGAAATTTCACAAATCTTAATGCGACAATACTGATGTTGCACCTAATCTACATCCTAGCCAACATATCTAAAGGCTTGTGAGGTTGCTACCCAGTTGCCACCTTAAATGGGATTAATCCTATGGAAGAGTTTTTATATAAATTGTAACACAACTAAGCCACTTCCAACAATTCTAGCCAACTTTCTGCATAGGAATCACATAATGCCTTAAATATTCTTCTAATATTGCATTCACCTTCTTAGTCCGCCTTTGTTTGAGGGTGATTTGTAGTTGAGAACTTTAATTCTAATCCTAGCATCTTGAAGAGCTCTACCTAAGATTTTCCCATTAGTGAGAGTCTCTATTGTTTACTATATCTTCTAGTAAACTATAATGTTTAACTACATGGTTGAAGAACAAATAGGTTATTTTCTTAGCAGGACATGCATGTGGTGAAGATAAAAACCACCATATTTGGAAAATCAATTCATGATAACAAAAACTGACTTGTATCCTTGAACTTTTGGGAACCTATTAAGTAAGTCCGCATGTGGTGAAGATAAAAACCACCATATTTGGGAAATCAAATCATAATAACAAAAACTGACTTGTACCCTTGAACTTTTGGGAACCTATTAATTAAGTCCATTGAAATGCTTTGCAAGGATTCTCAGGGACAGGCAAAGGCTGTAGTAATTCCATTTGTCCATTGAAATGCTTTGCAAGGATTCTCAGGGATAGGCAAAGGTTGTAGTAATTCCATTTCTTTCTTCTTTGTCTTATCAATTGACCTACTAAGCATGACTTGACATAGGGCAACCACCTCATGTTTAATCTTTAGCCAGTAGAATGATTTGGCAAAGAGAGCCAAACTTTCCTGCTCATCCATATCAAAACTCGAGGGAAGCATGCAAAATTTCAAAGGTAAGGAATAAAGAATGCAAGGCAGTGATCACACTTAGAAGTGGAAAAGGATGTAAAGGGCCTACGCAACCAATGATAGAAGACAAGGGTACTAAAGAAAATGTTTCAACCTTGGAAGCAGATATGGAAATGGAAAGGGAATGTGAAAGGCTTGAAGAAATCAATAGTTAGTGAGAAGGGAAAATTTGCTAACCCTTTACCATTTCCTAGAGCAATTCAAAGGTAGAGGATAAGGGGTGAGATCTCAGAAATGTTAACAGTGTTGAAACAGGTTAAGATAAATATCCTCTTCTGGATATGATCAAGTAGGTTTTTGCATATACCAAATTTCTAAAAGATCCGTGGACTATGAAAAGAAGGATCAAGTTTAGCAAGAAAACATTCCTCATTGAAAAAGTGAGTGTGATAATTGAGAATATAGTTGTAGTAAAATACAAAGACCTGGGCTACCTCACTGTTTCAGTGAAAATAGGAGATACATATGTGGAAAAGGCTTTACTTGATTTGGAAGCTACTGTGAGTCTCGTACCTTACTCCCTCTACAAGTAGTTAGGTTTAGGATAACTCAAGGCCACTACCATGAACTTATCCTTCCCTGATTGATCCATCCAAAGGCTAAAAGGAGTAATGGAGGATGTGTTAGTACGAGTTGACAGGTTCTATTATCTTGTGGATTTTATAGTATTAGACATTGAGCCACCATGAAGGGGAGTGAATTCTATGCCAATCATTCTTAAGAAACCCTTTCGGCAACAACAAATGCCCTCATCAATTGTCAAAATGGGGTAATATAACTCTCTTTCGGTAATATGGCACTATATTTGAAAGTACTTAACTTGAATAACCAACAAGTTGAACACGAGGAGGTTGAGAATGAGGAAGTTTTCCAACTAGAAACTCTCATCTAGAAGCCTATTGACCAAACCTTAAACAATATGAAGCCAAAGGTTGATTCAAATTTGTCAACTAAGAGAGTAAAAGGAAAGAGTAAAAGGAAGTTGCTAAACATTCCCAAGGAATGTAAGAGAGTTAAGATGAATGATAAGTGTTAGGAGTTTTGGAGGAAAAACTATATGAATGGTGGAGGAGAGTAACAGACAAGTCAAAATTCTACCACAATAAGGGCAATTTGAGAAGAAAGTTCAAGCTAGGCGAGAAGGAAGTCCTTACGTTTTGCTCATCACCTTACTCAATCCTAAAATGGGCCATAAGTTCAAGGCGCAAGATCATTGCCTCAAGTTCTTCAAAGAGTGATTCCTATGACTAGAGGAAACTCTCCATCTCCTTGATGGATGGATTTAAAATGGATGATGCCTTTCAACAACTTCTAAGAGGTAATGTATGGTGGGTTGTTTTTGTTTCTCTTTGGTTTTTGTTTGAGTTTTTCTTCATTTTTATTTGTTTTTAGTCATTTCAAGTTGGTTTTAGTGTTGAGTTATGTGATGTAATCACCTAACAAATTTTTGAGTGGTAGCCAAGATGTTTGAAGCTATTTTGGGTGATAATGCATATGAGCCTCCAAGAGTGTTAATCAAGATGTTTAAAGATATTGCATGTTTTTGAGATGGTAAAGCTCCTAAAGGTATGTTGCCTCATTGCAATATCCTTAGTTTCCTATTTTTGGCATGTGAGTTGAGTTTATACAATTAGGTATTAAAGGAAAATAAGCTTTAAAAGTGCATTGTTGATTGCATCAATTTTTTTTCAATATTTTTAAATCATTAGATTTTCAAAAACTTCAAACTATATGCATCACGTTTCATTTTTTGAAGTTTAGGAAGGTCATGGTTAAATCAAAAGCATCATGGAAGCAAGAATGCGTACTTGAGTTCTAAAAGTTTGAAGTCATTTTTAGGTGGCTAAATTCAAAATTGGCATTAAATTTTGAATTCAAAAATGCCTAATTCGAAAATCCATATGATGAATTCGAAATTCACAATCCCCAACTTTGATATGAATTTTGGGATTCTTCCTAAGAGTTTTTAGGGTAAGCCATAGATACTTTCGAAGCTTGAGAAGTCATGAATCCAACCCTTTAAATGGTGCATGAATTGGAGTTGAAACGAGGGAGATATGATCATTTGAAGGGAAGTGCAGTGGCTAAATTCAAAATGGTAAAAGGACATCTTAAGGAAACACATGAGGCTTAGGTTGAAAGAACTAGCAAAGAAAATCTGCAAGGGACTAAGGGAGATACTAAACATGAAAGCATACTTATGTATAAGAAGAAAAGATAAGAAGACTAAGAGATTGTTTATCTTGTGTAGTCTTGCTTAGTTATAGGAAATTTGATCACTTGAGTATCTTGTGTGAAGGATGATATAATGAGTCATTATGCTTTCATAAATTGCATTATACATGTTTCATTCTTTTTATTTTCTCTACTTGCTAGGGACTAGCAAAAATTCAAGTTGAGATGGATGATTAGAGCTTAAATATGTGCTCCAAAGGCACATAATAACTATGAGTTATATAATATGAAAAACTCAAATCACCCAACTTAATCCAAATTGATGCTAAGACCCTAGTCACAAATTTAACTTCTGTTTTAAGATTAGTCTTAACTTTAAAGAATGAAAAGAATACAAGTTACAAGAATCGTTTCCAACCAAGGTAGAATAAAAGGGTAAATGCGCATAAATGAGAGACTTGGGACTTAAGAAGCATGAAAAGGCCAAACAAAGACAAAATGAGTAAGTCATAGACAGAAAGATAGGAAATGAATGTTATTGAGTAAGATAGAGGGCAACCCACAAAGATAGAGAAGGTCTGAAACAAATGCAATCAAGTTCACATGGAAAATTTGGAACTCAAAATCTGGTAACAGCACATACCTTGACTTTGCAATGAAGTTTGGAGCACTTATTGAGATCATTTTAGGGCAAACTACATATGGCTTCAAAGCTCAACAATCTAGTAGTTCAAATAATTCATGAATTGGAACCAAAATAAGGAAGATATGCATGTTTGAAGCTAATTGTGCAAAGAGGAATGTCGAGTTTAAAATTGATAGGTTGAGTTCTAATTGGTTTTTGGCTATTTGGAACTCATTGGAATGCAAGGATCAATTAGGCAATGGCTTAGTTCGAATCCCCCTACCTATTTTGAGCAAAAGAAGCATACTTCAAACTCGAAAACATGACGAACTACACAGACAGTGGATAAGTTCAAAATGGACTGAAAATTTCGAAGTCACCCCTTTGATTTCAAATTTAGCTTGTTTGGTTACTTATAAGTTCAAAATTAACTTTGGACTCATCCTTCTTTCAAATTCAGAGTCTGCTAGTCAAGTTTTGAGTTCCGAAACACATAAAAATGTGTTTTGAATACCTTCATCCAATTTGCAATGTATCCTAGACATTTAGAACTCATAATATTTTGAGTTTTTGGGTTGTTTATGGTGTTTCTTTTTTTTAGAATAAGTGGCCAATGGGAGTGTTCTGTATGTTAGATTTATGAATTTGCTATATGAACTCTCTTAATTTTAGGTTTAGTAGATCTTGGAGAGAGAAGTTTTGAAGTTTGGGAGGAAGAAGAAAAAGGTTTGAGTTTGCTTCCTTTCTATTTGATTCAATACATTTTTTAGTTTCTTTTGAATCAATACATGATTTTTGGTTATATTATGGATTGTGAATGTGAAATCACTTCCATGAGAGGCTAAAAAGTCATCTTAGGGTGTGAAGCATTAAACTTAGGGTTAGGAACTTAGAAATAAAGATAAAAATGAGATTATTGAATGGTTTGGGCTTTAAATCAAGAATCTTAAATTCTCTCCATGTTAGTTGGACTAAGGAATGATACAATAGAGCATTACTTGATACTAGTAATTCTTGGCACCCTTTATCACTAGTTATCCCTGTTTTCCTTATCATTTTCTCCTCTAAGCCAAAGCTATAAGGAGTAAAAAGGATAACAAAACAAAAAATTAAACTTGAGTTAAATTTCATTTATTTAATCATATTTAGGAATTTAAATTAAAAAGGCAAAATTAGGTTTCAGATACAACTCTGAGTTATAGAACTCAGGTTGATCAGAAGCGACTAAGGATCATAAAAAACCTAAGATCACCCTAACTTATGTTCCCAAAGTTGGATTATGGAAACCCCTGAACTTGAATCAGTTGAATTAAAAATCGATATTTGCTTAGTTATTAATTCAATTTTCTTTAGTTAATTCCATTTCATAAAATCAATTCATATATTATTTTTATTTTAAAATTTAAATAAAAGCAAATCATTTAAACTTAGTTTTGACAATTTCCATAGGCCAATTCTTAAGGATGATACTTAGAATTTAAGTAACTCTTTCTCTAGTTTTTCTTGGCTAGAGTTGTGTAATTAAGCTTAAGTATTTTGGTTCAAAAAAGAATCACAGTTGCATCTCCAAAAAAATTCATTGGTTGCCTCATCCACTCTAATAAAGAGAGTGGTCTTAGAATGGTTAGGGGCCTTGCTAATATACATCTCAATTCGAGTAACCTGCCCTTGTAGTGTCTCTATAACGCCACTATCTACTGTCTTTCTTGAGCAATGAGACTTTGATACCAACTATCATAAGCATGAAATTTACCCCTAAATTTTTTATGTAATACAATGTTAAGAAGCCTAATAAGCTAGTTTGGTCCAACCCTTAGGAAATGCATAATGTAACAAAACATGACACACTCTGTATAAGGAAAACCCCTAACTTGTATTAATTCTCAAGTAATTACAAGAAAAGGCCCCACAACTTTCCTTGGTGAGTCCATGCAAAGAAGAGTTGGCAAGGCACACTATATATAGGCAACAAGCTTCCGCCATTGCCATATATCTAGCACTTGCAATTGCTTGCCTTTGCTCATGCTACTTGTCACTGCAATTGCATTACTTGTTTCTACTCATGCAACCCATACCATGCTCAATAGCCTACTCATTAGGTCATGCCACCTTTATATAACCATTTTTGGAGAGAGTGATACTCTCCTTGCCCTCCCTAAAGAGTTTTTTAAGCATTCTCATTTTGATAGGAGGAGACATCCTAATGGATTTCACAAGCATAATGAATTTTCTATAATTAAAGAAAATTCAGAAAAAATATTCCTCTGTTGGAAACTACTTCTCAAGGCATCATCTTTTTAGGAAAAATCTCAACTCAATGAAATTCCACACTTGAATTTTTGCTGAGTCGAGTCACCCACGTGGTGCTTTGTGTGTGTAAGTCTACATGCTGTCACCATGTGTTGCTACCCTCAAGTCACCACCAAGTCATTACCTAGCACCCATAGTCCTCTCTACTCATTCTCCATGCATTGACATGTTATTCAGTCTTGCAAGCATAGCTACTTGTCACCTTATTTGGAACATGGCATGTCACTCCACATGCCATAGGCATTCATGGATGCAAGGTGCCACTACATGAAGCCTTGATCCCACATCAACATAGTCAAAGTGTTGATGCTATGCCAGAAGGTAACAGACTAGACTGTTACTAGCTTATTCCAAAGATATTTCAGGCTGAACTATTGATGGAAACGGATACCACCTAAGGCTCTGTGTTGGGTAACTGTGAAATTTTAATTGGAACCTATATAACCAAAAGGATAAGGACCATCTGGTGTTGTCTAATGTCGTTTCATTTGTGTAAGTGATGATCTCCAACATAGGAAACAACAAATGGTGGCTTGAGATGCCGATATTATGCCATCTCCATGGCACAGATATGGGGTCACCTCTTCTCATGTTGCAATCTCCTCCATTGCCATTGGTTACGTTGTTTTATTTTTGTTTTGTTCTTTCTCCATTGTCAAAAACATCTTTAGAATCTAACATATTGGTTTATTAAACAAGAATTGCAGTAAAGATGCAGCAAAAATGATTGTAGGAATATGGTTTGGGTAGAGAATAGGAAAGATAAGTCATTGGGACTGGATGCATAATAGATCTTTTAATCCTTAAAAGTAATATAAAACCGAGAAAAGAATCATTGCCATGCATCATTGTCAATGAAGGATTACCTTGGCTGCCTCAATCTCTAATTCTTGCTTCTGAACATCAAAGGAGAGTGGGCGCATCATGCAAAGGAAGAGCAAATCCGATTTTTCAAAGAATGACTTGTGGGTTTGCCTATAAAAAGGGAGTTAGACAAGTGGCACAACTTTGCTACGAGGATAAATAAGAACTATTATGGATGTAGGCAGAGGAGACAGATATTCTATATATAATGCAGCTAGAAACCATCAGAATAAGGTATATCTTAAAGCACAAATTTCATGTAGACCATTTTCCAGATCTTCCAAAACCGTAAACAAATATAGTTGGGATTACTCTACTCATAGAAGATCTATTGGGTTCACAGACAATTCCCTTTTCAGTAAGCTTATACCCATAAAACTATAATACCATATAAGAAAGTCTAAAGTAGTGGCTTTAAGGTAAGAATTCATGCACAAAGGTTTCAAGCAAATTACCCACAATGATCAGCAACATATGGCCTATCTATCGATTATTGATAACAAAGAAATTTGGGGTTCAGTGTAAGTGAAAATATCTGAAATATTGTACCTGAATCCTAGGATTTCCACAAATTCTGTGTCAATCTGAAGCAGTAAAAACCAGCTCTTAGAAAGACCACCAACACTTGAATGTGAAACTTGAAAGCATAGCTTCACATTCACTGTAAAATGCATAATCAGACATTTATCACTTACATTTGTCTCTTCTTTTACTTCTCTCACTGCTGCCTTGAAGATATCCTCACCCTGTAGATTGCAGAGTTCAATTAGAATCACAAAAAAGAATAAATAAAAGAACAGTGTTTAGTTTTAGCAACAATGAGCTGTTTCCATGATTAAGGCACACACCGCATCAACTACTCCAGTAGGGATCTTCCATATTCCCATTCCTTTTAACTTCCCGCTCTTTTCCTGGACCACAAGCAGCTACCAACCAAGAAATTTCCAGATTCAAAACCCTCAACACAAAACAACAAGGATGACAAATCTAAAAACAGACTGTTTTTAAAATCACATGTACAAGAGTGCATTTCATGAACAATAATAGGATCAAGAAACATGAATGTCTTCAAGTTAAACCCATGGTTATGAGAAGGCATACAGTCAGTTTTGTCAAAAATCAACTCAACAAAGATTAGAGGAAGCTCTCATGTGCTGCTGTATAAATAGATCCATGTGGAACAACTGAACAAAAATGAAATGACCCATGAGTATTCATGTTACGGGAATATTAAGCCAAACATGAGGTTTAGCCAGAAAATATTGTTGGGATAGGGGAACTAGCGTCTATCCCTTGACCATTACAGATTTCCAAATGAACCAGGGAGACTCCTCTTTGGGTTAAACATATTTCTGTAATATATCTATAACTAGAATGATTATAATAAAATCATGGACCTGCAGGAATACCTCTCTTTTATCATTCATGACAATGGCACCAATGCCTACTCGGTGTGTGGCATTTGCAGGGATAGTACTAGTGGTGGACTCAGAAATCCAATGAACAAGCATCAGGTAATCTGGCTCAGCATGATGATAATGAAATCCCTCCTGCCACCCGTGTAACAGATGTACCATGTAAGAAGTCAATGATCAAGGCAATAGATCAATTCAGATTACTGAAGATAACATGATACAGAAAACATTCTACAAGTTTTGACTGGGAGTTCTAAGAAGTTGGCTGAGTTAAAAGTATTCAAACTGTAAATCACTGAACCACTTCTAGGTAGAGTGCCTTTACTGTAGATAGTAGAACACCAAATGTCAACAATCATAGTAAATACACAAAGAATAACAAGTAAAAGAAACTAAGATAAAAAAATAAAAATAAAAACAAAATTCAGCATGATGGAATCAAGTTATGTGGATTCTGTTGAGATGATTATTGCATAATTGGGTGGTTAGGTGCTCATTCCTATGCCTACCTATAGTCACGATTTAAGTCTGTGCAGGTCCAGGGGAATTACCTTTACTGCACTTTCAATAAGATTTGCAAGGCCAATGGGCAATTTAATCCAAACACCCCTTTTGCCCTGCAAAACAAATCATAATCAATATATCAAAGAGAAAAACCCCAGAAAGTTTCTTGATAGAACAATATTCACACAGTGGCCAACTTAGTATGTTGAAAAGGGAAAGATTATGTGGCTCAAAATCCATGTTATTTAGTGTCCTGAAGGTTGTTGACTAATAAGCTATATGTAAAATGATGATCCAAAGCAAGGACGTTCAATGACCCACCAAATCAAGCATCTTTGAGTACGAGGGCCTCGTTTTGAATAATTGAACTGCCTCTCATTGAGCTTTATACTTCTAAATATACCTTTTACACAACATAACTTCCTTTACAACAACAGCCAACAGTTCACAATGACATACATGAGAACCCCTTGGAAACAACCCAGAGGAAGTTTATATACCTTGTATCCCATAAGCTAAAAAATTGGGAAAACTGAATAAAATATGAAAATTTAAGTATCATTTATTCTTGAGAAACTCTTCTTCATCACTCTGTTTTGTCTTCATATCTCAACTTAAATAGTAAACAGAGTCTAGCCTCTCTTCTAGCTGACTTCCAGGGTTGGAAAGCAGGGCATGACCTTTTGGAAGTCATAGTACCATGTCAAGTAACATGTATAAAGCTAGAGATCAATTAAATACTTTCCCCCTGTCTACTCCTCATAGCAAGCCTAAAGCCTCAGAGTTGATTCAATTTATTTTCAATTAGCAAGAGCGGTTATCAGAGATCAAGTCAACCAATTCTGAAGGAAATTGATTGAAATGAACACCTACCTGTTTCCTCCACAGCGATATCGAAGCTCTAAGTGCAGTGAGAAAGACCTTGGAGTCCATAGGCTTTTCCATGTTCACCATGACACCTTCATGTTCATCATTATTCCCGGAGAGTAGTTCAACATGTTCATATCCATTTTCAAGAACCTGCGATGATGAATCTATTGAAAGTGACATCGATTATGATCACCCAAGCTCTAGCCTCATGCCTGAAAGCACAAGAATTACATAAGCTGTTACTATGTTACATAACGAAAATACATTGACTTTAAGCTTTTGGTGAGATGTAGCATTTTCCATCAGGAAATAAGGATTTTTGGTTTTTATAGTAAGTCCTTCATAGCCATCATCCTTCATTCCATTCGATTCATTTTTTCTCATTTTGGATCTCAAAAATGATGGGGTTATAAAGATGGTAAAATGCTTTTAAAAAAATTCCTTCAAAACCAGCCAATTTTTGAGCATTTCCTTTCCTTTCTCTTGTTCTTCCAGAAACCAAACACACCCCAAAATTCTTGGCATAAGAGAATAATGAGATCCCACTATGACTCCACAGCCAAACAAGTTTACAATCTCTAAATCCAGACACTTGCTCAAAACAACTTCAAAAGCACCAAATAAAGAAAACACACTCTACACTGAATTCAACTCTTACCCACAAACTTGGATCAACCAGAGAAACGTCCCACAGAAAAAAATAACCAGATTAATCAAAGTCGAGAAAAAAAAAAAAGGAACCCCCACCCAAAACAAAGAAAAAAAAAAATCATAACTTACAGCGCAAGAAAAAGAAAAGGGAAAACAATGACTACCCAGTATCAGCACATGGCCTAGAAGCTCTAATTTGCAGAACTTTAGGTGCTGAGGGCAGAGTTTCGACTGAGAATTGAAGAGTGAAATGTGGATGACTGGCTGTTCAAAGCCCAACTATACATATATATATATATACATGGATCTGGTGGGATTGCTGACGTACGTCCATCCACGCCACAAACCAATAGGAGCCATTCCAGCGTCATGTGGATCCCATCATTAGCCGCCCTCGTTGATTTCGTCAACGTGGCAGATGCACAGAGGAACCATTGTAGCCACTTGGTGTTCGCCCGCCACGGGAGGAGGGTCAACCGAGAGAGACGTTGGTGGTGCTTTGGCGCCGCGCATCGAGTGGTGGCATTAAGTTACGGATGTGCCAATATTCATAATTTTAAACTATGGTTGTGTGGAAGGGTATTTTAGGTATTTCCAGTTGGCCATCCACTTTACAACTGGATGCCTTATCCTCTGTTTGGATCATAAAAAATCAGCAGAGAAAAAACATTGAATATAATTATTTAAATAAAAAATAAAAAAAATTCTGCATTCTAAAGATGAAAAAGAAAATTAAAAAAATAAATTAGCCTATGTTTAGTTCCAAAAATATTAAAAAAAAAAATTTATATTTCATTTCACTATAAAAAAATATTAAAAAAAATTAAATATAATTCAAATTAACTAGAAATTTACACATTTTAAATTATCTAATTAGAGAAAAATAAGTTAAATAAGTTTAAATAAATATATAAAAAAAATTATTTTTCTTTCACTTTTTTTTTACTTTTTTTTTCTCGTATTTTCTCTCAAAATTTTCAAGCCAAACATAACCTTATTAAATTAAACTTTTTCTTTTCTTTTCTTATATCCTTTAAAAAAATAAATAAATAATTAAAGCAAAGTCATTAAAGTCCACAAAGATGGTGATGGCAAAGCAAATGCTACCCAAGTTCAATAATTAAGCATTAGATAAGGAAAAAAATTTGTGGGATGGGACTCTCAAATTTGACTTTTGAGGATTGTGGATGCAAGCCAAACATCCTTGTATACATTATATGCCTTGCTATAAATGCCTTTTATAATCCTATTAATAAATTGAATCTCTTTATATATATATATATATATATATATATATATATATATCTTAATCCAATTTATTGTATCTATTGTCATCTAACATTCTCAATTTTATCATATATTTTTAGTAATGATGATATGAACTTCGCCATTGATAGAATTGAGACCTCGATTTTTTTTTTTTTTTGTCTTGTATTGAATGACTTCAAACTTTTGACCAAGTAAAATTATGTTTAATATTATTGAGTTTGAATTTTATGAGCATTGATGATGACTAATTATTGAAAGTGTATTCACTATTCAAATTTTCATTAATTATTGTGTGGTATCGAGTTTTTTCAAAAAAATTAAAATAAAATAGAAGATTGATATTTTTTTTCTCGATCTTTTAAGACCTTAAAAAAAAAAAAAAAAAAAAATCTCCCAACATGAGGTTCTCGTGATTTGAATCTATCACCTATAACTCTAATATCATTTATTGGATTGAGTTTTGACTATTTTATTTGAAAGCCAATTTTTTGATATCCAATGAAAAGAAGTTAAGACTTTTTATGATATTCCACATTACAACTTAAAATATGTATATCTAAAAAATGAAAATTTTGTTATATTGAACAATATTCATGATTAAAATATTTAAACTTTACAAATAATTTTTTTATATTATGTTATTTAATATATAAAATAATTTATATATATCATATATTAATATTATTTTATAAATATTTGTTTAGTTTTTCATTTTTAATCGTAAATTTAATTTATAATAAATAAAAAAAATTATTTTGTAAAATGAGTATATTAAAAAATAAAAAACTGATAAAAAAATGAATTTTTGATTCATGGTATGTGTGTATCCCATATCTTACCATAAGATTAACATATCCTATGTGAAATGGATGAAAAAAAAAAAAGGAGGGGGAATATCCCACAATTTATCGTATCCTATGTTTGATTGAACATAATATTTAATAAGTGATGAAATAACTTATTATATTTCATCACTAGCCAAACATAAGATATAATATAATATCTCATTTCTTATCCTATTTCATATTATATCCGATCAATCAAATATGACTTTAGAGTAGATGAAAAGCGAATAATTATGTAATCATACCTGGTTGACAAAAAAGAAATTTTTTGGAATGTTAAGATTAACATTTCATGACATGCACACATTCCAACAACCTTGAAAATTCCATAAACGCCCCTTATTTTTTAGTTGTTTTGTCACCCAAGCAGCCATATTGAAACCCATTTAAAATGGCCACATAGACTAACACCACTAAGACATGGCTGCTATTCCATTGCCACATCAGCAATCCACGAGTACATGCGCATAGAATTCAAAAAAAAATAAAAAAACCAAATTTAAGAAAATCAAATAAACTCTATTTGTTTTGAAAAACAAATATTGGGATTCTTAGGGTTGGTTTGGCCATGTTTTATAAAACTTGTTTTTAAAATCCATTTTTTATTCTTTAACTTAAAAATAGTTTTTAAAAATAAGTTTAGAAAACACGACCAAATGAGCCCACATTTTCCTTTTAAAGATTGGTTTCAAAGAATAACAACAGTGTTAGAAATTTTATGTTTTTAAAAATGGAAATTTTTTTAAATCATATGGTCAAATAGACTTTTAATTTCTTTTTTTTTTATACAGAGTATGCTTGCATAATTCTCCCTAATAAATAAATTATAATTTTTTTTTTAATTCTTTGATTACATTTAAAAAAAAAAAAAATCTCTTTAGCTCTTTATAAAAAAGTATAAATGATTTTAGAATATTTAATTTTTTTTTGGATATTTGAAAATGAATTTTAACTGTGATAAAGGATAAAATGTTTTTTTTAATCAATTTTTATTATTTTTATTATTTTCTTATCATACTAATTGATAGTTGAAAGAAAAAAAAAACTGAAAAATGAAAATTATAAATTTAAATAAATAGAAAAGCTGAGTCTTTTATTTATAATAAAATAATGAGATTGAATTCAAAAATCTTGAAACCTTTGTTAGTATTATTAGAATTATAGTCTTAAATAATTAAATAATTTTGCAAATAATTTTTTTTCCATTTATTTCTCAATTATAAAAATATTATTATTATAGTAAATAAGTGTCATTATTTGTCTCAAACTTGTGCAGAAAAAAAATATCACACTAAATCATATTTTTTTTAAAAAAAAAATCTTTCATCTTCTCCCATCATTTTTCCACCATTAGCCATATATCCTACTTTTATATAAAAATTAATATTATCATTATAAATGTTGGTAAAATATTAAAATTTAGGTTTTTTTTTTATTTTTAAATATTAAATTTATAATTTATAATTTTTATGAACAAAAAAGTATATAAACACTCTTGACTGAAATGATAATTAAAATATTTTTTAAATTAAAAAATAAGTACCTAGAGATTTATTTATTATAATTTCTTGTTTCCATTTATATATTTGATCGCATTAGTTACAATTTGAGCATTCACATCTGTATTACTAACATTATTCATGACTTTAGTGTATTGAGAGTAGCATAGAAGATTCAAGTCATAGGTTCCTAGTAGATTCATATAATTAGGTAATCCATAAAAGACTATATTGCACTACCTCTTAAGTGGATGAATGACTTATCTTGGTTATCGATATAGTTTTCCTATTGTGACTTGTGAGTGCGCTATTATGTATTGTTGCATATTGGATAGAACCTTCCGTGAATCATGACATTGACTATCGAGTAGTCATAATTTACTAAACTATTATACTATATGACCTCTCCACTTTGAAATATTGAGTGATCTTTCAACGACTTTAACCTATGGGTGAGACCTTAAGGTAGTCATATATTCCCTGTAGTTTGGTTCTATGTGACAAAGATCGAAAACATAACCATAAAGTGGAAAATCGTGAAATTTTTTAGATCTCTCTTCCAACTAAAGTAGGATATGAGAACCTTTAGATCCAAAGATACGATTTTTATAGCACCTAGATTGAAGATTCTAATTTTGAATGCTTACGTTGCGTAGATCTAGTATCCGTAGGAAGACTAGATGCATGCACTTGTTTGGAGTTAGGAATGGTGTTTCCAAATATTCTAATAAAAGTCCCTACAATATAGGTACCCATGATCAGAGACAATTGGTGTGTTATATAGTTTTGAATGAATTCTTGTTTGATGTTACTAAAAAGCATGGAAATTGAATTTTGTATGTTCGATTTTTTGAATGAATCCTTTTTTATTGAGCTATGACTCACTTTTCTCTAAAAATCTCTTTTTCAAATGTAATTAGAAAGATTAAGAAGATAAAGAATAATGAAGTGCCATGTGAAGCTTGAAGATTTCCTATTGTTTATTTTCAATATAATTTTCCATTGTAATTATTTGTATAAAAAGCTACTTGGTGTTGTATATGGAAGGAAAATGAGAGTTTGAAGGTGAAGAAGTATTGTACTATTGTGTATTGGAAACTGGCTTAAAGATTTTTATTCTAAGGTAAATAAAATTTGAATTTTGGTTGCATAAATTTAAGATTTTCAATTGTAAATTGGTTTCTAAAGTTTAAAAGTCTTTATTGAGGTGCATTAAGATAATGTGTGTAGGAATTCTTTTAACCTAAGGTACATAAGTTTACCAAAACATAAGGTGCACAAGTTTTATAGTAACAAAAGGGTGTGCAACTTAAGTGAGGGTGCATTAGTTTTATTGCACTTGAATGTACTTAAAAATCAAGTTCAATTGTCACATTAGTCAAAAGAGTATAAATAAGTAGGGGATGAGTCTTCCTATAAAAAGTATGAGCCATAACCTTACTCAACCGATGAGTGGGTTTAAACATCATGAACCATGGGTGGAGCAATAGCCTAGTAATGTTGGATCCTTAAAACCTAACAAATCAATGTCATAGCCATTACAAAGGTTAAACCCACACATAAATATGTTAAACTAGAGTCTAGGAACGTAGTAAGATTTTCCCATAGAATACATGGGTATAATGATGGTATGCAACATGTGAATAGATGAAATAGACTCCCATATTCTCTCTTGAAAAATACGAGGAATAAAAATATCTCTAAAATCATAAAGAATCATTTGACACTTTAGCTTAAAACGCATCTTAAAGAACCTATCATAGAATGTTATCCTATGCACCCTAGAGTAGAAATAATGAATAGGAATGTCATCAATTGTGTAGAGACAATGAATAAGAGTTATGTCACAAGGATACCTAGATGTAAAGGTGAACCTACTACTAGACATACCCTTAGCATGTGCTATATGAGAAAATGAATGATAATTGAGGAAAGAAAAACTAACTTAAGAAAGTATACAGTTAGAAGTGTCATGGACTTTATATTAAAATGTAACATAGAGTAAGATTTGATGAAATAGGTGAATACTAGGATAGAATGGCCCTGCAAGTGAAGACAAGGGTACTTGAAAAATATTGGAAATTGAGAAAATAAAGGGCTAATTTAAATAAATAGCAATACCCAAGAGAGAGAGAGAGAGAGAGAGAGAGAGAGAGAGAGAGGGGGGGGGGGGGGGGGCTGAATTGGAGTTAAAAAATTTCTTTTTAAACATAATAAAATTAAGCACAAAAAACACAAATATAAAGAGATAAGGTAAGCAAACTCAGATTTATAGTGGTTCGACACTTCCTTGCCTACATCCACTCTCCTTAAGCTCCTAACCGAGTGTGGGTTCCACTTATATTTGAAGTTTCAACCAAGCTTCTAATCACTTTTTATACTTGGATTCCGACTCCAATGGACTCTTACACAATCTCTTCAAGTTTCTACTCACTTGAAGGTTTTAACACACAATTAACAAGTTTGAATCTCTCAACCTAGCTCAACAATGGCTCAAATACAACTCAAAGCTAGGATGAATCACAAAGGTGCACTAAAGAATATGCAAATGAAGATTTAATGCACCAAGAAAAGAATGAGAGATTTTATGGCAATAACAAGTAGGTACACAAATAAATGCAGGTGTTCTCTTACTTATAAATAAAGTAGAACTCTTAATTTATAGGTTTCTAACATCGGGAGCCAAAAAACCAAAAAACAACCTCGACCGGTTGAGTTGGGGTTCGATCGTTTCACTAGTTGTTGGAGCATTAAATGCTTGGTAGGTGACCGTTACCCTCGATCGAGCCTCGATTGGGAAGACAAATCTCTCGATCGGGAAAGAAATATTACTGGAAAAAAGAGAAGGTTTTTTACAATGTTTTCAGAATCAAATCGGTCATTGAACTGGAAAAGTTAACGATTTACAGTTCATTGGTCGGACCAGTGGTCGAACCGGTGACGTTATAAATATATAATTTATAAATTATTAAAATTTAAAATAATTATAAAAATAAAAATAATTAATAATTGTTATCTGAAAATATTTCATAAAAACAAAGTAAGATAGAAAATAATTTTTAAAAAATAAATATAAGTTTTTTTTTTAGTTTTTCACAAAATTTTAAAATAAAAAATAATTTTATTTTTTTTGAAATTCTTTTAACATAAAAATAATTTTAAAAGCAAGTACATAAAAAAAAAAAAAACATGGTAAAATATGGGACTTTTTGTGAATGCAAAGTGGAATTAAAACATAAATAAGGTAGAAGAAAATAAAAACCCTAAACCGCACCTCGAAAGGGACTAAAAACTCCTAACTTCCAAAGTTGGGGTTTGACTAGCCTTAAAGTTTACTGCTTCTTAAGATAGTTGTAGTTGTCAGGGAAGGAGTTAGGATGCCTAAAAGATAGTATAAATTTATGCCTAAATCTTCCTTTTCCTTCCGCCACTCCACCACTACTCATCTACCACCGTCGACGCCGTCCATGGGAAGCGTACTTAATCCAAAATCGAAGCTCTCCCACTCTCACCCTAAGGATGACGAATATCTTAGTTGCGTCATTCCCAAACGCATAGCCGTCTTCGAATCCATCAAAGCTCAACAAATCGCTCATCGCCAATCCATTTCCAACGACTCCATCAAGTAATCTAGCTATTTCTATGTTTTATAAATATATATGTTTTTTATTTTCCAGCGGGAGAAGGGGAGCGCGGGGGGTGGGGGGTTCCAGCGAGGTCACAGGGGTCTTGCTGATGGGAACGATGACAGTGGGAGAAAAAACAAAGTTGAATTGGACCACTGATTGAGCCGATCCAATTCCGGTTTGACCACTTTTCAGTCCAATTGACCGGATTAGACCGGAACAGTCACCGATCGATCAGTCTGGTTTTTAAAACCATGGTTTTTTGTATCTCTCAACCAGACCTCAACCGGGAAGAAGTAACCTATCGACCGGTACTCTAACCGGTTGAGCTGATTGGCCAGTGCCTCGACACGTTCATCATTTTTGGCCTGAAAACCTATCTTTTTCAAGTCTTTTTGCTTCTAACACTTAGGCAAGGTCTTTAGGTAAAATTATATGTCAATTTTGAAATGTTTTGCCTAAGGTTCATTCGATAGAACTCGAATTTTGATGGAAATGTGACTATAATGCATAAACCGATTTTTCAAATATGCATGAAATGATATGAAAATCCTAAGTATACCCATGCATTCATCTTACATATGTTTTCTATAATTAAAATGTCTTTCAAAAGTCTTGATTTTGCATCCGTTAGATCCTTTTATGAATTTCCAAATTAACACCTAAAATTCTTTATAATTCAAATCAATTAGTAACTTAACCATGGTTTGTTATTATTAAAACATGATTAAGAGAACCATTGGGCTAACAATCTCCTTTTTTTTTTTATGATGACAAACCTTGGTTATTTAGGAAAAAAAGAATCTTTCCCTCGAACCAATCATGGATCAACAATCAAAATTTAAGAACTTTAAACCAAGATTATCAAAACATATTAGAGAGAAATTGCAATAAGAAACAATGTAAGTCATCAAATATATAGGCATATCATATATCATAAGTCAAATGTATCAATGTCCAATGTGTACAATTCAAAAAAAAAAAAAAAATGCATGTGTGAGTCTCCTATATCTAGCCTTCTAGATCCTAAAATATATCCTCATTTTGGCAACATAAAAACGAAAGAAAGAGGGTCCCCAATGAATCAAGGCTGAGGAGATGAAGATGGAAACACAAAACACAGATAGGTCATCATCTCTTCATGCTAACGTTCCAAGCGATCCTCAATACGCTCAATCCTTTACTAGAGATACTCAAACTACGAAATGAAGCCAACCTGATACTGATCCATACGATTCTCCATAGAGTAGAAATGTGTATCGCTAACCACAACAAGCTTCTTCATGTGAGTGCCAAGAAAGCTGATTTGAGCAGATAAATCTAACCATGGAGCATAGTAAAAAACAAGAGGTGCCTGAGGATGTGGTATCTCAGTATGGGTAGGCTCAGTGAATGTAGGTCCAGAGCAGGAAGACTCGATGTATGATGGCTGAGTAGATAGACCCTCTATAAAAGTCGGCTCAATCATCATCAACTCAGAGAATGTAGTCTCAAACTGAACACCCTTTGTATGGAGTGGAGGAATGTCAAGCTCGGGCCCTCATTACTGATAACCACTCTGAGGGTTTACTCTACCCTCCATCTCTTGAATCTTTGTCTCCACCTTAACTCTAGGATGTGCCCGTTCCTGTCCTTGGGCCTGTGTTGGTTCTCTCTCTGCTTTTCTCACCCAAGAACCATTTGGGGCATTCTCAAATTTCATCCTCCCCATGGACTGATCATTATATGTATCATATGTACTGAGGGCCTCAAAATTCGTCTCTCTACTAAGGTCAATGCCGACATCCTTGAATACTCTGGTAAGGAAGCGACTATAGGGAAGTACACGAGTCATGCTCTCACAACATGCAATCATGTGCATCATCATGAAATATCCTAAATGGATTCGTCTCCTAGTCAAAATGGAATCTATAAGGAATGCCTCATAATAAGAGACCTTATCTTGGTGTCCACCCCGTGGTAAAAAAATAAAGCATAGCATATAGTGTAGTATTCTACTAATGACCGTCAAGTTGTGTGCTAAGGGTTTGCCCATCCTGTGGGCGTTTGGAAGTCCACAAATCCTCTTCATAGCCTTTCTAGGCTCAAATCCCGGCACAGTGGGCATATCTTGGACTTGTATACTTTGAGTCCAATTGGAGCAATATCAAAGATACGACAAATAATCTCTGGGTCCAAACGAATCTCAACTCTTCTTATAGTAGAAGTGATCATGCCACTCATGCCATAATTTGCCCTCGAGTAATCGCACCAATGTCGGAAAAACCGGCTAAAAAATAGTAACTGTAGACAACCAACCCATTATCGTGAATAATCCTTCAAATCCGAAGTGGTAAAGTTAGAGGAACTTGATGTTTCTTCTGTGCGTCTCTAAGCAAAATACTGCTTGTACCCCTGGTAGCCCTCCACGGTACTAAACAAGGCGGTGTCAAACTGAGCCTTTTGGCGTGCCTCTGGATGAGACGGCTCAGCTAGGTGTTTGCCCTGTACCCTGGAGGTTGCAGGCTCTCACCTAGGGGCCATAGAAGAAGGAGATAGAGCAAGGTGAAAAGAAAGAACTGGTAGAGGATCACATTTGAAAGCCTGATGAACGAAAATGGAGAGGAATCTGTGCTAGAGCTGACTGTGACGCACCTAAGAAAGAGAAGACGACTCAAAACGGAAACCCTAGCTTTCAAAGTCTTCAAAAATCTCCCAAAATCAAGTCAATCGGTCCAAAATGTATCAGGTCTACTAGTGATCAAATATAGCAAAGAACCTATCATGCCTCTATACATAGTTGAGTCAATGGATTTACCTTTCTCATCCTTATCAAGCTTGATGGATGAGCTCATTGGAGTCTTCATTGTATTGGCTTCTTCCATGTTGAACCTTTTGAGAAGATCTCTTATATATTTTGCTTGACTGATGAAGGTTCCTTCCTTTAGTTGCTTGATTTGAAGTCTAAGAAAGAAGTTGAGTTCCTATCATGCTCATTAATTCACTAAGCATGCACTTAGAAAATTCTTCACAAAGAGAGACATTAGTAGCTCCAAAAATAATATCATCAACATATATTTGAACTAAGAGCATGTCATTTTCTTTGGTCTTTATGAAAAGAGTTGTGTCAATTTTTCCCATTTTAAAACCCTTTTTCAAAAGAAATTTACTCAATCTTTCATACCATGCTCTAGGTGTTTGTTTCAAACCATAAAGTGCCTTTTTAAGTTTAAAAACATGGTTAGGAAAGTTAAAGCTTTGAAAACCAGGTGGTTGTTCAACATATACTTCTTCATTTATAAAGCCATTTAATAAAGCACTTTTCACATCCATTTGATATAAAATAAATTCTTTAAAACATGCAAAGACAAGTAGCATCCTAATGGCTTCCAACCTAGCTACGAGGGCAAAGGTTTCTTTATAATCTATTCATTCTTCTTGATTAAAACCTTGGGCTATTAATCTTGCTTTATTTCTAACAATTATACCATTTTCATCCATTTTATTTCTAAAGACTCATCTAGTTCCAATAACACTTTGATTTGAAGGTCTTGGCGCTAATTCTCATACTTCACTTCTTTCAAATTGATTTAACTCTTCTTGCATAGCAATCATCCAATTTTCATCAACTAAAGCATCATTTATATTTTTAGGCTCAATTTGAGATATAAAAGCAAGATTAATGCAAATATTTCTAAGAGATGATCTAGTTCATACCCCACTAGATGGATTACCTATAATTTGATCTTATGGCTGGTTGATAACAAGCTTCCAATTTTTAGGAAGGTCTTGTCTTGATTCACCTTGCACTTGTTGAGGAGGAAGTAGTGCTAATGGTGATTCTTCTTTCTTAGGATCCTCTCTAATTTCTTCTTGTTTCCTTCTATCTTCAATTTGCAATTTTCCCATGAATGTCTCCAAACCTAAAGCATCATCAAAACTCTCTCTTTCTTAGAGAGAATTGTTAGATTCATAAAAAATAAAATGGATGGACTCCTCTACAACCATGGTTATTTTGTTGAAAACTCTAAAGGCTTTACTTGAAGTTGAGTAACCAAGGAAAATTCCAATATCCGATTTTGCATCAAAATTTTCAAGATTGTCTTTGGTGTTTAATATAAAACATTTGCGCCAAAAGACTTAAAATAGCTAATGTTGCGTTTCTTGTTTTTCCAAAGCTCATAGGGAGTTTTCTTAAGAATGAGCCTCAATAATATTCTTTTTAAAACATAACAAGAAGTATTGACCGCTTCGGTCTAAAAATATTTTGGTAAATTGTTTTCATTTAGCATGGTTCTAGCCATTTCTTGAAGAATTCTATTTTTCCTTTCAACTACCCTATTTTGTTGAGGAGTTCTAGGAGCCGAAAAATTGTGGTTAATACCATGCTCATTGCAATAGTCTTCAAAATCAATATTTTCAAATTCTCTCCCATGATCACTTCTTATACAAGTAATCGTAAAACCCTTTTCATTTTGAACTTTATTGCAAAACTTTGAAAACTTATAAAAGGCTTCATTCTTTTGACTTAAAAACAAGACCCAAGTGTATATAGAGAAGTCATCCACAACAACATATGCATAAGATTTTCCTCCAAGGCTTGGTGTCCTAGATGGACCAAATAAATCCATATGCAACAATTCAAGAGGCCTAGTTGTTGAAATGAAATTTTTGTTTTTGAAAAAGTTTTTTATTTGCTTTCCCATTTGACAAGCTTCACAAACTTTGTCTTTTTGAAAATTTATTTTGGAAAGGCCTCTAATAAGTTCATCTTTGTTGAGTTGGGAAATGAGGTCCATGTTAGCATGTCCCAACCTCCTATGCCACAACCAACTTTGATCATGCATGCTTGAAAAGCATCTATCATGACCATCATATTTTGAAATATTTATAGTGTAAACATTATCACATCTATGGCCCACTAAGATGGTTTTATCATTTTAGATATCCTTGATGATGCAATGAGATGCTTCAAAAATCACTTTAAAACCTTTGTCACAAAATTGACTAATGCTTAAAAGGTTATGTTTTAAACCATCCACTAATAAAACACTTTCAATAAGAGAGGATGTGTTATTACCAATGTTGCCTTGGCCAATGATTCTTCCTTTTGCATTGTCTCCAAATGTGACATATCCTCCATTTCTCTTTGTAAGGAAAGCAAACTTGGATTCATCCCCGGTCATGTGTCTTGAGCATCCACTATCCAAGAACCACTTATCCTTCTTTGAACCCTACAAAATAAAATTCAAGTTGATTTAGGTACCCATATCTTTTTGGGTCCTTGAGGGTTAGTGACCTTGAATTTTTCAATTCAAACCTTTTTACCTTTTGCATTTTTGAAAAAAATTTCTTAAGGGACATGTACTCCTAATCTGCCCTCCTCTTTCCACAAAAGTTGCAAGTGGTAGAAAGACTTGCACTTGAGGGTTCTGTTACAAAGTAGCTTTTAAAATACTTTTGATTTTTTGAAGATTTGAATCCTAGCCCTTGTTTGTCAAAAACACATTTTTGGCTAGCTAAAATCATTTCAAAATATTTTTGTCTATAAGAGAAAATTGAAAGAGAGAAGGTCAACCATTCATTTTTCTTTCTCAAAATCTCATTTTCTTTTTCAATATGGGTTTTAGAAATTTCAACAATTGAAAATTTTTCTTTCACTTTTTCAAGTTCTTGAATTTTCTTTTTGAGAGAATTATTTTTCAAACTAAGTTTTTCAAAATCCTCATATAATTCTTCAAAAACATCATGCATATCTTCATCACTAAAATTAGAGTTTACCTCATCAAGTTCATCTATTGCCATGAAGCACATGTTTGCCACTTCTTTCTCATTTTCTTCTTCGGAGGATTCTTCACTTTCATTCCAAGTGGTCATCCTTACTTTCTTCATTCTTCTCTTGGCTTCACTTTTTTTAGAGAGGATAATCATATTTAATGTGTCCCGATTTTTTGCATTTGAAGCACATTAAATCTCTTTTTTCTTCCCATTTGTCCTTGTCACCATGAGATGAAGATTGCTTTTTAGAAAGGTCTCTTCTAGAGGTGAACTTTCTTTCTCTAAACCTTTCACCCCTCATGTATTTGTTGAACTTTCTTGTGATGAGGGCTAAATCATCATCTTTTTCACTTGGTTTTTCTTATTCAACATCTTCTTCTTTCTTAGTTGTAACTTTGAGAGTTATGCTCTTCTTCTTTTTGTCTTCATCCTTTTATAACTTCTTTGCCAAATTGATCTCATATGTCATTAATGACCCTAAGAGCTCCTCCATAGGTAACTTGGTCAAGTCTTTTGCTTCTTGAATTGCGATGACCTTTGTATGCCACTTTGATAGGAGTGACCTCAATATCTTCATCACCTTTTAGGATTCCTTGTAGGTCTTTCCCAATGCTTCAAGACGATTGACAATGTCAATGAACCTAGTAATCATCTCAACAATAGTCTCATTTTCTTTCATCACAAACAATTCATAGTTATGAACAAGTATATTTATTTTTTACTCTTTCACTTGATTTGTTCATTCATGAGTTATTTCAAGCAATCTCCAAATTTCTTTAGCCAATTTACATTGACATGTGTTATTATATTCATTTCTATCCATAACACATTGCAAAGTAAAAACAGCCTTAGCATTTAATTGAAAATTTCTTCTATCAAGCTCATTCCATTCTTGTTTGGTTTTTGGAGCCAAGACTCCATCAAGTAGTTTTGTAGGGAAAGTTGGGTCATCTTCAATGACGTCCCATACGTCTAAATCGGTTGATTGTAAATACCAAGTCATTCTAGTTTTCCAATAGGAATAGTCGATTCCCGTAAAAAATGGAGCTCTATATTTTGTAAAATTTTCAGTTTGAGATGAGCTTGATGGAATAGTCATTTCCTCTTAGACGATTAAGTCTTAAATAAGAGGCCTAACTCTGATACCAATTGAGAAAATAAAAGCTATGCTTAAATGAGAAAAACGCCCAAGAGGGGGGTGAATTGGGTTTTTCAAATATTTTTTCAACACAACAAATTCAATCACAATATAATAATAAAAAAAATAAAGAAATAGAGTTAGAGAATTCAAACTCGAATTTTATAGTGTTTCGACACTTCCTTGCCTACGTCCACTCTCCTCAATGTCCTAACCGAGTGAAGGTTCCACTAGCTTGAAGCTTCAACTAAGCTTCCAATCTTTTACACTTGGATTCGGCTCCAATGGGCTATTACACAATCTCTTCAAGATTCAAACCTCTTAAAGGCTTTAATACTCAAGTTTTACAAGAAAAAATCTCTCAACCTAGCTCAAAGATAGCTCAAATACAAAACAAAGCTAGGATGACTCACAAGGGTGCACTAAAAGATATGTAAATGATGATTTAATGCACTAAGAAAGAAATAAGAGTTTTTGAGCCAAGAATAGGTAGGTAGAGAATTGATTGCAAGTGTTCTCTATGTCATAAATGAAGTGGAGCTCTCAATTTATAGGTTTCTAAGCTCGGAAGCCAAGAAAAGCAAAAGGCAGCCACGATCGATCGAGTTGGGGGTCGATTGGTTCACTAGCCGTTGGAGCATTTAATGCTTTGGCAAGTTACCATTGCCTCGATTGAACCTCGACCAGAGGTCGACCGGGAAGAAGAAAACCTCAATTGGGAAGAGAAAGGTACTGGATGAGAGAGAGTGTTTTTGGCACTCCTCGATCGGACCTCGATCGAACAAGGGCAACCTTTCAGTCGGTTCCCCAACCAGTTGAGTCGGTTGGCCAAAGCCTCTACCAGTTCAACATTTTTGCCTTAAAAACCTATCTTTTTCAATTCCTTTCTTTTCTAACACTTAGGCAAGGTCTTTAAGTAAATTAATATGCCAATTTTGAAACATTTTGCCTAAGGTACATTTGATAAAACTCGGGTTTTAATAAAATCAAAATTTTAAAGAATAAACCGAGTTTTCAAATATGCATGAAAAGGTATGAAAAAACTAAGTGCACCCATGCATTCATCTTACATTCATTTCCTATGATCAAAAGTCTCGATCTTGTATCCATTTGGTCATTTGATGAATTTCCAAATTTATACCTGAGATTCTTTACCATTCAAACCAATTAGTCATTTAACCATGGTTTGTTATCATCAAAACTTGTTTAAGAGAACCCTTGGGCTAACATTACTTTTAGCTACTCCTTTTTATTGGAAGTTCCAAGAGCAAAGAATTCATGTTTGATATCAAAACTTTCATTAAAAGCATCAAAGTCAACATTAATTATCAATTATTCGTATCATTACAATTTGACATTCTCTTCTATTATGAATTCTATGGCATATGGTATTGAAGTGCTCAAAGGCATTAAAATTTTCTCTAAAGAATGGAACAAAAGTAAACCTAGAGAAATCATGTACCATGACTAGGACATATCTTTTTCCTCTAATGTTTTGTGTTTGCATAAAGCCCATATGGTCTATGTGCAACAACTCAAGTGGCTTGGGGGTTTGGATTTTAATTAAACTCTTATGAGACCCCATAACTTATTTTCCCTTCATATACTTTCCACAAATAGGATTATTAGGCTTGCTTAATTTGGAAACACCTCTAATTAGGTTTTTATATGCTATCCTGGTCAAATCCCTATAGTTAATATGTTATAACCTTCTATTCCACAACTCTATTGAATCTAAGTTCATATTTTTGCACATAAATGAACTAGAACTTGGATTAATCATATAATAATTATTTGAAGTCCTAAACCTAGTAAAAATGAATTTCCCATTTGCATTTATCATTTAACACATATTCTAAGAAAGTTTGACACCAAATTTGTTATCATAAATTTGATTAATACTAATTAGGTTGGTTCTTAGACCTTTAACATAATGGAATTCATTAAGCCTAAGACATTTGGGTAAACAAATAGATGATCTATTGATCGATCTTCCTTGTTGTCCAAAATACTAAAGCTTTTTACATAGGAACCCTAGTCAAGAAAAACCAGAGAAAGAGTCACTACAACTTTTGTAGTACTTCGAGTATTGTTTTTAGGGATTGACTTATGAAATTTGTCAATACTAGGATAAATGAATCATTTTTATTTGAATCATAAAGTGAAAAATAATATGTGAATGTAGTGCAACTTATTAAAAAAACTAAATTAATAACAAAAAAAATTGATTTTTAATTCAATTGATTCAAGTTTGAGGTTTTCCATAATCTAACTTAAGGTATAGAAATAGAGAGAACAAAGGTTTCTCAAGTAAAGTGATCTTAGGGTTTTGGGATCCTTGGTCGTTCACGATCAACTTGAGTTCTATAACTCAAAATTGCATCCGAAACCTAATTTTTTTCTTTTTTTAAAAACAGATTTCTAAAACCATTAAATGAATAAGATTGATTATTGGATTAAGGTTTGACTTTTCAACTCTTCCTACTCCTTATAGCTTTGTTTTCAAGCAAATAACGATAGGGAAAACGAGGATAATTAATGATCAAGAGTTACCAAGAATCACTAGTATCAGATAATAACCTATCGTATCATTCCTTAAACGAACTCACAATGATAAGATAAAAAAAATTGATAAATTATTACCCAACCAATAATTAATTTCATTGTTATAATAATTTACTTATTGTTCCTATAAGTTTCTTTTGAATAAAAAGAAACTAAAAACAATATATTTAATAAAGAAGAAAAGAAAACAGACCAAAGTTCTTGTCTTCTTTCACCTCCAACTTGCACAATTTTTTTCCCTTGAACCTGATATAAATCTTCAAAATACAAGTTAAACTCATGGTTAGGGCCTTAGCATCGATTTAGGTCAAGTTGGGAGATTTGAGTATCCTTTGATGCACAAATCATATTGAATATGTGCCATTAGAACACATATTTCGGCTCCAATCATCTACCCTTAACATGTGCAACACTTCTATCTCCAAAATTCACATTACCCCCATTTGAAGTTCTCAAAGGTAGTGAAAAATAATTTATCTCTTGTCATATGTTTAGAATCATCACTATAAAAGTACTAATCACTAGGTTTTTTATCCTTAAGTACTAGAATGTCACACTTTCTAACCCAGACTTTTTTAATTAAGTAAAATTTGAGTTATAAGATGGTTGGATTCACTTACTAGCATATTCTTTTTCTTCTTCATCACTATATTTAACTAAAATTTTTTATTTAGTTTTTGGGGATTTGAGAAATGAGGTTGTGAAGGCAATGAAATTATTATTCTTGCTCTCAATTGGATTTGTGGATTCATTATCATTAGAGTCGAAGTCACTCCAAGTCACTTGCATTGTCTTTTTATTCTTTTTAGGAGTAAGGTAATTTGCAACAATGTGTTGTTTCCCCTCACAATTATAACATTCAACTTGAGAGGTTTTTTTGAAATTTTTTTTGTGAGTTTTTATCTTTATTTTTCTTTCAAGAAGTTTTTTTCCCTTGACTCTTCTTTTGGCTTTACTTTTTTTTTTTTTCAATTTATATATGTCTAAATTTCGTAACAAACACTAAAAATTTTAGGTTGAGTGAAATCAAACTCAATATTTTCTTTTGTGGTGTTTAGGGCTATCTCTTTAGTTTTCCTTGAGGATGAAAGAGTAATCTTGTAGGCTTGTAGGAAATTTACAAGCTCATCAACTCTCATTAAATCAATGTTCTTATATTCATCATTGGTAGTTAGTTTGGGCCTGAATCTCTTAGGGAGATACCTATTTTTCTCCCCACCTTTGACTAAAGAATCTTTTCTCCTAAGTAAAAGCAAGAATTTATAATGCCACTAAGTTCAATATAAAAATCAAAGGTCTCTTTTTCATTCATTTTTATGTTTTCAAATTAGCAATTATCATTTGCAATTTTGATAACTTCAAAGAGGAAGTGCCTTCATGATTAACTACTAATGTGTCTCATGCCTTTTTAGCATATTTACACGTTGTAGTCTTGTGAAACTCATAAGGACTTATGTTATTAAAAATATAGTAAAAGGCTTTAGCATTGGCTTTACCACCCTCGTTATCTAATTTATTTTATTTTTGCTTAAGGTTCAATTCGCAAGTTGGTCTACCATTCTTATCAGCAAATATGGGGGTAACCACCTGCATTCCATCGTGTTTCAAATTATTTTGCCTCACATTTTTAGGGAAAAATCCATCTAGACTTTTGAGTTAGAATAGTTATTTTCGTTAAAAAAAAATAGTGGATAATTTATTGAAGTTTCCATTCTTTATTATTCCATTGATCGAGACCTAAAAGCAAGAATTGGAAAATTTTAATTTTAAAATTTCACCTATTACAATACCACTTGGAAAGTTTTTGTTTTGATTCATGAAACTATTTACAGATGGATGAATAAATAGTTGAAGTGGGATATTCCCAATTAATAAATGGTATCTAATTTTAATTGATTCAATAAATATATCCCTAATGAGTAAAAAATGATCAATTTCACACATAAAATAATCAATCACATGGTGAATATAGGATTTAAACTAGAAAACCACCTAATGAGTTTCTCATAACATTTGTTGTTGTAAAAAATCATGGATGGTCGATCAATTGCAAATAGTTCACTAAATCTAAAAGAAAACTTCACATTTAATTGATTTGAATGTGCCTACTCCTTAAGGTCTTATATCGATCAACACATATACTTTTTCTTCATGTTCTCGACATAGCACCTCATGCTCTTTAGTGGAAATCTTAACCCCATATTAAGGCTAGCGAATTGAATACCTTTTTTCATTGAAGATGTCTTTCAGGGTTGCTCTTGAAAGGTTGAGACTTGGAATATCAATGTTATAAAGGATTTTTGGAAGAGAGAGATTGAAGAATTATGGCTTATGATTCTCATTGATATGGTTAGCATATATACAGATTGCATGAGCACGAAAATAGGAAACTGATTACAAAGAAATAGGAAACAAAACAAATTGAGTAACTATCTAAATAAATGGTATAACTGCATATATTCAAACGTGGAAATCCCTTGATTTTCTCACTTGACTTTCTCAACTTGATTGTATATCCTTATCATGCCCCCGCAAGATGGACGGTCGTGGAGCAAGTCCAATCTTGGCCTTGAGTGAGTCAAACTGAGGACGAGCAAGAGGTTTGGTAAGAGCATCGGCGAGTTGATCAGAGGCAGAGATGTGTGACTGTGGACCCGCATTTTTCACGTGCGTCCCCACTCGATCGGCGAGACTCGCTTTTTATTTATGAAAAATTAATTTTTAGAAAAAAGTTGGAGTCGCCACTTATTTTATTTTTATTTTAAAGGGAAAATAAAACAAGAAAGAAAAACCCTAAAATGTGACTCCATAATTTTTGGAAAAAGCATGTCTTTGAAAAAACCCGAGTCTTGGTCCGGGGATCAGGTTACTTATTGGGAAGGTACCTCTAGGAGGTAGCACCCCTCTAAGCCCTAAAAAGGTCTCTACTGACTGAGTTGAGGGAAACGTGGCAATTAATCGGTTAGTTATGGATACCTAAGTAGGCTAGGTGATTTTAAAAAATAGCATGCTTAACAAGAAAACCAACCATAAGAGAGAGTCGAAGTGCGTACCTGAATGGCTTCTTAAGCGCTATCATAAAACATGAGAAGTTAGCTTGAAAATATGACACATGGTATGTATTTCCATCAAAGATGATCAAACAAGCAAGACAATCAATTATGGCATCAAACATGGTCATGATTCATGATAACATATAGAATTTTAGAGTTGAAGGGTAGAAGGGGCGTACCCATTTAGCGAGCATCCACACGTCTATGGGAACAAGGGTATCTCAACAATAGATATAAAGTGAATTCAAGTATTTCATCAAGAAGAATAAAAAATCAACATATCAAGCAAACAGTATTGAAGTGAGTGTTATGAATGTCGGGCCCCCACCAAAGCCCTAATTAATTTCGCATGAGTTTGTTCTATGAATTCCATTGTTTGGAATCATAAAATTTATTCATGCTTGGAAAAAATCGAGAAAATCAGTTGAAAATCAAATAAAATAGTGAAAATGCGTGTCGAAAGGAAAATGGCAGCAAAGGGGTGTTGAAATCTGGATTTTATTGCCTAGAGAAGATCTAAAGATGAATTTTTCAAAGTTGAGAATGTTTAGTTGAACAATGGTTCAAAAATTCAATTTAAAACAGTAAGTTCCCAATCAAAGAAGCAAATAGAGGAGAAGGTGTGTATAGCGAGGTTGTCATGAAGTGAGGTAGAGCCTGGGAATGAGATTTAAGACTGTCTCGCTGGTGTTGAATCCCCAAATACATTCTGCTCTCTCTCTTGGCGCTTTCTGGGGCTTCCTTATATCACTGCATTCCCCAGGTCTTTTCTGATTCCTTGAAATCCCCTATATTCAGAATTACTTCCAAGAGTTTTGGCATTAATTTCCCAATTGGTTTCAGCTTTGGAGGGTGATCATAGATCCTAGTCGAAAATGAAGGCGATTTCCTTTTCCTCAAGCCTTTCTGTACCTTCATATTCATCTGTTAGCAGTCTGACTTCCTCCTCAAGTTTATGGTGCAGGGAGTTGTCTATGTCTTTTCACGTCAACACATTGATCTGCTTGAAGTTGCCCAATTTCTTTGACAAAACTCCATTTTCCGTGTCTCAAACTATGGTTCAATTTCTTTATTTCTTCTGCCTCAGAACAAAACTTGCAAATCAAAATTCTCCAGCTGTAATTTTGTATTAGAATTCTTTAACTTCCTTGCTTTATTTTTTTTATTTTTGAGTCGTGTTTGGACATCATCACCTATTTCGATCTTTGAGGTTCAATTTCAGATCTGAGGGTACAACTTTCTGTTCCTACTGCATTTGAGAGTATAAATTTTGCAAGTTCTAGGAGTCATCTCAGTTCTGACAAATTGCAGGTGTTCATTATGTGCAAAGGTTTGAAGTTACTACAGTCCCTCCTACTTCTTGACAAGCTCGACAGTGTTGAAGGGATCCTTGAGAATCTGGAACGTATCTGTGAGTAATCTTGGAAACATTTGGGCAATCTATAGATTCTTCACTTGTTCTCATTGCGAAGTTACCCCATTCCATCTGATACTTGGACCTGCCACCTCTGTTGGTATGTTCCGTTGAACTAAGCAAGCTTGTTGATGTGTTCTGTTGAACTGAGTAACAGTATGTTTACTCTCAAATTTAAATCTTTTAACCTGAATCCAGAATCAACAGCGTCATTAGAGTTACTGGCCGTGGCAAGTCCCGATTCTTACCCAATTCTATGGGCAGTTCCTCATTTCTTGAGACTTGCCTTTCCTGGGAGAGGGTTATCTTTTGCGTTCTGGTCATTCCATTAACTGCTTGGTGCTGGTAAAGGATTAGGAAGAGTGGATATTTGATTGCAGCTTTGCTGTTTAAATTCAAGGAACTAATTGATTTGCATTGTGTCCCAACATCACTACTGCTGGATTTGACTTGCTTCGACTTACTATAAATAGTAAAATCGTCTTCAAAATCCACCAACCCAATGGACTCTGGGAAGAAAGGTTCAGCCTGATACATGCTGTTAGCACTGGAAGTTGTCTCGAACTTAGCAAGATCAATCAAACTTTTACCTAGTTGATTTCTTTAGAACTAATGATTTAATGTTCCCACTAGCCAAAGCATCATCATCCTCATTTCAATCATGGCATCTTCGAGGAGCAAATCTGTCGTTGGACTTCATGCCGCACACGTAAAATAGATGGAACAATCAGTGCTTCTCTGAGAACTTCGCAAAAGCAATGTGTTTTTCATCAGCATTCAAATCAAACAGTGGAATTTTCTGTAGGTTGGCGGAATTGTCGGCAATTTCGGCGTCATATATTGCAGTAAGGCTGAAATTCTGACTTACACTTCTAAGTGTTCCAAAGAACTTAGTCATGTCTGCCTCCTATGTCATCTCTTGATAAATCTGGCTCTCTTCCAATGCTTCCAAAGGTTGAAATTAGGGCCTTTCTTCATCTCAAAGAAACAAACTACAAGAGCAACATGATCGTCAACGTATTAAAATTCTGGACTCTTCATAAAATCACTAGCAGTTATGGTTTTGTCTAAAGGAACCAGACCTCCCAATCAACTTGGGGAAATATCCATGGTTCTAAGGATTGGAATGGATGCTAACTATGATATTTGAAGCAGAAGACTGATAGTGTAACTAGGAGTGCAGCCTCAGGTGCTTTCAACTTTCTTCTTAGAATCAAGTATGATGAGTTTATTGCATATAAACCCTCGAGGCGAGCTTTGCCACTTGGTAATTTATACTCTGTGCTTTGTTGGTTGGTGTCTTTCGAACTAGAGGTTTATTAGCAGTATAGATACTGCTGCTCATTGCCTCACTCTTCCTTTTAACCGGAAGAAACCCACTTCTAACTGTCTTGATATAACCATTCTGCCGATGCGTCACCAGGAGCATCAAGCACTCTGTCATCCTGAATACAATACGAAATATTAATAGGACCTCCCATTTGAGCCAGCTGGGAAGTACAAGGTACCACCTTCTTGGATGCAGCAAATAACCAGCTTATTGAAAAGGGCTAGTGAGCAGTCCGCATATATAAATTCTGTTCCACTACTTGTTGGGAACCCGTAGTTGCTCTTAATAAATTGTCTGATGCTGGTGGTGATATCAGTTTCTGACTCAGCCATGTTCTGTCTTGAAAAACTCTCGAAGATAGAAGCCTTGACTGAAGATGGAAATGGCAAGAAGCTTTTATCTACGTCCATGTGGATAACTGATGAGTTTTCTGTCTCGGTAATTGGCTAATGGCATAATAGATGCTATTACATATCAGCATTCAAGATTGCACATGTGTCCATATTCCATCCAGATCATGCTTGCAATGAAACTGGAGAACATCTGTCTGCTTGTATGCTTCACAGCATGTACGCATCACAGTCCGCAGCACATTCTGAGATACCTTACTCCATGCTGAAGGTGATGAGCTTGCTTCTGTTAGAAACTCATCAATATTATCCTCCGCCCTTAAATTATTCATCACAGTTTTTCTGAACTTTGTAGAAGGCAAATGGATTCTGCTTGCGAACTACTCTTTGTTTGGATATCACAATCTTCATTCAAACCATTATGAGAACATGATAAAACATCATAGTCAAATTCCGGATGGTCATTATCCGAGAATATCATCTGAATACCAGAATCCTCATCTTCATTCATACCAAAAGAAGCTGAATTGTCACTTCCCTTTTTTCTTTCCTATGAAGAGGATCACTCAAAGCTGAATGCTGGATCAAAGAGGACTATGACATTCGAGAAACATTTGCTGAATAGCATGGGGGCTTTCGTTCATGGCTCCGAGACGGGTAAAGGCACATCTCATTGAACTCTTGGGGGTGTTCGTTTAAAATTTTAACCAGCAGTTTTGATGAAAGAAAATTATCTGTCGGAACAACCATAAACTCTCTTTAGAAGATCTAATATTCTCGGGATCAATGGATACCACAATCTTTGCTTGCACAGTGTTTACAAAATTGGTATCGGTGTTCAGGTTGCTCTCAGAGCATGATTCATTCTGGACAGATGTAACGTTGGAAGATTTTAACCTGGAAGCTATTGCCTACAATTCTCCTTTGATCTTTATTTGAAACCAGAGAACAGCAAGCTACGCAATGGGTTCAGCTTGTGGAGAACACCTTGAACTTCTACCATGATAAAACTGTCCAGAAGTACCTTCAAAGGCCTTTCTCTTGCAGGATAGGCCCCAACTGCCCCAAACAAAAGAACCTGATCCACCATTAGTCTTCTCAATCAAAGAACCAGAACTTCCAGAAGAGGCCCCTATATTATCAGCAGAAGCACTAACAAGTGACACCTGCTCTGTTCCTAATCCACCTGACTTGTACAGGCCTGCTCTCATTTGTCTTAAAAAGCTCATTGCCTCATCTATAATTCTAAATCTACCCAATAGATCAACGATGCAAGTATAATGTTCAATTGTGGGATCAAGACAACACTGGTATTTCATGAAGTCTTACCTTGGTCCACCATTAAATTTTTTTATCGCTTGTCCTCAAAAAAACATATGGGGTGAATTCATCCAGAATTGTGCCTTGAACTGATTTCACGATCCTTAAAAATCTAGAATAGAAAATAATCTGGTCCGTGAGCACTGAGTTTGACTTGAATCGTTCTCAAGGCATCGTTGATCCAGCTTGCTTCGTTGAGATAAAGCACTTTTATAAATCCGAGGACTGAGAAGTCGAGATATCTCCATCTATGCTTTTGCTTGAAGGCAGCAGTGAGCGCCTCCACGTTGGTAGAAACAGGAATAGGGTGTAATGCTTTTGATGGAGTCAAATAACATCCACTGGGATCGTGCCCCTCTACACTCATTAGGAATTGACAAGTAGAGGTCGTCTCGTGGACTTCAAGACTGTTGTATGATTCAGCAAACTCTCTGAACAGAGCATTAATCTCAAAGGGGCCTTGGAACCTCCTTGCTGCGAGAGCAAAGCAGAAATATTCGTTGTCTGTAAGAGATTGCATAGTGAATATATCTCCTTGTTCAAGTGACCAAGCAAACTGCCCCACCTAAACAGAAGATACTACAGATTTAGCAGCAGCACCGATTCCGCCAGCAGTTTATATGGCGAAGATGTAAGTTCTAAACAACTACTCTTCTTTTGAACAGTTGAAGTTTGAGTAGGGATATTGTCTTGCATAATTTCACTTCATCAACAAACTCTTTTCTTCGTATAAGCCATGTATTCCAGAAATGCACAGCTCTCCTTACTTCTATCTCCAATTTTTATATGGTAGTTGAAACCCATGAGTGGATTGAGCACATGAAGAGGCTGAAGCTGTGGTCCTAACGCTGTTTGGTTTAGAGTACGATCCTGATGCCTTATTTGCAACATTATTTGTATGGTTAAATGAGGCAACACCTGAGGAACATGCTGGTTCTGCGTTTAGAGTAGAAGTAGGATCCCTTTCATAGGAAAACTGTATTCTTCTTTGTTGTACGTAGGCCTGTCCACCGATTTAAACTCTGTTTCATATCTGTGCTGCACCATAAGCGAATCATCGCCCTTATTTCCACCAGTTGTGCCAGACTGAGGAAAATCCATAATCATATGACCCAATAGATTAACATCATCATACCCTTCATTGTCGGATGCAGAATCAGAAGCCAACCCAGTTTCATTTTCCAACATAGTCACATATTGGATCCCTGAATGGTGTCATTGGAAGAAAAACAATATCCTTGAGACGTTCCCATCTTGCGGGCAGCTACTCTAGACGTTGTGAAGATAGGCTTTTGTTCTTTAAAATCTGAATTTCTGAAGTCCCACTCTTAGGTACGGCAGAAACAGTGAAGCTAAAAGTACCATGATCACCAACACCGAAATCATGCGGATGAACTGCTGCAATGGAATTATTCTCTCAGTGCGAACCTTGGCGAAGATCCCTGCTTCCATTTCATGTCTGAGTTTGCCCTGATATTTTCAAGAATAAGACTAGAGTCTTCTTCAAACAGCGTTCGAAAGGGTTATTTTCAGGTTGTCCTTATGCAATTCAAGTCTTGTGTCTAAATGTCTGACAATTTCACTAATTAGTTTCATGACAGACTTTAGATTAGAGATAACTGCTCCGAAATTAGCACCTTGTCGAGAAGAAGTGACTGCAGAATCTAGATCCGTTCGTTGACTTTGTCTCATATGAGAACTAGCTGGTGTTCCCATATCTCGTGCCAAACCTTGATCTCTCATGTCTAGATAATGAAGGAACTTTCATCATCAATTTTCCACTGGTAGTATCTCTCACTAATAGCAAGTGACAAGATGTACTCCCCATCATCGATAAGGATCATACAACGGACAACTTCAAGGGACGTCTTTGAGAAGGGGATCTCGCGAGAACACAAAAAATCTTTTGGGGTGATCCAACTATCTCCCAATGCAACCCCTCCAAGTTTAAGCTTCAAGTTTCCTGCTTCTGTGGCTTCCAGAACTGCCAATCCAAGAATGACAACAAAATTTCCTTTGTAAGACTCTGTTTCTGTGTACAGGGGACTCTGCTGGAGGCTTTCATTCCTTGTCAAAAATCTCCTTCAACAATATAGTCAAATCAGTCTTCACCAATAGCTTTGTATCTTCCACGAAGCTGTATTTTGTTCCAACCAGGTTATCCACAAACAACAGATCTGCTATTCGCTTCATTCCCGCACTTAATACATATCATTGTTGCCACATTGAGCTGGACCTCATAAGCCGAAACAAGCATCCGGAAAACAAACTTAAAATCTCCACAAAATCCCTTTCTTTCCCATACATGTTTATCATCGCAGACTGGAAAACCACATTCCTTCTCATTGGCATTTCTTCAAACAATCCCCACGCTCCTCAACCTCCCCTCAGTGTACATACTTTGAAATGGTCGAATTCCGAGAAGCCTCATCTCTAACCCCCATATCAACCTGCAAATTTACATTATCGTAACCAAGCTTAACAAGTGCATAAGCAGCCGACTGGCCACTAGGACAACCTTCTCTGGATCCCATATTGCGATAACAGTTTCTACAGCAATAGAGCATAGCCATTGGCAGAAAATGTGGCAGCTGTCATTGGCTTCTTTCTTTTATATGAACCGACAGAATGGCATGTCCAAACAGAATTTTGAAGCGTTCGATCTCTTCGCTGAATCTCATGACTGTATGCCCAAACCTTGGAGTCACTCCCATATGAAGAGTTGACGGCTACATGACGAGTAGAAGGAAAACCAAAAAAAAAACAAATGTGGTGGAAAACAAAGAAAACCAAGAGAGAAGGAACATGCGGGAAGAAATTAGATAAAACCACATCTCATGGTCTTTCAATGGGTTCAGGCTAGTGGGAAGATCATAAACAGATTCGGGACAAAATAAGTAAGCAACCAATATCAACAAAACAATTTGTGGCCCTTTCCGTCCACACCAATCAACGGTATATTAAATATTCAGGAACGAACACACAGAGAAATCGAATATGAGTAAGAATTCCAAGAGTAACAAGAAGCATACCTGGACAAACTCGGCTGCCATGATGCCATCGCTCCTTTCCTGCTCCTTTGTGCCTTATCCTCAAAAAATCCTCAGAATTTCTCCCCATCCTCCAATACGTGTTTTTCCCTCACAAAATATTTTTCTTACCTTTTTGAGTGCACATACCTTAGTGAGATTTGAATAGTAGCCCCCATTCTCTTGCCAAACAATAAAAAAAACGAAAATAGAGAGAATAAAAAAAATAAAAAAAAAGTTAGCAATCTTGCAACCTATCAAAGATTAAAATAAAATAAAAATATATAAAGTAAAACATAATAAAATGAAATGAAATAAAACAGTCAATCCCATGCGGGCCATGCAAGTCATACAAGTCACACTAAAAAAAGTCTTAATGGGCCAAGTGCGTCTAAAAGGGCTTAGGTGAACCTAAATGAGCCTAAGGTTGGGCCAAGGGTGCCTAAGTGGGCCTAGTGTATCTAAAAGCTATCCTAAAAAAAAACAAGAAAAGCCTAAGTCTAAATAAGGGCTGCCAAGAGTCACAATGGGGTTAAATAAACCCCTCAACCTAAGTCCCTGAGGTGGCTTAAAAAAATATAGGTCACGTGAGTAGTAATGGGCCACCAGGGAATTGCTATAAAGGACATGTGCTAAGAGGACAAAATAGAGGGTCTACAGTGACACTCGTAGCAAACCATTTTGAACTTGTTCTCGAATAAAGTGATAGTCGAGGGCAACATGTTTCATGCGCGAGTGAAAGACCGGATTGGAACAGAGATTTGTTGCACCAACATTATCACAATAAATAACTGGTTGTTGGGGAAGAGTGACACCGAGTTCGGTGAGGAAAGAGCAAATCCAACTAATTTTCGCAGCAGTAGAGGCCACCGATCGGTATTCAGCCTCAGTGGAAGAGCGAGCCACAGTTCGCTGTTTCTTAGAGCTCCAAGAAATAGGATTGTGACCCAAATAGATTATGTATGCACTGGTGGAGGTGAAATCATCTTTGTTACCTGCCCAATCAGAGTCAGAAAAGGCATGAAGTGCTAGTGGGGAGGTCCGACGAAGTGTGATGCCGTGGTCTAAGGTGCCACAGAGATACCGCAGCAGACGCTTGACTGCATTCCAGTGGTCACTTGTCGGTTGATGCATAAACTGAGAGAGTTTGTTTACCGTATAGGCAATGTCCGGCCGAGTGAGGGAGAGATACTAGAGGCTACCAACCACTGTTCGATACTCGGTCGGGTCAAATAGTGGGGTTCCTGATTGTAAAGTGAGAATCGGACTAGTTGCTAGTGGTGTAAGAGTAGGCTTGGATTTAGTCATGTGAGTTATGTTAAGTAGATCGGCAATGTATTTGCGTTGACTGAGGAAAAGACCATTGGTGTGAGAGGTAATTTCCACTCCAAGGAAGTATGTCAGGGGGTCAAGGTCCTTGAGAGAGAAGCGCTGAGAAAGTTGTTGAATGAAAGTCTGCGCTGCTTCAACATTATTCCCAGTGATAATGATATCGTCGACATAGACTAAAAGATAAAGAATGGTGCCACGATTATTGAAGATGAACAAGGAGGTATTGGCAATGGAATTGATGAAGCAAAATTGGAGAAGAAATTGGCGCAACTCATGATACCAGGCACGTGGGGCTTGTTTAAGGCCATAGATAGCCTTGCGTAGCTTGCAGACATGATGAGGATGATCACGATCAATGAAGCCCGGTGGTTGAGACATAAACACATCCTCAGTGAGAGTGCCCTGAAGAAAGGCATTGTTGACATCAAGTTGTCTTAGTGACCAACCCTGGCTGACCGCAAGATTGAGAACAAGGCGGACAGTGGTAGGTTTGATGACTGGACTGAAGGTTTCAGAGTAGTCAACACCAGGGCGTTGGTGGAAGCCTTTAGCAACCAATCGAGCTTTGTACCTATCTATGGAGCCATTAGGTAAATATTTAGTGCGAAAGATCCACTTACAACCAACCAAATTTTGAGTGGGATGAGATAGCACTAGGTCCCATGTCCCATTACGTAGTAAAACATCAAACTCTGCAGACATAGCTTGTCACCACTTAGGGTCCTTGAGGGCTTGGGTAACAGTGGTGGGTTCAAGGGTAGGTTGTTGGAGTTGGGCTGTGAGGTTAAGCTTTTGAATTGGTTTATGGATGTTGCGTTTGGAGCGAGTGACTATGACATGAGGTGAGGGTGAGAGGTCGGGTGGTTGATTAGGGTCATTTTGAGTAGATGGGAAGGGTGGGTTATTGGCACAGTCGCACTTGGTTTATGGTATGGGCGCACTGGAATGGCTATCGGGCTCTGGTGTAGGTGTGGCACAGGTGGTATTATTTTGGCTTGGGTCTTGGGATTGGCTTGGGGCGGTAGGAGTGGGCAGACTTGATGGGGGAGCAGAGCCGACATTCACGGATGGTGTGGCCACGACTGGTAAAGTCATAGAGCACCATTCAGAGATGGTGGATGAAGTGGCGCGAGGAAGAGAAGTATGAGAAGTGACAAAGGGAAAGATTGACTCAACAAAACGAACATGACGGGAAGTGTATAGACGAGCGGTGGATGTGTCAAGACATAGATAGGCACTTTGAGTGGGAGAGTACCCGACAAAAACGCAAGGGGAGGAACGAGACTCGAGTTTGTGGGATGTGTATGGGCGAAGCCAAGAATAACAGAGACATCCAAAGCTTCGAAGTTTGGAGTAGTTAGGGAATGTGCCAAAGAGTTTGAAATATGGTGAGAGGTGGTTTAGAGTTGGTGTAGGAAGACGATTGATGAGGTAGACGGTAGTAGAAAAGGCAAAAGGCCAATATGATAGAGGCATGGATGCATGGGTAAGTAGAGAAAGACCCGTTTCGACAATGTGACGATGACGACGTTCAGAGTACCCATTGTGTTCAGGAGTGTGAGGTGGAGAAGTAAGATGTGAGACCCCGTTGATTGTTAAGAATGAGAAGAGAGCTTGATATTCTCCCCCATTGTCAGAGTAGAGAGTTATAATTGGACGGTTAAAGAATTTTTCAACTAGGGCCTTAAAGCGCACAAAGACATCATGCGTGTCGGATTTGCGTTTAAGGGGATAAAGCCAGATATATTTTGTGAAATGGTCGACAAAGATGACATAGTATTTGAAGTTATCAGTAGAGTAGACTGGTGATGTCCATATATCAGTAAATATAACTTCAAGAGGGGAAGAGGTAGAGAGAGTAGAAGTAGAAAATGGTAATTTATGACTTTTATTGCATTGACACGAATTACAATTAAAATTGAAATTGGACGGACGAGAGACATCTAAATGAAATGAAGACATAATATTTTTGAAGATTGACAAAGAAGGATGACCTAGCCTATGATGCCACTCGGACAAAGTGGTCTTGACACTAGAAAACGCAATTAAAGGACATGACTGGATAGTGGAGAGTGGCCATTCATACACACCATCCTTAGTTCGACCCTGCAAAAGGATTGCCCCCGTGCGAAAATCCTTCACATGAAAAGAAGAGGGTAAGAACTCAATGGAAGTATTGTTAGACTTGCAAAATTGAGAAATAGAAATAAGATTACGTTTCATGGTGGGAACACATAAAACATTAGATAGAGTAAAGGAGTGAGAGGGAGTGATAAGAGAGGTGGAACCAGTGTGAGATATGGGGAGACCAGAGCCATCGCCGATCATAATTTCATCTGTGCCATCAAAAGGACTGTGGAGAGCAAGATTGTGTAGGTCAGTGGTGACATGATGTGAGGCTCCACTATCAAGTAGCCATGTGGTGTTGGGGGGAATGGTGGTTGCAACATGTGCTTGAGCTTGCCAGGGAGCTGGTGGTCGAGATTGTGATGAATTGCCGGGACGAGGAGGTGGTTGCACCTGCGGAAACTGTTGTCGGAAAAGAGGACAGCGGGAGACTACATCACCTTGAGTACTGCACCATTGGCAGCGACCAAGGAATGGACGAGCAGGAGAACGGTTGTCGCGGGTGTTGGTGGGAGAATTTCTTATGATACCTTGAGTGGGTGTGGATGTGGACCCGGGGAGCCGAGGAGTGCGATTGGTGACAGACCATGGAGTGGAGCGAACATTGGTGGCATGAGCAGATGCCGGTAGGGGTGAGAGACTTATCTTATTACGGAGAGAATTCTTTATTGATGAGTTTTTCATGGAGTTCATCAAAAGAGATGGTGGAATCACGACCGTTGACAGCATCAATGATGGACTGATAATTTTCATCAAGGCCTTCAAGTACTTTTTCAATCAGATCTTCTTGGTCAAAAGGCTTACCAAGAGCAGCAAGTTCATCGGCCCGGGTTTTAATGGACTGCATGTAGTCTGTAATGGACTGAGAACCTTTGGTGATGTTTTTAAGATGGTCTTTGAGTTGCTTGATATGGCCACGAGATGGGCGAGCATAGGTGTTGGCCAATATTTGCCAGGCTTCATAAGAGGTTTTTGATTGGGTGATGAGAGGAACTAGAGTAGGTGAGAGAGTGCCGACAAGGGCTCCAAATAATAGTTTGTCTTAACGTAGCCATGTTTGGTATGCAGGGTTAGTAGAGACAACATTATTGGTGGTGATGGTGGTCGGAGGAGCAGGGTGGGATCCATCAATGAATTGTTGTAGATCATAGCCGATAAGAATGGCTTCCATTTGGGTTTTCCAAGAAAGATAGTTGGTGGGTGTGAGTTTAATGGAGTTATGGATAGTAATCATGGTTAGTGGTTTTGTGGGTTCCTGGGCATTAGGGATGATGATTTGAGTATTCTCAGTAGCCATTGGAATGAGGAGGATGAAAGGTTTGCTGAAGATTGAAGAACGTGGCTGAGGAAAAAAAAAATTAAAGAGCAAACCTTTGCTCTGATACCATAAAGGATTTTTGGAAGAGAGATATTGAAGAATTATGGCTTATGATTATCATTGATATGGTTAGCATATATACAGATTGCATGAGCACGAAAATAGGAAACTGATTACAAAGAAATAGGAAACAAAACAAATTGAGTAACTATCTAAATAAATGGTATAATTGCAGATATTCAAACGTGGAAATCCCTTGATTTTCTCCTTTGACTTTCTCAACTTGATTGTATATCCTTATCATGTTATAGGGATGACTAATCTCTTATGTGTCATATATACCAAAATAAACTTATATATCTATTGGGTGTATTGATATTCATTAAGGCTTTAGGGTGTATGCATCGAAGATCCAAGACATATTGGAACCAATTAACAATCAAAACTATGGTCTCATAGTGTGTTAGAAACTATACATAGGATTTGAATGTTCTTAAATCCAAATCTTTTTCCGCAAATGATGTTTTTAAACTTCATAATCTTCTACCAAATGGTTCCTTATTCGATTCATGGTACTTGTGCACAATGGTTACACACTTCTTGAGTGAGGGATATAGAAGCTAGTCTCTAAAAGACCAATTCTTGGAAAGATTAGAGTATAATCCTAAAATCCATGAGATTTATATAAACTCTTCCATGAGCTCAAGCAACTTTAGTCTAATTTAGGTAGGGGTAACTTAATGCAGTCCATTGGGTCCTAATTAATTAATTAGCCATATTGAGTTCCAATTAATTAACTAGCCCAATCTAGAAAAAAACTCATAACAATTAATCATTAAATCCTATGTCACTTTATACTTTTACCAAAATGTCCTTTACACATGAATGATTAGTTCTCCACAAAACCTCAAAATACATAATCATAAGTTCTATACAACCTTGCACTTTTATCAAAATGCTTTTATGTACACATGATTAAATCTCTAATTCCCTCAAACCTTTGTGCCAACAAAGACTACGAGCTTAAACAGGGACATTGAGACTCAAAAGAAATTATTGATCATAATCTATTTTTTTAAGTTGACTCAATATTTAGCTAAAGAGAGTTAATTGTACTTCAATATTCTATGTCATTATATTGAAATAAAAATTTATCAAATATAACTTAATTAATTCTTCTAGTATGTGACTTACTATCGATGGTGAAAATATCGGTTTTTATGGATATATTGATAAATAGATTTTATTGATATATCAAGATATATAAGAAAATATCAATAGATATTTTAATAAAAAAAAATCGATGAACAAAAATTAATTAAAACTTCAAAAAATGAAAACAATAATATATACATTGTTTTAAGGAAGAAATATATATATATAGGTGTGTGTGTTAAATTTATAACATTAGAAAATAATATATTAAATTTGAAAACAGATTAATATTAAAATAAAATGTATTTAATATTTTTTATTTAAAACTATTTAAAAAATTATTTATAAATTTATTTTTATCTTATATTTAATTTATTATACAAAATACATAATAATAATATAACTAAGCTAGATTTCACGATAATTTTTTTTCTGATAATAAGAAATGAAATAAAATTGCTATCGTAAAACTAATATGTCAATTGTTGTCACTTTCTTTGATCGGACTATTGGGCATTTTTTAATAGGAAAGAAGGTTGGGTATATAAAAAGAGAAATAAAAGCAATGGAGAGGGTCTTCGAATAGAGAAAAAAAGTAAAAGTAGTGTAGTTTAGAAGCCAGAATAGATTATTCATTGGGCTGAATTAGTTTAATTATTGAGATGGAGGCATAAACTCTAAAATGACTATATTCTTTCGGATTTTGTAGACTATCAATTTTTAATAAAATATATCTATTAAAATAGTAATTAATTATGGAGAGTTCAAATGGATTTTGAAAGCTAAGGGTAGCATTTGAATGCCCACAATCATTTGGATATTTGATTTTATGTTTTTCTAACATTTTCTCTAAAATTTTCAACGTAATCTCATGTGATAACCATTCTATTAGCTTTACCAATCTTAAATGCATATATATCTCAAAAGAAATCAATCTCAATTGGTCAAAAGTCAGTTTTGAAGTGGTCCAAAGTTCAACAAACAAAAATAAGATTTAAAAGTACGTTATCTCTGATAATTCATAGTTTAATAAATAGACAAAAAAAAATTTTAAAGATAATATTTGATTTTAAATATATATAAGATAATGTTTTATTCATATTAATATATATATATATATATATATATATATTTCCATGCTCATAATATTAATATCCAATTTATATCATAGGTCCCACGATTTCTTATATAATTTTATATACTTTTTCATTTTCATTTTCATTTTCATTTTTTGTCATATTTGTAATATTGACATTCAATTTATCTCACTGGTCCTATAATATTTTTCAATTTTTTTTTTTCATAAAACTGTTTTTAGTTTCACTAATAAACTTTTTAAGAATATCAAATTGGTGTTTTACATTTTTTTAGCTTATTTAAAAAAAGAAGGGTTGGAGAACTATTTTTTAAAATGGTTTTCTGTTCTCAAAATAATAATAATAATAATAATATATATTTAATAATAAAGATTGTTTTCTATTCTCAATAATAGGAAATAAGATGTTTTCAAAAAACATATTTTAATTATTTTATATTATTTTTACTTTTTTTTTTTTAATTATTTAAAAAAATAATTATACAAATATATAAAATGATTAAAATTAAAACATTAAACATAAAAATGATTTTTAAAATATATTTAATAATATTAAAAATAGGTTAAAAATATTTTAGGTTTTCAAACAAACTTTTGTTATGTAGAACATCAAATAACAGTTTTCAAAAATTATTTTTAAAAACTATTTTTTGAAATATCTACTAAATTAACTCTTATCATCCATGTGTTTGACTTTGATTTCTATTTTTTTTTTAATAGAAAACAATCAAATGAAAATGTGTCTTTGGGTATACTTGTTTTCTATTTAAAAATTTAATATTAAAACGATAATAACTTTTAAAATTAATTAAAAAATTGAAGTATTAAAAAAATTAATCTCTCAAATTTTAAAATTATTATTTTTTTTAATAACATTAGGAAGTCTACACTATATATATATATATATATATAATTTTTATTTTTTATATAAAAATTATTACCATTTTTTCTATTTTTCAATGATAGTTGGTAAAATTATGTTCACTTGATATGAGTCCAATCCAAGTAACACCAATGTTTGGAATAGTACATAATTATATGGATGGGATAAAGGTGGTTGATGGGTCATATGGAGACCAATGTGATTGAGCTCATTCCATGTTTCTCAATTGGAGGCAAGAAAGAAATCAGTGGACCACTAGGCCGTTAGCCCTACCATCTCAAACCATTGTCACCGTGGCAATCATTTTAAAGCCCTATTAGTTTGAATTCTTTTCATATTCAAACTTCAATCTACCCCATCATTATATCAGACCTTCCTAAACTTGTCAAAATAAGCAAAAATAAAATTAAATAAATAATAAATAATTATTTTTATAAATTATGAAGAAGATCCGTAAAATGATTCATATTGAGTGATTTTATAATTAATTAATGATTTTTTTTATGTTAATTTCATTCACCTCTCTCGAGGTTTTAATTAAATAAATCTAGTTTTCATAAGTTTGAAATTTTATCGTATACCTCCCTTATTTTGAGGAAGTTGATAAAATTTCAAATCTACGAAACTAAATTTATTTAGTTGAATCCTTAGAAGAGGTAAATGAAATTAACCATTTTTTTGGGTTTCTGATTTTGATGAAAAGTTAGAGAAAATTGAAAAGTTCACAAAATTATAAATTTTAAAGAATATTATTAATATTATTATAAAAAAATATCGATTTTCAATTATTTTTAAAATTTTAAATAAAATTAGTCGATCAAACTTAAACACTCTTATTAAACTTAAAAAATTGTTGATCCAAATAGGACATAAATTCAAAATCCAATATGATCAAGGATCTCATAAGTGTCTCAATTGTTATGAAAGAGACCAAAACAATGTGTAAAATATTTTATAATTTAATTGGAAAATTTTAATAATGCTAAGAAAATAAAATGATAAAAAAAACAACAATCGGCCACGTGGCGCTTATGATTTAACATCAAATCTGAATAATCACATGCATTCTTGACGTGTGTAAATAGAGGCCATCAAAAAATTATTTTTATTTGAAAATAGCGTGTTCTTGGAAGTAATATTAATATATTTATTTATTTATTTATTTTTATAATATTAAGGGTATTTTTTTAATATTATATTTGATTGTAGAGGTGATCGAAAGAGTATGGTGTTACGCAAAATCAATTTATTTCAACCAAATCATTTATTAAAGTGTCCGAATCTCAAATATGTTGGATAATTAGATAGGTAATTTACATCATTGCCCTCGCAGATTGGCAATATATGAGAGGAAAGGAAGGGAAAAGATGTCCACCCCAGTGGCCAAAAATGTAATTGCAGGTGAACTGGGAAAATTCTTTTCTAATATGCAGGGGAAAAAAAGGTAGGCATTTTTTGGCTTTTGGGATCACCCTCAAAGGAACAAAATACAAAAACTGGCTGTTCACCTTCTTTTGATCAACTTTTTAGAGGGAGAAAGAGAGTTTTTAGAGAGAGAAACGGCGTAATCACACCATGTCTCTGGGCTACGCAGAGAAGCTTTCATACATAGAAGATGTGGGCAAAGTTGGAATGTCAGAAATTTTTGACCCACTCCATGTTCTGCAGGAAAAAGTAAAATTTTTCTCTCCCATTCCCTCGTTTTCTCTCATATTTTCTTGCCCATCCCTCTACTTTGTCTTGTAAGTTGGTGTATTAGTTGAAAACCTTGATGATTGCTTTGAAACTGCAATACCCATTCGAGTTACTTAGGTTTTGTGCTTGAGAGTTGGAGAAAGTGTGGTGCAATTGTTCGCGGTGAGACCTAGTTTGTTATGCTGTACTGTATTGTCATGTGGGATCTGATGTTTGGGTGCTGGCATTCATACCTATTGTGGCTGAATTTCATTTGGCCTAAACAGGTGCAATGTATTAATTTTGTTGGTATTGAAGTTGAAAGGTTTGATCTTGATTGCTTGCAATGTATTCTTGTATATTAGCTTGGCCATGACTCTGTTTTCCTCATAACTTGTTATTAGTTGATTGGTTTGATGTGGGCTCTGAAACTGCCACACACATTAAAGTTACTTAGATTTTATGCTTGAGAATGGAATGAAAACTGGTGCTATGGTTCACACTGAGACCTAGGATGGTGTGTTGTACCATGTTGACATATTGGATCTGATCTTTGGGTTTGGAAGTCATAGGCACTTTACTGAATTTCATTTGTTTAAAATTGGTGAATGTGTCAATTTTGTTAGTGCTAAAATGGAAAGTTTTGATTTTGATTCTTTAAATCTATCATTTTTTCTTGCCTATGTCTCTGTTCTTTTAATTTTAAATTGATGATTTTTCTCACACATACCCATTAGAGTTTCATAGGGTTTGTGTTTGAAAGTTGGAAAAAGTGTGGTACAGTTGTTCACTAGTTTGTTGTACCATTTTGTTTGTGGTATTTGATCTTTGGGTATTGGATTTTTATCCATTATGTTTAATTTTATTGTTGTTGAAGTTGAATGTTGTGATCCAGGTTAAATCTTTAACTAGCTATCGTAGTTGAATTGTTTGCACCAGTCTTGATTGCCCACAGGCATAGTTCATGGGAATAATCAATGCCAATTTTCCTTTCTGGTTAATGAAATATATTGTAGGTGAAGGACTATTATGGAGTAAATATAATTCAGAAAATTGAATGTTGAACAACGGTTTGCCCTGGGTCTAGCTTGAATGGAATATCACACCAAAGCTTGGGGGAACCCCTTAAAGTTATTTTATATAGAAAAAGCATTTTTTTAATATAACTATCTTTTTTCTCTGGTTCATATCAATTTACGACAAATCTGATGTAATGGATTTCTCCTATTATTTATGAATTTCTTTAATTTATCTTGATTTTTTCATCAAATGTTGTAAATCAAAATACATCCCCTCAGATTTCAGTTATACTCAAGTAAATCTCATATATTCTGTGTGCTGTGAATATTTCTTGATGTTCATAAATTATTAGGATTAATTTGCTACAAAAATAGACATTTTAATGTTTTCATCAGATGCATTTCATTGCTTAATGTCAAAATTCTTCTTGGATTCAATGGGTAATTCCTGATATTCTCTTGATTCCAAACTTTTGAATTGTTCCAATGCTGGATAATTCTTATATTTTTTTCTATTGTCATAGATTCTCAGAAATATATTTTTTGATTAGCAAGAAAAAAATATGTACTTACAACAACTAGCAAAAGAGCACACCAAATTACATAGTGCATATACAAAAGGCATCAAATGGTAAAAAACAAGAAAGAAATAAAAAACAACTCCCTCCCCTTACTTAGCAGCCAATCAATCAATAGTCCGTGATAGACAGTGGCACCTCATGTGTGCATGTTCTAACCTAATCCAAAAAAGTGCACATAAAAGAGGTTTTGAACACTTAATTTGTTATTCCATATCTTCAAATGACTCCAATTTGCCTCATTCCAAATTGTCTAAAATAAGCACAATAGAGCAGCCCTCCCTGCTTTGTTTTGTCTCTTACCGATAAAGGACCTATGCCAACTTAAAGGAGTGACTCTTATTGAAGAATGCGTCATTTAAACTAATCCCAAACAAGGAGAAAATCAGCTGTCATGTGATTCTTGCTTTACCGGAATGAAGAAGCATGTGATTAACTGGTTCTTCTTCATCTTTAAACATGTAACATCTATTCTTAATGTCTGTGCTCTCCTTTTTTAACAATCTAGAAAGAGAAAATATTAAAAGCGCCACAAGAACCAGCACATCGGAGTACACAGGACATATTCAATGGGTGCCAAGAGGCAAAGCAAAAAAGGGGGAAAACAAAAAAACTACTCCCTTCCTTGACAGAAACCCAACCAATCTACAAAATCAATTAAAGATAGAAAAAATCAATGGAAACCTATATTGATGCTGATTGAGCCAGTTTTTTCACTGACCGGAGATGCACTAGTGGGTATTGCACGTTTATTGGAGGCAATCTTGTCACATGGAGAAGGAAGAAACAATTAGTGGTGACCAGATCATCTATGGCTCAAGGTATCTATGAACTACTTTGAATTAGGATGATGCTCTTTGATTTGGGAATGAATTTGGAAGGTCGGATGAAGTTATATTGCAACAACATGTCAAACATAAGCATTACCCATAATCTTGTCCACTATGACTGACCTAAACATGTGGAAATAGATTGACATTTCATCAAGGAAAAATTGGAGAACAGAGAGATTCTAATTCCCTATGTTGCTTCAAAGGGTCAACTTGCTGATTTTCTCATAGAAAGGTTGCTGAGTTCTACGATTAAGAATGTTCTAGGCAAGATGAGAATGAAAAATATTTTTGAGCAAGTTTGAGAAGTGTTGAAAATATGCAGGCTGATGTGTAGGCTGTAAATTCTCCTTGGTGGGTAGACTAATTTGATAGTTTCCTCGAATAATTTCGTAGAGCTGTAGGTATATCCAATAAATTTTTTGGGGAGAGGAATTATGTATATGTATTTGCCCTAGTCCTTGTGTGTTTTCATGTTATGTAAAAATAAAATATGGATTACGTGAAATTTAGCTTTAGTAGAGCTAGGAACATAATTGAGGGATCAATAAAGTCATTCCTAATGAGATACACAAATGAGGGTTCAATAGAAAATGGATGCACATGAGATACCCAAGATGGGAGAGCAAAAGAAGAGCAGTTTATTTATTCTCTCTTTTTTTGATCATCCATAAAGAGATGTAGATTTAGGTGATCTTGCTCATAGAATAAGATGAAATATATTATGCTATGAGCCTATGTAGAACCTGACGGTACTGTTGGTCAATTGAATCTTGAGGTTCTTAGACTAGACCTCCAATGGCAAGCTTACAATACTTATCCATCCTTAAGGGATGTGATGGTTTTCTTTTCCTCTTATTACTTGAAGGATATATATTGGTAGCTGCTAGAAGGATACAATAATTATATTCTATATTTGTTCTATCTCAAAGTAGAGTGGAATCCATACGAGCTATGCACATGACTTGAAGTTTGAGGAAACCATGTAAAACTTCTTGTTGTCTATTTTCAACAATAGTTGTTTTTCATAACAGGATGGACAGACTGGAGAAATGCATTAATGGTGACTAGGGAGCTGGGAGCATAGCCTTAACCCCTTCTTTAGGGCTTAAGATCAACTTAGAGACGGGCAGTCTTTTCAGTATTAATATAAGCCAAGATCCGATATTTAGGTCGGCTTTGATGCTTGACTGTAAAGTTTCAAAAGGACACTGCACAAGTTTTCCAAGACTTTTCCTCACAAACTCGCTTTGTGATGGGTAATGGGGAGAGAATTCATTTTTGGAAAGATTTGTGGTGGGGTGATCTATCATTGTATTCATAATTTTCAGGTCGCCATAGAGTTATCACAATGAAAATCTCATCATTTTAGTTGTCCTTGGGAACTCCTCTCCACTTTCTTGGAACCTTAACATTTGCTGAAATCTCACTAATAAAGAAATTGAAACCTTTGAAAGATTCATGTCCTCACTCACTTTTGTGTACTTGTCTCCTTCTGCCGCAGATTTAAGAGTTTGGTCTTTATCCTCTTCAGGTTTATTCTTAGTAATTTTTTTTTTCCTTGGCCTTATCCAATTTATCAAATCCATTCTTGTCCTTTCCGGCCAAATTTTTATGGAAATGAAAAGCCCCTTCAAAGGTTAAGGCCTTTGCCTAGTTAATGATGCACAAGAAGGTAAGTACCAATGATATGCTAATAAGTCTCTTAGTCTTTATTGGTGCATCTTATGCATGGGAAGTGGAGAATTGATCAACCATTTTTTTCTACATTGTTCGTTAACATTGGGGTTTTGGCACAAACTTTTTAGTTTGGTCAAGATGGATTGGATTCTACCCATGAGTATCTGTGATATGATGGCTATCTCATTTAGTGGTTTGGGAAGTTCTATTAGAGCAAAGACTTTTTGGCAAATTGCTTATCTCATTATACTTTGGATTGTGTGGCAAGAAAATGGAAGAGATGTTGTGGAATCTACTTCACTTCTATTTCTCCTTATGAGCCTCTTGTACCGTCGCATTTAGAGACGTTCCACTCAATGTTATTCAACTCTGTTGGCTTTTGGTTTCTAGTTCAAAAGGGGTGGATAACATTGAGAGGAGTTGAGTCTGGTCTTGAGGAGATTTGTGTATGCCTTTGTGTATATTTCTCCTTCTATGTTGGAGGTGTTTAGTCTTATTGTGATCAGTAATTTGTATTTTGTGAGGACTTCTCATCCTTCTCTTGTACTTTTTATCATAATTGACATATCTTTTGTTTCTGATTAAAAAAAAAAAAAAAGCATTAACAGTGTTGTGTGATCGTCGACAATTGAGTTGAAGGAAAATTTTTGAAATCTTCGTATGGCATGCCTTATTTATGGCACAGAATACTATGTAGTTTCAAAACAAACATCCAGTAAGATGAATGTCACTGAAATGAGGATGTGAAGATGGATGAATGTTAAGAAAAAAGATAAAATGGGAGATGAATGCATGGTTTTGAAGCTTGAGGTAGCGTTGGCTAAGGATGGGATGGGAAAATGTTGTCTGAGATAGTTTAGTTATATTCATTCAAGATCATTGTTTGTACTACTATGGAAGAATGATTTGATTCAGGTTGAAGGATCTAAAAGAGGTAAAAGCAAAAGTGGGTAATGGAATTGATGGAAGCACACAATAGGTTATGATTTGATAGAAGGCATGGGATCTAAAAGGTGAAGAAAAGGATTTGCATACCAGTACAAAATTAGTTAGGATATTAAACTTCTACAACCATGTTCATCCATATTATTTAAAAGTTATATTTAGTATTAGTAAGTTCAATATGGTTAGCTCAAAGGTGGAAACTAGCCATGTGGAAGCGGCAATATCTCTCTAAGGGTGGTAGAATCACCCTTATAAAGAGTACACTGGCTAGCATGCCACTATACCAGCTGTCCCTATTCCGTATGCCTAAGACAGTGGCGAGAAGACTAGAAAATTTGCAAAGAGACTTCTTGTGGGGAGGGGGAAGTTTGGAGAGGAAAGCTCACCTTGTCAGTTGGGAGAGGGTGTGTGTGAGCAAAGAGAAGGGGGGGCTTGGCTTGAGGAAACTAGTCTTCTTGAACAAAGCCCTCCTTGGAAAATGGGTTTGGAGGTTTGCTCATGCTAAGGAGGAGATGTGGAAACGTGTTCTTGTGGCAAAGTATGGACAAGAGGATTTTGGGTGGAGAACTAAAAAAGCAAATGGGGCTTTTGGTGTTGGGCTTTGGAAGGATATTATGAAAGAAGCAGATTGGTGTTGGAACAATATGGCTTTTAAGGTTGGAAAAGGCACCAAAATCAGCTTTTGGAAGGACACTTGGTGTGGGGATGTGGGGCTGGCCAGGAGATTCCCTAATCTCTTTAATGTGGCTGCACAAAAAAGTGCCACTGTGGGGGAGTTATGGGACCAGTCTGCTGGCCAAGGAGGCTGGAACCTTAGGTTTATTAGAAGGTTCAATGATTGGGAGCTGACCCTGGTTGACGAATTGCTACAAATCTTAAGGAGTCAAAGAATATCCTTGGAGGAAGACTTGGCTGTATGGAAGGGGGGAAAAAATGGGAAGTACGAAGTCAAGGATGCGTATGGGCTGGTGACCAGCCATAGCACCCCTATGTTTCCCAAAAAAGGAGTTTGGGTGGAGAATGTTCCTTCCAAGTTAGCGTTTTTTGCTTGGGAAGCGACTTGGGGAAGGGTTCTTACTATTGATAGGCTTCAAAAGAGAGGATGGCAGATGCCTAACAGGTGTTACCTTTGTGGTAGTGAGGAGGAAAATGTAAATCATCTTCTCATTCAGTGTACAGTGGCTGGAGTGTTGTGGGGGATGGTTCTTAGCCTGTTTGGAGCCTAGTGGGTTTTTCCAGAAACTGTAAAGGAGGTGATTATCAGCTGGAAGGGCTCTTTTGTGGGCAAAAAGAGGAAGAGAATTTGGAGATCCATACCGTTATTTATTTTTTGGACGGTATGGAAAGAAAGGAATAGATTAGCTTTTAGGGGGGGGGGGGAGCTTGCTATACAGAAAATTAAATATTCTTTTGTTTGTAATTTGTGGGGGTGGGCTAAGTTGTATAATGGTGCGGAGTCCCGCTCCCTTATAGGTTTCCTGGAGTGGCTAGCCTCCAGTTGAGGGCTGGTGGGTTTTTTTGTTTGTTTTTTGGTCTTTTGTTGTGACGCCGTCGTCGCCTCGTATACTCCTTGTGTACCTTGCGGCGTTTGCCTTTGCTAATATATTTGTGTTTACGTATCAAAAAAAAAAAAAATATGGTTAGCTCAAAAAAACAATTGAAGATCTATTCTCATAGCTAGGGACATTGCTTTTTAGTAGGGAACGCTGCTAACTAGTATCTACTTTCATAATAGCTTTGCATTTTTGTTGACTAATTTACCTTTTTGGTTCTTCTTAAGGTTTCTTATGTTTGATAAATTGAGATTATGAGATTTCCCTTCTATTTGCTTGTTATGCTAACCTAATCTTGTTTTTCATTTTTTGCATTGATAGATTGAACGACTTGCTGTGATGATACGGAAGGTTTGGGCTTAAATAACTAGCTGATGTGTCAGAGGGTGTATACATATATTTTTTTCTAAGATCTTTGATTCATTTTTTACTAATGTTCTCAAGTTTTTTTTCCCTTCTTTTTCTTCTGTATGTTTGTCATGCAGAGTAAGCACCTAGTGGTGTTCACAGGTGCTGGAATATCAACTTCTTGTGGTATACCTGATTTTCGAGGTCCAAAGGGTATATGGACACTTCAGGTAAAAAATGTGAATTTTATTGGTTTTGGGGAATTTATTGAGTGCTTTTGTCTTTTCTATCCCATGTGTTTGATAATGATTGCTTCAATCCTCCCATATTTTCTATTAATATGTCTAAGCTAGACCAGATAATGAGTGTCTAATAGTGCTTTCATTGTCTTTAAGATCTATAGTGGAATTTGGTACTCTCAATCATCCAATGACTCATTTTTTTTTTTCTTGCACTAACGTCCATAATTATAGACTATTCAAATTAATTATGGATGCTTGTATACAACTTCAGAGAATTCTTTTGTGCAATGTGCCTCTTTTAAGCGTGTTGTCAACTTTTTACCTTGTTTAGACCGAGGTGACTAAGGTTAACCCTAATGAAATTGAGACAATTTTCCTGGAATTACTTCGATATTAATTTTTAAAAAAGTAATAACACCTGCTTTCTTGGAGAATATATTCAGATAATTCTTAGAAGGAAAGGAAAGGGCTCCCAGAAAAGGTGAAAAGTATATGTCAACTAGGAAAAACTTATGTCCTCTGGCTGTATATTATAACCTTCAATTTTTTAATTCATCCAAAATGCAATTGAAAATCATTCTTTTCTGAAATGGCTTCAATCTGAAGCAGCAAGGATGTAAACAGTTGTGCTATTGCTCAGCATGAATCAGAGGTCTCTAAAATGATGATAAAAAATAAGTGTGATATAATTATGGACACTGACATGATATTTAGTGTCAGACACAGTTTAAAATTTCCAATTTTTCTTTTGGAATGGTGGTCCTTGAAGTTGCTTCATTATATAATGAGGACAATATCAGTAGGCTTTGGTATCCAACAGACAGAAGAGGGCTGGTCATCATGACCTCAAAGCAACTGTAATGTTAAGAAACTGCAAAAACACTGGCCGTTTAGTTGCTTGTCTACCCCTTTATGCGGTTAATTGAAATGCAGCCTGATATTTTTATCAATTTTAAAGGTGTTAATGCAGAAGTTTGG